>NC_135691.1:10588700-10958700 GCF_964276395.1 Gasterosteus aculeatus | reverse complement strand
CTTCAAATCAAGCAGTAGTACAAAAGTCCCTTTTAATACTTAACTTAATACAAAATGACTGTCTCAGTCATTTAAGTGGCTTTTTTTTTACCATATTAGGCCCAATGAAATAAAAGTGATTGGCCTATAATATTAACACTAATTAAAAGAGAAAACAAAGGAGCCTTTAGGTGCTGCATATAATTGAGTATGTGATTTAACAAAAGGTTAACAAAATGTTTTAACAAACATGCCTCACAAGGCAGAGCTAAAAATAGATAAGAGATGAGATTCTCAACAAACGTTAAAATGGGCTAACCAGTCTCTTCTCTCACCTCTGACCAGTAGTGTAAGAATACGTGTTCAAGATTTGGAGCCTGGTCGGGGTTACAACTAACTAACATCAGCAAGAACATCATGTTTTATAACCCTTGAAAGACAGAGAAGGAAAGATTTCTATTGGCCCTAAACTGGCGTAGAGGAGGACCTTCCACCTTCCACATCTAAGATCCGGTCACATCCAATGTCCAGACTCCTGACTTAACGTAAACATCGTAAACAGAGTGTGTATGTTGAATAGTGTTGGTGTGTCTCTTACCCCCCTTTGGCTGGTAAATCTTCTAGTTGACCCGCAGACCTTACATTCCTCAGCCAGGACATAAACTGACTCCCCATCCTGTCAGACTCGTGTCTGCCTGCTTGGCAGATCCTGCTTCCCCCCTTACCTAACTCTTAAATCAAGACAAGACAGCGAACCCCCAACTAAGCCCATGAAAATAACTTTTGATTATCAATTCCCCCTTTTTACATAATTCATTATGTAAACCAAAAAAAAATCAAAAGAAACCACCAATCTAAACGCTAAATATCTATATCAGTGAATACGGGTGAATGCAGCAGTCCTGGAAATCCCTAAACAGTACAAAAAATCTAAACCGAGTATAATAGACACAGAATACATCCTAGCCTAGAAATATCACACCATCTACGTGTATGCATCCACTATATATGATGTGTGCAACAGTTAGCAGATCACGCGGACAGGAATGTTGAACCTAAAAGGATTTCTTCTTCAGGTCCCTCGAAGTCGGTTCTTACCATACCTATCTCCTCTCCAATCTCCTCCGGCCCTAACAATTGGATCCTCTCATGTAACAAAGCCATCTGGTATGGCAGGGGTATTTTAGCATCTATCGCAGAGGTGATGCATCGGAGACATAGTTTTCTGATACAGGGGATGCAGCAGCATCCACAAAGGACAAAAACCACTATTGCGATTACTAAGGTCAGAAAAACTGACAGGAAGAAGCCCTTCCATTGTCCAAAGTATTTACCAAACCAATTACCGACGGTGCTGTCTATACCAGAGTGTTCAGCTAATTCAACAGACATGGCTCTTAGTCCGTGTAATGCTCTAGTAAAGGATCCATCTGGGGCGGTGTTATTGGGGATAACAGTGCAGCACGCTTGGCCAAACATCGCACACACTCCTCCTTTTTCAGCTAATAACATATCCAAAGCCATTCGGTTCTGGTAAGTCATCAATGAGGTGGCCGATAGTTGGCTGTGCACCCCTTCCAGAGCATCTCTCGTCATATTGGTGAGCCGCTGGATATTGAAATGTACATAATTTAGTCGATCCACATTTTTGTTTACAGTTATAAAAAGGGAACAATGATTCCCATCCGGCCGCTTTCTGATCCGTTAACTTGTATTGATCAGGTACCCTTCTCGGCACACTATCACACAGTGCGTGGTTACTTCCCAGACCTTCCCAGCGGGGATCAGTCCAACTGAATCTGGCTACTTTACGTAGTAGCCAGTGTGGTGGAAGATTTTGCACAGACAATCGTTAAGTAAGAATCAAAGGCTCTGAGTCAAGTATGTCTTTTCTCCGTTTATTTCCTTACAACAGCTACGTGGTCAGTAGACTGTCAAGAACCTCCTTTTCTTCCCAACACATCGAGGCAGTTCTTATACCTAAATTTAGATATCGGTGGCGTCAACAGAAACCGTTAACCATCTTGTTGAGTATCTACAGCCAGGGTACTGGGAACATCTTATCCATGTAAGACACGTCAGCTCTTTGACCGTATCCTTGCTCTCCCAACATGCTTAAACAAAGGTGGTCATAGACATAACAAACACTTTGTTCAATCTCTACAGCTATGACGCTGGAAACATCTAATCCAAGTGGGAGACATCAGTTCTTATGTCAGGGCCTTTGTGACCTAAGCACTTGCAACTAATAAACTGGTTATACAAATGAAGCATTTAAAAGGGTCACATATCATTTTCCCATTACATTCCACTCTTTTGATTACATAATAATCACAAACTATGCAATCAATTTAGAATGATTACTCTAAAAATGTATCATCTGATAATCTGCCACATCAAATATCACAAAACATGAACATCTGGACATCGCTCACAAAATTTGCCTGCCACAGAACAAAAACTCCCTAAAAAACCCTCCGAAATGGGAAAATAGGAAGAAATCTGTTAGGAGAAGATAAAGACTGGAAACCTTCTCACAGGATTTGAGCGTTACACCCCAGATGTCATGTGTACAGTATTGAAATAAAAAAGAAATGAAAACATGTTTAAATCACAATACCAGAACTTGATCCCCTTTCACACAATATCCACCGCCTCAGATATAGAATATTGTGGAAAGGTCATTATATCAATCATATTTACGTTACATACTAATGATTGCAGGGATAAAAGCTGTTTTTGTGAGAATGTTATTTCTCATTGTTTTAGCAAGCTACTGTGAAACCAAAAACATTTAGAACACCAGGAATGCACACAGACAGTGTGTCACTATGTCACTATGCGTATGTGTCGAGGTCGTAAGTGTTCAGCTCGTCAAGGGAGTCCGAGTCACTGTTGGGTTTTTTTTTCAGAGTCATTCCATGATAAGAGAGAACCACTCTTTAGATAGCTGACTACGGAATCACAAAAAGATGCTGAGATAATGAAACTGAAGCAAGCAATAATATGAATAAAACCGTAGTGACACAAACGACTACTGTGTCTATGTGGAGGGGTCCTGGCCGTGTTCTTCTTCTTGTGTTGGTCCGCAGGTACACGTTGGGATGTGGAGTCTGCCAACCTTCTTTCTTGTGAGGCACCCGCGTTGTAGGCACCCGCGTTGTAGACAGTCACCAGTCATCCACCTCCACTGGTGCACACTCTCCTTCTTCTTCAGAAAGGATCTCTGTCACCTGTTGAGAGATGCTCATCACAGTATTATTACACATTCTCATATAGTCAGATATTTCCACATGTTGGTACTGCAATGGGCTGACAGTGGTAGGCAAAGTGGTTGTTAGCGGACAAGGCATCTTTCTTCCCGTTCATACCTCATGGGGGCTTATCCCTAACTTAGAGTTAGGACATGATCTTATCCCATACAGCACTATTGGCAGGGCTGCCACCCACGTCAGCTTCGTTTCAGCACAGACTTTAGCCAAACCTTCCTTTATGGTTCTGTTAGCTCTCTCAACTAGCCCTTGAGACTGAGGATGATAAACTGCCCCAAATTTATGTTTGATCCCAAACGTTTTCTCTATTTCTTGTAGTTCAGCGTTCGAGAAGTGTGAACCATTATCCGATCATATGACTTCTGGAATACCAAATCTGGGTATTAGTTCTCTGGTCAGCCATTTTACTACGTCTGCTGCTCTTTCTGATTTTGTGGGGATCGCCTCCACCCACCTAGAAAAAGGATTAACGCATACCAACAAATACCTCTTGCCCTCAACTCGATTCTTCATTCCCATGTCTGTGAAGTCAATTACCACCTCTTTCCATGGTGCCATAGGGGCAGCGAAATTTCCAAGTCCAGCCTTCAGTGTTAATCTCCACTTTTATTGCTCTTCAGCCCAAAAGCAAAGCAGAGGGTGGGAGACATGTCTGTTACTTGCAGATACAATTCAGCTCATGCTCAGTTTGATCCAATCCATTCATTCGTTACTGATAGATCACCAACCTCTCATGGTTAGTGTGATGTTCATGACGCAACCACGTCACCTGCAGAGATAGACGCGCAAGACACGTGAGCAGGAAGTACGAAACGGTAACGTGTGTCACGGTGTGGTTCACTTCCTGTCTTATTTTGTAGTTTTGTGCCACTCGTGTCCCCGGGTAACTTCACTTCCTGCCTTGTCTCGTCATCCCCTGTGTTCGTCTAATAGTTTCCACCTGTGTCCAATCACCTGCACCTCCCTTGTGTATTTAAGCCGTGTGTCTCTTGTGTCACGTGTCGCGTCATTGTCTTTGTCACACATGTTGCCTGCTGCTTTTCCTCCCGGTTCCTGTGTTTTGACCATTGACTATTAAAGTCCTTTGTGTTTCCTGTTGAACTCTGCGTCTGAGTCCTGCCTTCCACCCAGCAACCCTGACAGAATGACGCGACCAAGAAAGGACTCAGCAGAGTTTTTTCCCTTGGACGAGTTCAGGGGAACCCGTCTGGCAATGGGCGGTCCACGGAGTCTCCAGCGGGCTGCCCGTAGTGGGGGAACGGTCCTCCCGGGGGTTCCAGCTGGGTACTTGTACTACTCCGTCTCCCCATCTGGAGCCCTCAGTAGGCATCTGGGTCACCATCCGCCGCCCCCCACATGGTCCCCAGAGGAGGAGACCATTTCGTGGTCGTCTGGCGGCGATTCGCACTGGGAGCGGGTAATGGACCTTGCGGTCCGACTACAGGCCACCTATGCTCCCCACGCTCGGCCGCAGCGCACTATGTCCAGCGCTGGGCCGCAGCGACGTCCCGACCCCGCTCGGTCGCAGCGCAAGATGTCCAGCGCTGGGCCGCAGCGACGTCCCGACCCCGCTCGGTCGCAGCGCAAGATGTCCCGCGCTGGGCCGCAACAGATTACCGTCCCGGCCTCCCGACCCAAGCCCATGACCCCCGAGCCAGTGCCACGATCCATGCCCCCGACCCCCGAGCCAGTGCCACGATCCATGTCCCCGACCCCCGAGCCAGTGCCACGATCCATGTCCCCGACCCCCGAGCCAGCGCCACGATCCATGCCCCCGGTACCGGCGCCACGTTCCATGCCCCCGACCCGACCAGTACCGGCCCCACGTTCCATGCCCCCGACCCGACCAGTACCGGCCCCACGTTCCATGCCCCCGACCCGACCAGTACCGGCCCCACGTTCCATGCCCCCGACCCGACCAGTCCCCGCTCCGAGACTCTCAGCCATGACCCCGACGCCCCCAGTCCCCGCTCCGAGACTCAGGCTCCCTCCCTCCCATCCCATGGTCCTCTCCCACCCTCCCGTTGGTGATTTGAGGGCCGTCTGGGATCCGGCCCTTGAGGGGGGGGCTATGGGGTGGGTTATGGGGGGGGCTGAGCCGCCGCCGACTGCGGAGGTGTTCCGTGTCCCCGAGCTGGAGCCGACTACGGAGGTGTTCCGTGTCCCCGAGCTGGAGCCGACTACGGAGGTGTTCCGTGTCCCCGAGCTGGAGCCGACTACGGAGGTGTTCCGTGTCCCCGAGCTGGAGCCGACTACGGAGGTGTTCCGTGTCCCCGAGCTGGAGCCGACTACGGAGGTGTTCCGTGTCCCCGAGCCGGAGCCGACTACGGAGGTGTTCCGTGTCCCCGAGCCGGAGCCGACTACGGAGGTGTTCCGTGTCCCCGAGCCGGAGCCGACTACGGAGGTGTTCCGTGTCCCCGAGCCGGAGCCGACTACGGAGGTGTTCCGTGTCCCCGAGCCGACTACTACGGAGGTGTTCCGTGTCCCCGAGCCGACTACTACGGAGGTGTTCCGTGTCCCCGAGCCGACTACTACGGAGGTGTTCCGTGTCCCCGAGCCGACTACTACCGAGGTGTTCCGTGTCTCCGAGCTGCCGACGACGACTACCCCAGACGTTTCCCGTGTCTCAGAGACTGCCATTCTAGAGACGTTCCGTGCCCTGCAGTCGCCGCTCCGGAGCCGGATTGGTGACCGCCCGCCGGGCCGACCCCCAGAGGCTCCCCGCTCGTCTGGCCGCCCGCCGGGCCGACCCCCAGAGTTTCCCGGGTGGTCCGACCAACGTCTCGGGTTTCCCTCCCCCCCACCCCTTGTTTCGCTCTAGTGTGAGCCGCCTGGAAGTCGGCCCTTGAGGGGGGGGTACTGTCACGGTGTGGTTCACTTCCTGTCTTATTTTGTAGTTTTGTGCCACTCGTGTCCCCGGGTAACTTCACTTCCTGCCTTGTCTCGTCATCCCCTGTGTTCGTCTAATAGTTTCCACCTGTGTCCAATCACCTGCACCTCCCTTGTGTATTTAAGCCGTGTGTCTCTTGTGTCACGTGTCGCGTCATTGTCTTTGTCACACATGTTGCCTGCTGCTTTTCCTCCCGGTTCCTGTGTTTTGACCATTGACTATTAAAGTCCTTTGTGTTTCCTGTTGAACTCTGCGTCTGAGTCCTGCCTTCCACCCAGCAACCCTGACAACGTGTAAGCCAGAGCCGGAGAATAAACGCCCATGGATATTAATCAAACTGTGTTAGGTCTGGTGTATAAACCCACACAACGCAAACACTACATTGGCGACGAGGAGTAACCGGAAAGTCACTCGAAGAATCGACCCGGACACCGCGTTTTTCTTTCTTAGTTTCGCGAGCGGACAAAGAAGAGGGAGGAAGAAAACGGACACGAGGGTGAGAAGCTAGCTAAGCTAACGCGGACGAACGTGAATGGCAGTCGGCGCGCCGCAGCAAGCATGGCAGGAAACACCGCTACGCTCCCACCTTTCGACACGAAAACTGACCCTGGCTCTGTTGGACCTCGCTGGAATAAATGGGTGCAAAGGTTTGAAAATTACACCACTGCAATGAACATTACTGGAGATGCTAGGCTCAAAGCATTATTGCTACATATAGCAGGAGAACGAGTGCATGATATCTACGACACATTATCAGCAGAAGATGACAAGTATGCAGAGACGAAGCAGAAGTTATCTGGATATTTTTCTCCTATGAAAAACGTGCAGTATCAAGTATACATCTTCAGAAAAATGGTACAGGAACCAGGAGAAAATGTGGACAGTTGTCATACGAGGCTAAGGATGCTAGCTAGGAACTGTGAGTTTGCAGATGTCAACGCAGAGATTAAAACGCAAATCATACAAAGCTGTGCATCATCCAGGCTGCGCAGGAAAGCGCTAAGGGAACCTGAACTTGGCCTAGAAGAGCTTCTTGATCACGGAAGAACACTTGAACTGTCTGAAATGCAAGCAACCGGCATAGAAAGAGGCACAACAGCTGCAGTCAACGTTCTGGATCGAAAGACCGTGCAGAAGCATCCAAACAGCGGACGTTCAGACAACAGCTGCAGAAACTGTGGAGGTAAATATCCTCATGAAGGAGAATGTCCTGCTAGAAGCAAACAATGCAGAAACTGTGGTAAGCTGAATCACTTTGCTAAACAATGTCGCTCTCAGGGACATTAGCGCAAAACAACCACAGTACAAGGCAAACCAACACCATAAAAAAGTCCATCACATAACAAAGACACCAGGTGAAGAACAGGAACGCAACTCTTCCAGCAGTGATGACGCTTATGTGTTTGTAGTAGATGCTGAAAAGGTCTCAGAGCTGCCACAGACACACATTAGGTTAAATGGCAGTAGCATGGTAGTTTTTCAGGATTCAGGAGCCTCTGCAAACTGTGTTAGCGAAACAAGCTTCGAGAAACTGATGCCACGTCCTCAACTGAACCACACCAGCACCAAGATTTACCCGTTTCGCTCCAGTTCCATTACCACTCAAAGGTAGTTTCAAGTGCAGTGTGGAGAAAGGACAGGAAAACACAACGTGCACATTCTTTGTAGTTGAAGGGGATGGATTTAACGTGCTCAGCTACAAAACATCTAAAGCACTGGGACTGATTAAAATAGTCACAGCAGTGTCGTCCACACAACAGCGTCGCACAGTCGCAGATGAGCTGGTGGAAAATCATCCGGAACTGTTTCAGGGGATCGGAAAACTGAAGGACTTTCAGGTAAAGCTTCACATAAATCCTGACATCAAGCCTTCATGCCAATCACATCGACGTGTACCGTTCCACATTCGTCAAAAGGTCGAAGATGAGCTTCTGAAACTCGAGGCAGATGACATCATTAAGGAGGTCAATGGCCCGACACCGTGGGTCTCACCCATCGTTGCACCTCCCAAGCCTAAAGACCCTGACAAAGTCAGACTTTGTGTTGATATGCGCCAAGCTAACACAGCTATAGAGAGAGAACGGCACATAACTCCCACCATGGACGACGTGATACACGAGCTAAACGGAGCAACGGTGTTTTCAAAACTGGATTTGAGAGCTGGATACCACCAGCTAGAGCTTCATCCAGACAGCAGGTACATCACTACCTTCACCACACACATTGGGTTGAGGCGCTACAAGAGACTGAGTTTTGGTATATCCTCTGCCGCGGAAGTATTTCAAAATGCTATATGTCAGACACTGCAAGGTCTCTCTGGTGTGAAGAACCTCAGCGACGACATCATTGTCTACGGAGCCTCCCAGACTGACCATGACAACAACCTCCGAGCACTGTTCCAGAGACTCAGGGAAAGCGGTCTCACACACAATCGGGAAAAATGTGAGTTCAATAAGTCAAGGCTTGAGTTTTTTGGTTTCATCTTCTCAGCAGGAGGTGTTTCAGCAGATCCCAAGAAGGTGATTGCAGTTCAGCAGGCTGCAGACCCCCAAAATCCAGGGGAAATCAGGAGTCTGCTGGGGATGGCTAATTACTGCTCCCGGTTCATCAAAGATTTCTCCTCAATCTCAGAACTGCTGCGCAAGCTGACCAGACAGGACACACCCTGGGTATGGGGCCCAGAACAGAAAGTTGCATTACAGACCCTGAAAGACAGTCTAACCAGCGACACTACGATGTCATATTTCTACCCAGGCAGAGAAACGGAACTGATAGTAGATGCTAGCCCTGTTGGACTGGGTGCTATCCTCTGTCAAAAAGATGTGCAAGGGGCTAAGTACATGATTGCATATGCCAGTCGGTCCCTTAGCGATGTAGAGAGGAGATACTCTCAAACAGAAAAAGAAGCACTGGCCATAGTGTGGGGCTGTGAACATTTCCACCTGTACATTTATGGTCATCCTTTAACTCTGGTGACGGATCACAAGGCGCTGGAAATCATATGGAACAATCCCAAGTCCAAACCACCTGCCAGGATCGAGAGATGGGGACTGAGGCTTCAGCCTTACGACTTCAAGGTTGAATACAGGAAGGGGGCTGACAACCCAGCTGACTACATGTCTCAGCATCCCATGTTATCTGAGACAGGTGGCAGCACTCGTGCAGCAAAAGTGGCAGAGGAGTATGTGAACTTCATTGCAAGTCATGCTACACCTAAAGCAATGACACTCACAGAGATCAAGGCAGCGACACTTGCAGACCCAATGCTTCAAGAGGTTGGTGCTCACATCAGACACAACACATGGCATAAAACTGACAAGTCACAACATGCTGACATACTAAAGCAGTTTAGACAAGTTAGCAGTGAACTAACAACATCACATGCATCTGTCATTATACTGCGGGGCACTAGAATAGTGATTCCCAAAGCCCTACAAGAGAGAGTGTTACAACTAGCCCATGAGGGACACCAGGGCATTGTCAAAACAAAAGCACTACTCCGAACCAAGGTGTGGTTTCCAGACATCGATCGCAAAGCAGAAGTTGCAGTACGCAGTTGTCTCGCATGTCAGGCCAACACACCAGTCACACACAAGGAGCCGCTAAAAATGTCAATTCTGCCAGAAGTTCCTTGGCATAGTGTAAGTGCAGACTTCTATGGACCGCTTCCGACTGGAGAGTACTTGCTTGTCATCGTGGATGAGTATACACGCTACCCAGTTGTAGAGAGCGTGCGGTCGACATCGGCAAACACAGTCATTCCGGTCATGGACAAAGTCTTCTCCATGTTTGGAATCCCCAGAGTTGTAAAAACTGACAATGGTCCCCCATTCACCAGTGACCAGTTCTCCCAGTTTGCAGATCATCTAGGATTCCATCACCGCCGGATAACACCGCTGTGGCCTCAAGCTAATGCAATAGCTGAACGGTTCATGCGGACACTTGGCAAAGCTGTTCGTGTGGCTGAAACACAGGGACTTCCTTGGAAACAACAGCTGAACATCTTTCTACGTGAGTATCGAGCTACACCCCACAGTACAACAGAAAGCTCGCCTGCAGAGCTGTTATTCCAACGCAAGGTGTACACGAAGATTCCTTCATTCACTCACACTGTCAGTAACAGTTCAGACTCTGAAGTGAGGGCAAAGGACAGCAAGGCCAAAGCCAAAATGAAATCTCATGCAGACTCTCATTGTCGTGCTACACCACACACTCTCACTCCAGGTGACACTGTGCTTCATCGTCAACCCAAGCACAATAAGCTCACCACACCATATACCAGTAAGCCATACACCGTAACCAAAGCCAAAGGATCCATGATCACAGCAGCCAGAAAAGGACACTCCATCGTCAGGAATGCGTGATTCTTCAAGAAGATCTCACCAGAAATATTGGACATCCCACCGGACACTGATGATGATGATTGTGATTACAGTGATGCCTCCACGAGCACAACAACGCCAAGATATCCCTCAAGGCACAACAGACGTCCTCCAGCCTACCTACAGGATTATACTTAGTTTAAGGACTGTAAGCAGAAGAAATGTTCTGATGTAAAAGGGACTGTATTAGCCAAGGTTAAGAAGTTTGGTGCTTTCCCCTCTTAGCAGTCTAAAATAGAATTTTATTTCTGTTTCTAGAATTAGAAATACGCTATAAATATGAGTACAACGTTCAGTACAGCAGGTACGATTGCTAAAGTTTGTTTGATTTGATGTAATAGCAAGCCCAGTTTTCAGAATGTTAAGATGACAGGTTTGTATTTGTTCAATTAAAAGAAAAAGGGTAATGTGATGTTCATGACGCAACCACGTCACCTGCAGAGATAGACGGGCAAGACACGTGAGCAGGAAGTACAAAACGGTAACGTGTAAGCCAGAGCCGGAGAATAAACGCCCGTGGATATTAATCAAACTGTGTTAGGTCTGGTGTATAAACCCACACAACGCAAACACTACAGTTAGCGTATCCAAATGTAAGGGTGTACTACCTGTTGAACATTACAGGATGACCGTCTGTAACAAGTTTCCATATTTCGTGTACTGGTGCTATAAATGTTCCTTTGATCAGACATTTGCTTCCATCATCAAGATACTGTATCAAGTGTATCGTGCACTATACACTCAATAGCAGCACTCAACAATTTACTGCCCATCTCTGAAGTTAGGAGAAAACTCGAAAAACTACGAACATTAATCTAAAAAATTGACAATATATACAACAACTCTCCTAATTCCTTATCACCTTCATTCCTCATTTAAATCTTACACAACCTTGTGTCTTAATTTTCAATGACTGATTTCCCCTTTCTTAATCAACCTTCCCTACGGGTTTAAGTCTAGTTTCAGCTGACACTCTCAGCAGTCTGTAATCTCTAGTCTCCCTTCTTCTACCTGGAATGTGAGTCGTAAACCGTAGAGGCTGAGGGTGCTTATCTGAGCTGTTGGAAAGCAGCGGGGGTCGGTGTGTCAGCAGTTAGTTGTTTAGGGCTTGTCAGAACTCTGTCTCCATCAAAGCAAGTGGCATCTGTTGCTGTGGTCACCACATATGGGGAGGTGGAGGCTGGGGTGTGGCCTACCTCTGGTTCTGCCTGGGCTGCAGTGGGTAGGGAAACCTTCCAGGACGAGCGTTCAACCGTGTGTTTTGGTCAATAGGCTTTGCAAAGCTGATTGTCTTGCCGTGGAAAGTGTGAAGGCGTTTGACTGTAAGAACGCAACTATTCCATGCGATGTGTGCACAACAGTCTGGTGTTCCATTGTTATATGGGCCTTTTTAATTAACGCTCTTCCAATAGCAGCTAAGTTTCTGACACACGAGGGATGCCCTATTTCCACGTTATCCAGCTTACCACTATAGTACATCAAAACCTTACGATCTGTGTTACCCTCCCCCTTTTGAAACAGAACGGAATTCACAAATCTGTTCTTATCAACATCCAGATGGAAGGGTCTTGAGTAGTCAGGGGGGTGCAACGTGGCTGCGCTGGCCATGGCCTGCTTGGTGGCAATAAATGCAGTCTCCGCCTCCCGGGTCCACACCAAAGGCTTTGAGTAGTTTCTATAGCCTGCACCCAATATTAGCGCCCTCAAGGGGGCCACCTGCACCGAGAAATCAGGTATAAAATTCTTGCTCCATGTTACAAGTCCTAAGAATTTCATAATTTCTCTAACCGTCGTGGGCCGAGGATGTTGCAAAATGGACGACTTCTGTGTGTCAGTCATAGCTTGCCCTGATGGTGACACAATTCTCCCCAGAAAATTCACCTTCTGTCTCCCAATCTGAAATTTCAATTTAGACACTTTGAAGCCGTTTTTCTGTAACCACTGCAGAACCGTTCTGGTAGCGGACATAATCGTTTCTGAACTAGTCCCTGCTAGCAGGATGTCATCCACATATTGTAGTAAAACAACTCCTTCTGGTAGTTCCAACTCGGCCAAAATGGTCTTCAGAACAAAAATAATTGATGATTGATTGAATTAAAAATTGATGGTGAGTCCACATAACCCTGTGGTAACCGCGTATATGTATATTGGCACCCCTTATACGTAAACGCAAATATTTGTCTCGAGCGCACAGCTAGAGGGACACAGAAAAAAGCATTCGCCAGGTCAATGCAGGTGAACCATCTTTTATCAGGGCCTATTGCATTTAACATTGTATAAGGATTTGGGGTGTCATAGTGAGTTGGTACTACAACTTTGTTGACGAGCCTCAAATCATGCACCATTCTATAGTCAGGCTTTCCGGGTTTAGGGACCGGGTTAATCGGGGTATTCCAGGGGGACCCCGTCCTCTCCAATACACCTGCCTGCAGCAACCCTTCAATTGTTTTTTCTATCCCTGCGATTTGTTCCTCCCTTAAGGGATACTGAGGACGGTAAATTGGGACCGTTCCGGTTTTTAATTCAATTACCACTGGGGCCATTGGAATCAATCCCACATCAGCTCCCCCTTTTGTCCAAAATGTATCAGGAAAATCAACTAGCATGAGCTGTGTGTTCTCATGGTCAGTATTTTCCCTACCATGTGTGCGGCTTAGCAGGTGTTTCTCTGGTATAAGTTTTACTTCTGAGGTATGTGCAATACGGTACATGTCTGTGGTGGAGGGGCGTGGTTAGCTCAGCTGCAGGGGGGAGAGCGGGGGAGTGGTTCAGGGGACGGTGCTGGTAGATGAGGAGTAACCAGGTGTAAATAATCTGCACTGATTCTCTCCTACTTAAACAGTGAGCAGGATCCAGGTCGGAAAAAGAGAGCTGGAGCCTGCGAGCAGAGCACAAGAGCTGAGCGGAGCCGGACAAGGCGAAACCAACCACCCGCATAGTGCGAACGCATTCCTGCTCACTGTCTTCCCTTTTGAACAATAAAAGTCTGGTTACCCTCATCCTGTGTCGTGCGTCTTACAAGAACCCACCGGTGGTAGCGCTATCACGGCTACAATGTCATTAGCCTGAGAGTAATGTAAGTTAACATCTTGAGTGGGCACCCAGTCCGTGGCATCAACCCCCGCTTTAACCATCGGCCCCATGTTCTTAGCTTCTCCTCCGCTTTGGATGAGCAAGGTGATGTGAGGAGCAGAGGTCTCTTGTAGCGCATATAGAACTTGTAATTCAGAGGTTAGTTCCACCGCAGCTGCCACACCTTGTTTCCCCACATAGATCTCTCGGGCCTTAACAGCAGGATGTCTATGGACCTCGCTTTCAAACTCAAGTCCACTCCACAGGGTGTCATAGTTCTCATCAGGAGACAGCGAATAGTTCATCGTGCAATGAGGAGGATCCGCAGGTGGTTCAGTCGGGTGTAATACCTTGAACCATGGGCCCCAACGGCGGACAGTCTCATGCAGAACAGTTCGATCATAGTCCTCCACTCTCCCCCACCAGACCTCTGCTTCGTCATTCAGCGTCTGTTGAGCTTGCAGCAAATGGTGGCCATAAGAGTGGGGTGTGGCACATCGTTGCTGTGTCCCATCCGGGAATGCTACAGCGATACATCCCTTCGTCATTTGCATAATGATATTTTGGGAACACAAAATGTCTCTTCCCACCAGGTTAATCGGGCAGGCAGTGGAAACCAAAAAGGATTGGTCAAAACAGAGCGATTTCCATTTACATGGGACTCAAATAGAAAGTGGCCACTCCTCTGATTGACCCGAAAATCCGATAACTGGCACAGTATTCCTTGATGGTAGCAGTGCCGTGTTTATTGTGGAATACCTAGCACCTGAGTCCAGCATACATCTGTAATCTCTTGTTGATATTCAGAGTCACCATGGGTTCTGGAAACAGGATACCGTCATCCGTCGGATCTGGGCACCCCTATGGCATTTGCTGATGACCTGGGGCCTGGTGCCGCAGGCTATTACCCTGTTGTAGTGTATGTGGTGCTTGTGGTGGATAGATATCATAAGGGTATTGAGCTGGGTTGGACTGAGGCCTCTGACCCTGAGGTGGATGGGGGCATGTGTCGGACCAATGTCCAAGCTGCCCACAGCTGTAACAAGTATTCTGTCGTTGTCTAAACTGCCCTCCATTGTTTGGAACTCGGCCACGATTTCCCCCTCCCCACTGTCTTTTCGGTTGCCTGAAGCCACCGTACAGTGGGGCCCCCATCATGTGTTGTGGTTGCGGGGCATAAGGTTGGGGATAGTAAGCCTGTGGAGGAGTGTACACGGCCTGTTGTGGCTGCTGGCAGGCTGGCGCACATGGGAAGGGAGGGGGGTCTGGATAAGGGTCATATTGAGGTGGCCCTTCCCCCTGAGATGGCGCTGTTGTTTGGGTCATCTGTTTGGCTTCACTCTTGCCCTGGTTCACCTTCTCTCTGCTTTACTCTAGCGCTGCTCCATGCTCCTGAAATTCCTCGTCCCAATCATCTGCAGGGACAGGCTCATCTTCCTCTGACTCAACCTGCCTCCCCCTCTCATCCTGTCCATGCCGGGTGATTGATTGCCGCTCTGCCAGGGCTATGACTTCTAACAAAGTCTCTTCTCCTGCAACTCTTCCTCCCCCTACATTAAATGAGGTCATAGGTCTGTGCTCGGGTTGCCGCTTCTTTACGACTGTCGAGTGACCCTGTGTTGTGTTAGGATTACTCCAATCGACAGGCTCCGGCTGGGGCCTGTCCTCCAAATATTGTACCGTCTCTGAGAGAAAAGCAGAAACCTTCTCCACCCCATCATTCTCTTCATGTGGATATGGGGTTACCTGTAACAACCCTTTTTGAACTACCAAAACCTGAGATTCTCCTGGATTAGTAGCTTTCCCTTGCCTCAGTGGCATCTGATGTGGTTCATTTAACAACCGATTAGCCTCCGCATATGGGCCTGTCGAGTAGGGAGGAGGGGCACTAGCTTTACAACCGGTCTCATGCACTTTCTCTTCTCCTGCTTTGGTTTGCGGCAACTGCATTGCCGTCTTACTCACGAATACCGCATTTATTTCTCCCAGAAATGTTTTACAGTCCACAAAGAACTTATCTGCCTTTTCTGCACTTTTCTTCTCTTTTCCACAAAATCTCCCCTTAACGGCAAGGAGCGCAAGCGCTTGGTCTTTTCCTCTTCTCGCCATCCTAAGATGGTCCTGCAGCTGCTCGCCTGTTGGTTGAGAATCTGTCTCCCTTCCAAACATTCCTCTTTCCTGCATCTGTGCAACCCACTTCACATATTTTTGTTACACATTTCCTATCTTTTTCTAGGGTTTTATCCATATGTCTCTTATAAGTCTTAAATAGGGCGAAACCCAGAGTGCCTTCTTTACTACACCTCTCCCATATCGTTATGGTTTCCTCCATTTTCATCACAGGTTATTTATTTATTCACACGTGGTTTTTGAACACAAGAGAAAGGACTCAATGCCCAATACTGTGAACCCAATCAAGAACCTTCTACTGTATTAGAGGAATACAGCGCTCGATTGTTGAGGCTTATAACACCAGTTCACTCGTATTGTTTTATTTCTCTCGTATTTATACCACCATCATTTAACTATGATTTTCCCTTTTAGCCTTTAATACATATCCCCACAGATGTGTAATCCGGTCAAACACTTTTCACTGTCGGATTCTCAGTCCTTTTTCAAGTCCTGATACGCCCAGCTTCCAGGTTCGGTAAAACACCAGGAGTTACACCAACCACCCACACATTTCCCAGTATGAAAAACAACAAATCTTTCCCTGTGTCCTTATTTCTTCATCTAATATTCTAACCTGCCAGTCCAAGAATCACACGAGTAGGACTGCAGGACCAGAGGTATCTACGTACCACACGGATTGCAACTTGGATTTCTACAGACTAAGATTAACATAAATCCCTGCTCTATTCTAAACTGCCAGTCCACGACATGCAAACGTGGGACCCCAGTCACCAGAGGTATCTACGTACCACACGGATTGTAACTTGGATTTCTACAGACTAAGAGTCGACCTCAGGGAACTCAAGTGAGCCCCGTCGTTCCTTTTTAAACTCTTCATATATTTACCTAAGTCCCTAAACCTAAACCCCTACACTATTCTAAACTGCCAGTCCACTGCATGCAAACGTGGGACTGCAGTTACCAGAGGTATCTACGTACCACACGGATTGTAACTTGGATTTCTACAGACTAAGAGTATATATATTTTTACCTAAATCCCTAAACCTATGGACACTTAGTCACTTTCCCTAACGTTGAATTCAGTGTGAGTATGTGC
The DNA here is from genome assembly GCF_964276395.1 of Gasterosteus aculeatus. Taxonomy (NCBI): domain Eukaryota; kingdom Metazoa; phylum Chordata; class Actinopteri; order Perciformes; family Gasterosteidae; genus Gasterosteus; species Gasterosteus aculeatus. The sequence goes on along the minus strand of NC_135691.1, from coordinate 10,941,876 downwards.
TTATACTTTACATGTGATCAACAGGAAATTTTCAAATTTAGTTTTAAATTTAGTGATCTTATAACGACCTTATTCAGTCAATGGACAGAGACGAATTCTGCAGTTGACAACAAATCTTTTTAGAAGTATCCAATCACAGACATTTTATTCATTTAGAACAAAAGGTTGTCTGCTCACCTGATTCTGTTTTGGGCGCCTGTTGTCAATGCTGAACCACGCCACCGATCCTTTCGGCTCGGTCCGGAAAACGGACGTCCCCGTCTTTCTTTGTCCAGGTCAGCAAATCACGTCGGGGTCACCAAATTGTAAGAATACGTGTTCAAGATTTGGAGCCTGGTCGGGGTTATCAAAAATTCAGCCGAATGACTTCTCTCGTTCTGGAAAATTTATTTGTCAGATCACAGGTCAAGTATCAGCGCTGCGTTTGCAAAGGCAGGAGCAGTTCAGGCAGCACACAGGCCGGAAGAACAACTAACTAACATCAGCAAGAACATCATGTTTTATAACCCTTGAAAGACAGAGAAGGAAAGATTTCTATTGGCCCTAAACTGGCGTAGAGGAGGACCTTCCACCTCCCGCATCTAAGATCCGGTCACATCCAATGTCCAGACTCCTGACTTAACGTAAACATCGTAAACAGAGTGTGTATGTTGAATAGTGTTGGTGTGTCTCTAACCCCCCTTTGGCTGGTAAATCTTCTAGTTGACCCACAGACCTTACATTCCTCAGCCAGGACATAAACTGACTCCCCATCCTGTCAGACTCGTGTCTGCCTGCTTGGCAGATCCTGCTTCCCCCCTTACCTAACTCTTAAATCAAGACAAGACAGCGAACCCCCAACTAAGCCCATGAAAATAACTTTTGATTATCAGTAGCCACAACATTGCTAGCTCTCAAACCAGTTATTGTACCTCAAGAGGAGAAGCTTCTCAAACTTTTGATCTGAGAGCCTATTCCTCTTTGGAGAGAGAATCAGGTTCCCAAGGCTAAAGAGTCTTTCCACATGGGCACTGGATGGAGTGGCTGCATTATAATTAAGTGAAACTTTCTTTATTATGGGAAACTGATTCAGAGCGTCCATCCATGTGGCTCCTGATTTAAAGTAATCAACTACTTCATCTTCAACAGAGACATAAATCTGATCTGATCTGTAATGTGATCTCGTAAACATTCTTCGTTTTAATAGTGGCGGTATCGGGCTATGAAAGCGGAAATGTGAGACTCCGTAAAGGACGTAGTTAGCAGACCAATCGCAGCCTGGTGTAAGCAGATCGTCCATGAATCGAATCGGTAACCATGAATCGCGATTCAAATTGAATCGTTGTTAAAATGAGTCGTTACACCACTAATATGTATGTATTTCTGAGGCTCTATTCATCAGCTGAAAGACCAGAGTTCTTCCCAACGCTCCAAAACACTGAGCTCCGTTCTGTCGGCCATCACAGTGGGTTTCCACACCTGAACATTTTGGAACAAAAAAATTGCAAACATAAAGCAACAATAGTGCGTTTGGTGCAGCTGTGTCTCTATCAGACAACATTATGCAAACAGGCGTTTTGATGAGTGTTTTCACAGTTTAGATTCAGCTGTGAAATAGTTTGCCAAATTGTAGTTTACCCGTCCAGTTATAAGGAGTTCATCCTGTATTTTACACCTACAGCTCTTTATTTTGAATTATACTGAAGGTTGAACCTTCTGAAAATACACCAAAGCATAGTTCAGGCTGTATTTGGTAAATATGGTGCGTTGTGATTTTATCAAGAACATTTAGATTTTTAGTTATGGTATATAACAAGTCTTAATCTTACAAGTTAAAATAAACATTGTGTAGCTGCAATGAAAAATCAGTAAAATGTAATAATAACATATATTCCTGTGTGCTGAGTGTAATTTTAATAAGGATGGAATAAAATATTTAAAAAATGTAGAGAAAAAATATGAAAACAATTATCTGAATATCTTTGAAGAAAAAAAAGTTTTACTTCCATTAATGCACAGATTTCTTTTTTAAATTTAATAGATGTGACCACAAAGCATTTCAGTAGTAACATATGCACAGACGTCCCTCAGCTTTATAGAAACTTTATTGAATACATCGCATTTCACGTGAAACACAATGTTGTAATTGGGACGGAAATAGTGAAGCAACATTTACATTATAACTCAATTTACATGCTTCCTTTTTTATGTACAGTACTTGAGTGAGAATTAAATAAAACGTTCATCATCACAACTTCACGATCACAGCTTCCATGTCTCCTCAGCGCTCAGCAGCTTTCTGACAAACCTTATTCAGTATTAAACATGCACACAAGAGAAGAGACTGTTCTCTTAGTGATCCATTTCAGAGAAGAGAGGAAGAAGAACTTTTAGCCAACTCACATCTCAGTTCCTCATTCATGAACATCACTAAGAAGATGAAAGCATTAAAAGGATGAAGATGAAACTTGGAAATGGTTTCTGAAGCTTCCTGTGTTAAGAATAACTGTACTACACCACGAAATGGAAACAACGTGTCATGATAAACAACAAAACTTCTCACAACAAAAAGATCTTCTGCTTTAATGTTATATTAAAACATTTACACAATGTGTACGTGTGCACGGTGTGACATATTTGTTTTTCATGAAGTGTGAAAACTGCAGGAACTTTATTGATGAATATTTCATAAATATGTGTGTGTGTGTGTATGCATGCATATGCATATTTGTGTATGTGTTGTTTTGGGTGTGACTCACTCCCCCTGTAGTCTGAAAATGTGCCTCCTGCTAGCTGCTTGTGTTTAATGAGCTACACGTGATCAAGGAAGCAGGAACACGATTGATTTATTAGGATTACTCTTTTAAAAAAATGCTGTAACTAAACTGCACTGTATGCTCCTAACTTTACTTCTCTGTGTGTAAAAAGCTCCTCTGACTCCACATCTGGAGGAGAGTTTCACCCCAGGACCTTGGGTCTGCTAACTTGTAGCACTGGTGAGTCTAAAGAGGCTTTAGTTCTGGACTATTCTAATCTGTGTGCTGTCCTGGAAAGAGCACCGCTCTGCACAAATGTAGAAGGAATTAAATAAAAATTTCAGTAAAACTCTAACTAATTAAATTACTTTTCATATTAAATCTATCAATCCATCCATCTTCAAAAGCCGCCTAATCATTTAAACAGGGGGGCTGGAGTCAACATGGAGTGAGAGACGGGATCCATCTTGGACTGGTCAACAGCCAATCACAGGACTGACACAGACACACACAAGCATTCACACTCACATTAACGCACCTACGGGCAATTTAGAGTCACCAATTAACCTCACAGAGCAAGTCTGTGGACTGTGGGAGGAAGCCGGAGTACATGGAGAGAACATGCAGGCACGGGGAGAGCATGCAGACTCAGGCCGAAGAGGCGAAGAGGACAGCAAAAGCGAATGTTCAACTTTAACGTATGATTCAGGGTCAGTGTGTGCGCTGGACATCGGTGTCGTAAATCTCTCTACTATAATCATCCCTGAAGCCCTTAGTGAGAACCTGACTGCCACTTAATTTCTGATCTGTAAAATACTTTTGTATTACAGAACATGTACTTCCTGAATCAACCAAAAATGATGACGGTTTCCCTCGAACTCGCATCATAGAGGTGCACATATCTTCCAATGATCCGAACTCTTTGTCATCTCCCCCACATGCAGCCTCCTCCTCCTCCTTGTGTCAATCCGATCGTGCATTGCTACCTCTTCCTCGTCTGGCTGGTCCGCGTCCTCTCTCAGTCCATAGATTGCGCAGCATGTTTCTTTACATCAGCGAGTCGTGCATCTTCCAGCAACACAACGTTGCACAGTCACTTTAATGTCGGACAACAGTCTGTTCGTGAAAACATTCTTTAGGTGTGATTCCCACGGCCCCAAAGCATCTCCTAACATGGCGGCTTGTGGAATGTGTCTGTTAAGATTAAACACTGTGGAAATCCTTTGTAACCAGAGAGGGTCTGAAACATAGCATGAGGACCCCGATGAGATCCACAGACTAAAGGTCAGACTCATGCTCGATGTGGAGACTGTCACGCTCATCCTGCAAACTCCAACGGCTGTAAAATGTAAAGTGTTTTTGACCAGTTAACCAGAAAACCAGTTAACCAGAAAACAACTCTCAATTTGTAATTCTCCTTTTAAACGTTATATTACGTTTATCCACATGGAAAGAACCCTGCTGTTGTGACAGGGAGTCATGAAAGCAGTAACCTATATTAGCAGTTGCAAGTCCCAAAACCATAGAAGCTTTGGCCCATGAACGTGTTTGGTATGTAGTTTTCTTGTTGCCTTTGACGTAGTTCATTCTAATATAACACACATTAGCAGAACGTTTTTGAACAATTTGAGGGAACCAACTTTAGATCAGCAGAAACCTCTGTAAACCTTGACGTCATGTGGCCACCAAAACCTCCTGTACAAGTAGAGTTAATGGGGAATACCTCATTCTTCATGATGTCTTTACTGTCTTGGTTCAGTTTTCCTCCCTACTCATTCTGATTGTTAAATCCACAGTTGTTGTGCAACAAGGTCTCTCTGGGAACGAAACGAATTACTAAACTTAAGCAGAAGTAGATGAAGCAGAGCGATCTGTCAGCTGGAGGTGACACATTACAGACAGAGTCAAGTGAAAGCGAACATGGAAGCGATTTTGCATCATTATACTTCAGTGTCCTAAAATCTTCCAGTTGAATCAGACACTAAATAATTTGTGACGCTGATATCTCAGGTGAAGATCTGGTTTCAGAACAGACGAGCCAAAGAGAGGAAGATAAACCGCAAGAAGCTGCAGCATCCCGAGAAGGCCTCCACTACAACGCCGACCCCACTGACGCCGGCTGGACCCTTTGACCCCCACACGCCCCCCAGCCCCAGAGACAACATGGTGTCTGACCACATACCAGAGGACTATAGAGACTGATGCAGCGGGAAAGATGTAAATAGCCTTATTTTTGTTTTTATAACTTTAGCATTCACTGAATGAAGATGATCATCATGACATGATGTTAAAATGCTGCACCGCCTGCTTTTCAACGACGAGCACTACACATCTTTGTTGCATTGATAATCTATGCGGCATTTGCACAAAACTTCAGCGCGTTCAAGGATAAAGAGTCACTGAATAACTTTTACACTTATTATTGAAGACCAATAGTTTAAAGCAACACTAACAAAGCATTTCATAAGTTATTCTTTCTTTATTTCAAACCAAGTGTTGACATTTTTCTGAAATCTTGTTGGATAAAAGTGAAAACATATTTATGAGTAGGAGAGTAGTTCCAACAATAGTTGATTAAACTGCATGAGAAATACGTCTCTAAATCACACGTGTGAGAAAATAAATAAACAGTGCAGCACAATGATGGAAGTACATCTGTTTATTGTCATTTGAATTTACAGGCGACGCAGAGTGTTACAGCTCCTACTTCTGAGGGAAGAAGTCAAATATGCTGAACACAAAGTTCAAAACACATTTATTACGTGTAGATGCTGGATTTAGCAGGAAAATATATCATTACAAAGTATAAACCAAACTTGTTTGAGTTATGGAGGGAAGCCGCTGTGTTTGGTCTAATGAAAATTTAATGTTTTTGTTTAAAAAAATAAAAATAATGGCATGTTATTTAAAAAGAAAAAGCAACATGATGAACTAATCTATAAAAACACAAATGTCATCATTTGCAATTGAAAATATTTATAATGACACAAAAAAATATTTGGTTAAAACTCTTCCATTGTTGATTACTTTTTTCTTTTGCTACAACATCGTGATAACAGAAAGGAACTGAGAGCAAGCGTGTTCACAAATGAAGAACAGAATGAAGCCACATCCTGAAAAACAGCTGCTACACGACTCATTGACCACCGACATTTAACGGCTAAATGCAGACGTTCATTTTTAACAAAAAAAGAAGAAGTCCCTACGTATCCGTTCTTATGTATGTGTGAAATGTTTAAGTGCTACATTGTATATATTAACCCACGCTCACATTGTCACTTTAAAGAAGGGGGAGAAAAGAGGAAGTGGATGTAGAAATGTAAACCTTGTATGGACATATTAGGCCGAGGATTGCAAAAACGTTCTTTTAGAAATAAACCGCTGTACCACAAATTTTGTGCAACTCGTCGTACATTTGTCAATCGTTGTGTTCAGTGGGAGAATTCCCCTGTTTTCATGTTCATGTTGGTTGTGCTGCACATAAAATAGAAAATGATGCTCAGTGCACCGGCCATGTAAACCAGTGGTGTACAGGCTTACCTGCACACAAACATAGTTAATAAATACATGTAATTAATGACATTATTACCTGAGATAAGTTACATTTGGACCATATAAATCATACATTAATATGGTGCATATTACTAAATGATTTGCACACTAACCTCTACATCTCTCACGCTGCTTTACATTCATACTGTTCCACAGTAAAAATATGTACTTTACAAATACTGTACAAATAGTAAATTAAAACTAAAAAAGGGCACTTATAAGTCTCAATGGAGGATATCTTCAATCAAACATGCTCCTGCTCAGGATTGTAGAATTGCCACCAGTCTTTTATAATTAGATAACTTTGCTTGCTTGAATGCACATGAATGTTTCACGACAATGACTAAATCCTTATGAAAAAATAAATGTTTAATTGTAGTCCAACCAAACCTATAAAGGGCTCTGGTGCAACAGTTGAATCTCTTTGGGTTTCCAATGGTGTGCACACACTAAAAGACTAACTGCTGCTACAATACTGCACATGATGGTCCACATACAGTCATTGCTGTGAACAAAGTAGCAAAATGATTGTTCTTTTATATACGTTTTTATAACCCCCCTCCTGCGTGGTCAATGATTAGCTCACTAGAGTTTGTGGGTCAGAAGTTGAACTGTGTTTCAATGAGAGGGTTCAACTAAAACAATGATCCCAGGTGGTTGTGTAATGACACTATAACTATCAGATTCATGTTTACATCATTTCAAGTTTACAGCGTGAAGGTAAATACGGTCATGAATTAGAAACAAGAAGCAAGGAATTATAACATTATCCAACAAAAATTGTTAAGAAAGGGGAACGTAATGTTGCTATTGGAATATTCAAATATTATAATATCTATTTAATATTATGAATAATTTTCATAAAATCGGGGGAAAGGAATTGAAGCTTCTGCCTTCATCTGTTCAGTCTCTAAACCCTGTGAATCATCGCTCTCTACGCACCTTGGCGTACACGCACTCGTCTGCAGCTGGTTCAACATTGGGTCGGGGTCGCTGTGAAAACTTCACTTCCCCGTACTCCACCTCCTCCTCTGCTCTCTGCTTCATCTGCCTCCCCGGCCGCGGCCCAATCCTGACCTCAGAATAGGTTAATTCCTGGTCGTCTTCTTCTGCAGAGTGAAAGTAAAGAGACACAAATGTATATTTAAGGTTGAGATATATAAAGTAAACATTTGAGGGGCTTGAACTGTACTGGAATCCTTCCTACATTCTATCAACTACAACAATAAAAGCCTGCTTTTACGTTAATGCATGATCTGGGTTTAGGTTTAGGTTTTTTCAGAAATTTCTCACATATTGTAAAGCAACATTTTATTTTATAGCAACAGAGACCGTGTGTGTCTCTTGTCACTCGTCGCGTCATTGTCTATTGTCCTGGATGTTCGTTAGTTCCTGCCTGCCGGTTTGCCTCCTGTTCCTGTGTGTGTTTTTGCCCGTTGGCCTTTTGCTTTTGCCTTTTAGACTATTAAAGTCTTTTTGTTTAAGAACTCTGCATTTGAGTCCTGCCTTTCCAGACATCCTTGACAACATTCCCTTAACTCTAGTGGAGTTAAATTAGTTTCCTTCAAAGTAATAAACATAAAGGATCTGAATAGTTCCTCCACCAAGGCCCGTTGGTATTTAATTCATAGCTTGACATTTTGGAAGTAACTTTTAGTTGGACTGAAAAATAAATATCATTGTCGAGCTTGTCTCAATCTCATCATCTCCTGGCAAAAAAAGTAAAGAACATGAAGAAGGGTCATTAGCAGTTACATGATAGGAAAAGGGATTTTTGTCCTGTACCTTTAGGTTTGTTTTCTCTCTTTTTCTTCTGAGCACAGACGACAGAGACCCCGACCACTAACAGAAGTACGAGTGCAGCCAGTACACAAACTGCTGTTGTCAATGTTCTCACTGTAAAAAAAGACACAAGAGACACACAGAACTTTAACTTTAGAAAACATTACAGGTGTTTTTGTTGAGAATGGAGAACACAGATAATGGAAATTATATCAATGGATTCACTACAGGGGAGTCCTTTTTCACTTACTGATGCCCCACGAGTCGCCACTGGGAGAGAGGGTCCGGTTTTTGGTGGGTGTGAAATTACCGTTAAGGTTAGTTGATTCTGTGATGCCAGACTCCTTACCATCAGGTAACGTTGGTGTGTTTGTGGGGGAAGCTGTTGTCTCAATACACAGAGTATTATCGGCTGCAAACACCCACTGTGATATGTGCGTCCCATTGGCTGAGGTGCAGTTAATGAAGATGAAGCCTGTGAGACAGAGACCAATAACTGATGTACAGATAATATTTAGTATTGTTGACGTCACCGTTTTGTCGCCTCATGCTGTCACTCACCACAGGTAGAGACCGTCTCTTCTTTTGAGTGACTACTGACGTCATTCCTGACCGAGCAGACCAGTCGTCCTGAGACATCTTGTTTCAGAGTAATGATGTTCGTCTCATTGTTTCCACCGAGGAGCTGAGAGTCTGTCAGAGTGTCTCCATCCAGAGTCCAGCTGTACTGAGGACTGTCTGCTCCCTCAGAGGAGCAGGACACCTTCCTCTCTCCATGGGACAGACACTCATGGACCAGCAGGACAGAGGACACAGGAGCTGAAGGAAACGCACTCGGATGACTTTTCATATTGACATAATCTTGATCATTCTGTAGGGTTCCTGATACAGAGCAGTCCAGACATTGATACGGATATAGAGCACGTAGCGCATGAGATGCGTGTAATAAATAGTTATTTACCTTGAATGGTCAACTGTCTAACCCTGGAACCTGATGACTTTCCATCTGAACCAAAGGTTTCAAGTTTATATTTACCACCATCAGTCCTGATCAGGTTATTGATCCTAAGTGTTCCATTACTGGGAGTAAAGAATGATCTGTTTTCTATCCTATTAAATGAGGTTTTATTGTTATTCCCCTCTAGTATTATTGTTCTATTTTTTGACCATTGATATTTATGTATTTCTGAGGCTTTGTCCATCAGCTGGAGGACCAAAGTTCCTCCCAAAGCTCCAAAACACTGAGTTCCGTTCTGTCGGCCGTCACAGTGGGTTTCCACACCTGAACATTTTGGTACAAAAAAATGAAACATTTTTAGGCATTTGCTAATTTAAAACAACAATAGTGTGTTTGGTGCAGCTTTGTCTCTATCAGACAACATTATGCAAACAGGTGTTTTGTTCCACACTTTAGATTCAGCTGTTAAACATTTTTCCATATTGTAGTTAACCCGTCCAGTTAAAAAGAGTTCCACCTGTGTTTTACACCTACAGCACTTTATTTTTAATTATACTGAAATGCACCACAAATTTAAGAAAAGTTAAGAAATTTTACCTGCACCTCTGAGGAAATTTCTAAACTTAATACTTGATGTTAAAAGTGAAATACTTCACCGTGAGAGACTCCCAGAAGCATCACAAACAGTCCAACCACAGCCTCCATGTCTCCGGGGTCCAACAAAACGTGTCTGCTGATCTCTGAGAAGCAAACAAGCAAATCCCACTGAACAGCCTGAAGAGAGTCCAGCTAATGAACAGCCTCTGAGCAGAATGTGTGAAGACTACGAACCGACCAGAGCGTTCTTGGGTTCATCTATTAATAGAGAAGAGAGAAGGAAGTGATACAGGTTTCACTTCCCCTTTTAGCCTCCAACCATGTGACCTCTGTCGGGGATGAACTGAGTGGAAAAGAAGGAAACATTCCTCCTTCCTGCTGAAAGAGGATTCGAGACGGCAGCTGGAATTTGTCGTCTTTCCATTTCATCATTTCCAACGATACTAGAACATGATCCACTCTGTCAATCTTCTCTTAATACATTATTACAAGTTAGATTTGAGCAAAGATTGTCCGAACCTTTCAAACTGCAACTGCTTCATAGACAATTTATTATAACAAACTCTATTTAATATTCCGATTTTTGAACATTTCAGACTAAAACATTCTGAACTACTACAAAGCGTGTATAATGTTGGATCCATTTTTTTGTATTGAATGTTATATGGACTCAGGTACCCGGAGATAAAGTTTTATTTAGGCCTGATTTTCCGTTTTATTTTGAAACCACACAAAGATGACTTTTAGATGGAAATTGAAATAGTTGAAAAAAATCCTGTGAAAATAAAAGATTAAGATCCATTAAAACACAGTTAAGTAAATAGAATCATAGGAGAGGACATTAATTTAAATCTTCATCATGTTAACTTATACTCAAATAGTACAGTAAGAGTGAAGTAAAGGTCATCACAATATTATATCATTACATAACGTCAGCCTCTGTGAACAATGTTTCTTTAGCATCAAAATGCAAAATGTCACTGAAGACTCTGTCGGTCTCTGCTGGCGAATGTTCATTAGAGACAAATAACTTGTGTGTCCTAAACATATCTTTAGTGGAGCAGGCGGTTTGAGGGACATCTCTTCAGGCAATAACATCTACGGGAATATTTTCTATTGATGTTTAAATGACACCCACAGAGAGTTTGATCTTTGAATGATCGGTTTCCTGTCATATCAGAAATAATGCTATTCGTTTTTCACAGTCAGTATTTCTGGTCCATCCTTAAACCATTGGTATGCAGATATTTCTGAGGCCATTTGTCCATCAGCTGGAGGACCAGAGTTCCTACCAAAGCTCCAAAACACTGAGCTCCTTTCCGTCGCCCGTCACAGTGGGTTTCCACACCTGAACATTTTGCAACAAAAAAAGTTTTTTAGGCATTTTCTAATTTAAAAAAACAATGCGTTTGTTGCAGCTGTGTCTCTATCAGACAACATTATGCAAACTTGGAAATGATGAATAGGAAAAGTCTAGAAATCAATATACTGTATCACATTAGGACGAAAGCCCCAAAGATGTTTTCTAGAATATTTAGATCTTAACTTTTGGTGGCTCCATAAAACCATGAAGTCTTAATCGTTCAAGTTAAGATAAACATTGTGTAGCTGCAATGAAATGTCATTGAAATGTAAGAGAATAAATATTTTAAAGCAACTTTCAAGAACATTTGTTGCGGAAATGAGGCTTTACTGGATTTATAACAAGATTTTAATTTTAATACAGTTAATTACTTTAAACTAAATGTTTTTTTTAGTAGAGATATTCATGAATACAATTCTCTGAATGTGTTCATCTTTGAAGAAAACATAAAACATGTATGGTTAAGTTTTACTTCCCTTAATGCTGACAAGAAAACGTTCTTTTTTGCAATTGATAAATGTGACCACAAAACATTTCATTAAAAGCATATGCACAAAGATAGTGAATCAATATTTGCTTTACATCTCAATTTCTTTCTTTTGTTACGTGTCAGTCCCCTTGTTTTTCCCTTCAGGTGCCAGTGTGCCTGTGTAGCCGGCTCGGTCTGTGCCTCGCCGACTACTGCGTTGTGTTCAGGTGCACTGATAACAGGACGCTGACATTCCCTTAGGCACTTTATTCTGCAGAAATCAAATAAAAACATGGGCGTGATTCTTCTCCACACGCAACCAGTAACCTCCCCTCAGTCACCGGTGAGCAGACTGATCGTTGAATTACATTCATTCAAAAGCATAAAACAAAATACAACAAATAAAAATAACTATGGAAAATAAATGTCCGCATCGAACTGTTTTCTCTCTTTTCTGTTTGTTCTCCTTAGGAAATATATCTTCTATTCACACATACAACATAAATACCTACAGGATTACACCACAATTGAACACAAAACCACTCGTCCCATATGCCCTTACAATATTATACAAAGAAATGATCAAGTGTACCTAAACAGACAGTGAAATACATTAATTCGGTCTTAATGCTCACGTTGCGTACGGTACGTACCTCCCCTCAGTCACCGGTGAGCAGACTGACGAGGGCACGCAATGCCAGTCAAACAATACTCTACCCACAAGAGGGCGCTGTTACACAAAATAATATAACTCCTAATACCAAAGCTAATTATATACAGGACAGAAAAAGGATTATGGAGAAATAAAATAAAGTAACTTGAACCAAACACAAAGATTTACATATTTACTTAGACCGGTTACACCTGCACCTGGGTTCCTGAAGAGAGCAGGCCAATCACCTGAGTGCGCCCTGGTGTTAAAAGGAAGATGGAAGAGTTCTGGAGAGAGGTGTTCCTTTACATTACATTACATTACATTACATGTCATTTAGCTAACGCTTTTATCCAAAGCGACGTACAATAAGTGCATTCAACCATAGGGTACAAACTCAGGAGAACAAGAAACAAGAAAGTGCAATTTCCTCAAATAAGCGAATTTACAATTTGCTATAGATGAGTGACGTCACAAGTACAATTTAAGTGCTACAATTTGTTAGTCTTTAGTCGAGGTAGAGTCTGAAGAGGTGTGTCTTTAGTTTGCGGCGGAAGATGTGAAGGCTCTCTGCGGTCCTGATGTCTTCAGAGAGCGCGTTCCACCATTTCGGCGCAAGGACAGCGAAGAGTCGAGACCTAGTCGAGTGTTTTGCTCTCAGTGAGGGAGGGACGAGTAGTTTTGCAGATGCAGAGCGGAGAGTGCGGGTTGGGATGTAGGGTTTGACCATGTCCTGGATGTAAGCTGGACCCGATCCATTCACAGCATGGTACGTGAGCACCAGTGTTTTGAACTGGATGCGGGCGGCCACCGGTAGCCAGTGAAGAGAGCGGAGGAGTGGAGTAGTGTGGGAGAATTTCGGAAGGTTGAAGACCAGTCGAGCTGCTGCATTCTGAATGAGCTGCAGAGGTCGAATGGCGGTGGCAGGGAGACCTGCCAGGAGGGAGTTGCAGTAGTCCAGGCGGGAGATGACAAGAGCCTGAATCAGTACCTGCGCTGCCTTCTGAGTGAGAAGGGGACGTATTCTCCTGATGTTGTAGAGCGTGTATCTACAGGATCGCGTTGTCGCAGTGATGTTGGGAGTCAGGGAGAGTTGGTTGTCGAGTGTGACGCCGAGGTTCTTAGCAGTCGAAGTGGGCGTTAGCACAGAGTTTCCAAAGTTGACTGTCAGGTCCTGGGTAAGCGAGTCTTTTCCGGGAAAGAGAAGTAGTTCAGTCTTGTCGGGGTTGATTTTCAGATGGTGGGCGGACATCCACTGAGAGATGTCAGTTAGACAGGCAGAGATCCGAGCCGCCACCTGGGTGTCCGAGTGAGGGAAGGAGAGAATTAGTTGGGTGTCATCGGCATAGCTGTGGTAAGAGAAGCCATGCGAGCGAATGACAGCGCCAAGAGAGTTGGTGTAAAGCGAAAACAGGAGGGGACCCAGCACGGAACCCTGAGGAACTCCAGTAGTAAGAGGACAAGGTTCCGACACAGATCCTCGCCAGGTTACCCGGTAGGTGCGGCCATCGAGGTAGGACGAGAGAAGGGAGAAAGCAGAGCCTGTGACACCAAGTTCCTGAAGGGAGGAAATAAGGATCTGGTGGTTGACCGTGTCAAATGCAGCAGAGAGGTCCAGAAGGATGAGGACAGAGGAGAGAGAGGCGGCTCTAGCAGTGTGGAGTTGCTCAGAGACAGCAAGGAGAGCAGTCTCTGTAGAGTGGCCTGCCTTGAAACCTGACTGGTGGGGGTCAAGGAGGTTGTTACAGTGGAGATAAGAGGAGAGTTGATTAAAGATAGCACGTTCAAGGGTTTTGGACAAGAAGGGAAGAAGAGAGACCGGTCTGTAGTTGTTTTCTTCAGAAGGGTTGAGGGTGGGTTTCTTCAGGAGAGGGTTGACTCTTGCCTCCTTCAGAGAATTGGGAAAACAGCCAGATGACAGAGCGTTGTTGATGAGAAAGGTAAGGAACGGAAGAAGGTCAGGTGCGATAGATTGTAGAAGATGTGATGGAATGGGGTCAAGAGGGCAGGTGGTCGGACGGGCAGAGGTTACTAGGGTAAGAATTTGGTTAGGAGAGAGGGCGGTGAAAGAGGGAAGTGAGGGCGAAAGAGGTGAGGTCGGTGGGACGCGAGAAGTAGGTGGTGGGTTTGAGAAGGAGGAGCGTATGTCAGCTATTTTCTTGGTGAAGTAGTTGACAAAGTCTCCCGGAAGAAGGGTGGAGGGGGGAGGAGGGGTAGGGGGTTCGAGGAGATTGGAGAAGATCGAGAAGAGTTTTTTGGGGTTAGAGAATGAGGATTCGATTTTGGACTGGTAGAAAGAGCTTTTGGCAGCAGAGATAGAGGCAGAGAACGAGGAGAGGAGAGATTGAAATTCAAGCAGGTCGTCAGGTCGTTTATATTTACGCCATCTCCTTTCCGACGCTCGCATGGTGGCTCTCATGGCACGGACCGGTTGAGACAGCCACGGAGCCGGAGGGGATTTGCCAGTCCGTCGTGTCGTACGAGGGCAGAGAGAGTCTAGAGAGGAGGAAAGAGTTGAGAGGAGAGTCTCTGCAGCAGCGTTCGGATGCAAGAGTGAGAAGGAGTCAGTTGAAGGGAGAGCTGATAGAACAGAGGATGCCAGCGAGGAGGGAGAGAGAGAGCGAATATTGCGACGAGCCGGTATAGAGTTAGTCAATGAGGGAGGTTTGTTAGTTATAGAGAGTGGAAGGGAGTAAGAGATGAAGAAGTGATCAGACACATGAAGTGGAGTTACAGAGAGGTTAGTGGTAGAGCAGTTTCTAGTAAAGATGTAGTCAAGGTGATTGCCGGCTTTGTGAGTAGGAGGAGAGGGAGTGAGTGACAGAGCGAAGGAAGAAAGTAGGTGTACGAGGTCAGATGACTTCTCTGTCTGGATGTTGAAGTCACCCAGGAGGATGACCGGAGGACCATTTTCGGGGAAATTAGACAGGAAAGGTGTTCCTTTAGTTGTTATGCACGCACTGACACGACAAGAAGTGCAGGTTTGTGGTGAGAGGTTGAGGAGAGTAGGTAAGTTCGTGGCACCCTGTACATTTGTTCACTCACGTAGGTACTTTGTGTATAGCAACATTACGTTATTGGTTGGTGCTTCCTCTGTATTTTGGTGGACGTTAGAGAAGTAAGGGAAGACATTTTGTTTGTTTCTTTCCCAGAGGTAGTTTTCTCGGCCTACTTTTGTTATCTTAATTTGTATTTGTTTGGCACAACCACATCTCTCTCACTTAGAATATTTTTTGTATTTTATTTTTGTGTAAATAAATCTTATTTAAAACCGTTACTCCTACTTTTGTCTTTTCACATATTCTTTGACTGTCCTGTATCTGCCCCCCCCCCCACCCCACGCCACCTAGACAAAAAGGGGACGTAACACTTTCATTCTTCCTTGTTAATGTATGTTTACCATAAGAAAGAAAACAGAACTCATTTCGGAACACATCAGTACGACGATTGAAGCCATAAAAGGATGAAGATGAAACTATTCAACTGAAACTCTGAAATGGTTTCTGAAGATTCCTGTATTAGTTTTTTCAAATACTAATACTTTGATACTAATACTAATACTAACAAGCGTTGCTCAATACTGAAACCACATTTCAAAACTCTTCACACATTCAGCACCACACAAGTGTATACAGAACAAACTGTGAATAATATTTCATTGCTTTCAGACAAGATGCCTTCAATCACATTTCTCAAAATGTCATTTATACTGCCCAAACTGCAAAAAACTGTATATTTGCATTTTATATATGCTAACACACGGCTTTCAAAACTGATAAAAGCACATTCAAATCAGAATGCGGAAAAATTTCAAACTTTTCTGCAGTAATTATTTTGAAATATAGAAAAACTGAAAATCAAAAAATAATCCGTCGGAGCTAATTGCAATTTCAGCCCAAAGCCGACCCAGGTGTCCTGCTTTAGTCTCATTACCATTCTTTCAATAAAAGGCTTGGAACTGATTTTGTTTGGAAATAAGGATTACAGAAGACAGGTCGGTAGGGAAAGAGTGATATGAGGCAGAGTGTGTGGAAGACAAAGGAGAGGAAGACCGAGAGTGGTGATATCTGATGAAATGTTGTGAATATTGTCTCACTGTAAAAGAGGTCGGTTTACGCCAAATCTGTACTGCTCAACAGTTGCGTCAATGGTGTACATTTTCCGGCAAAACCACAGCTGAGATGATACATTTTACAGTAAAATAGTTTAAACTTTAAAACCTGTTACAATTTATTAATTGTTGTGTTTTAGGATCCAAAGGATGCCTCAGAGAGGAGGGGGAGGCTGAAACATTGCAGATGTGCAGGAAAACAAATTACTTTTGATTTTTTCTTGTTACATACGTGGAACTCTACTGTACAATCAATTCCAAATGTGTGTTATGAGCAGTGTTGGGCAAATTAATAATTAGATACAGTTACTAGATTAAAGGTAATTTAATTACTTTCCAGTTATTGTATATCAAAAGTCATTAGTTACTAGGGAATGTGACGTTTAAGTTACTTGTATGTCTGCTTTATAAATGTAATGAATATGAAGAGTACTGAACAGTCAAACACAATAAAATATTTTTTAGACCTATTTATTGTAATCAACAGGGCAACAGGCCTTAAAATCAACCTTTTAATACTTCACTTAATACAAAATAACTGTCTCAGTCATTTGCCTGCAGGCAACCGACTCGACCCCCGTAGGCTCCCCAGCTGCCCGCCGGAGTTCCTCGGGCTGCCCGACCCTCTGCAGCCGGCGCCCTCAAGCCCTTTAATCGGGGGATTAAAGTCCCTTTTTGTTTGCAAACTCTGCGTTTGAGTCTTGCCTCCACCTACCCGTTCGTGACAGTGTTGTTATGAAGAGGGAACGTGCCCTGCCTACGAGGAATGTGCCATAGTGAAAAGGGAACCTGCCACCTTTCAACTTTTCGCTCTCGGGTGGTGATGTTGTCGTGATCTATTTCCGGCTCCCTCTTGAACTTGCTCCCGCTCGCTTTTACACATGTTGTATCTTTAGGTGATTACTTAGTTAATTAAAGGTTATTAAAAAAAACAACTAAGGATACAAAATGCTTAGGAGCGAGTTGGAACAAGTTCACAGGAACATCAGCACTCACAAACCAACGCCGGACAAGGGGCACACATGGATAAATATACTGAGGAGGTGCAGGTGATTGGACGGGGACAAGGCAGACAATCACGAGGGAACGAGAGCTTTGCCTACCGGCTGTGCGTTGAGGTAAGTCCTATCACATTTAACTGCCAGCGCTCCGCCTCCTGCACCTGCTCCCGCTCCTTCTCCACAGGAGAGGTGACTTTCCACGTCCCCATAGACAGCATCTGCCGCCCAGGCCTTGTTCATCTAAACGCCCCCGTTGTCACTGCCGCCCATGCAGCAGCGCACCGCACCCCATCGGTCTACCCCACAGGTGGTGGCCCATGGGGGGGACAGTAGGGGGGTGCCGCGTCACTCCTTCGGGCTATGCAGACGCTCCTCCGCCGAGCAATCCGTCTGGGCATAGCACCAGATGGAGGCTGCAGGCTTCATCCGGACCAGGTATCTCGTTCTCTGTTTTGTTTTTCCAACTCTTTTTGAACCATTCTTAGTCTGGTCCCTCGCCTGAGATCTCTGTGCCAGGGGAAACCCTCCAGGAGCACCAGGCTCCAGACAACACAGCCCTCAGGTTCATTGGGACACGCAAACCTCTCCACCGCGATAAGGTGATGGTCCCCGGAGAGGACATGTGTGTGTTTCTATGTGTATGTATTTATGTGTTTCTATGTGTATGTATTTAGGTGTGTTTATATGTTTATGTATTTATGTGTGTTTAAATGTGTATGTATTTATATGATTATGTTTTGTGTACATGGGCGGCACGGTGGCGTGGTGGTTAGCACTGTCGCCTCACAGCAAGAAGGTCCTGGGTTCGATTCCACCCAGTGGCCTTTCTGTGTGGAGTCTGCATGTTCTCCCCGTGTCTGCGTGGGTTCTCTCCGGGTTCTCCGGCTTCCTCCCACAGTCCAAAGACATGCTCTGGGGATCAGGTTAATTGGGGACTCTAAATTGCCCGTAGTTGTGTGAATGTGAGTGTGAATGGTTGTGTGTCTCTGTGTAGTCCTGCGATTGGCTGGCGACCAATCGAGGATGTACCCTGTCTATCGCCCGAAGTTGGCTGGGATGGACTCCAGCCCCCCCGCGACCCTGTGTGCAGGATAAGCGGTTTGACAATGGATGGATGGATGGATGGATGTTTTGTGTACATAAATACGTGTGTGTGTGTGTGTGTGTGTGTGTGTGCGTTGGTGTCGTCGATCTTGAATTCTGCAAGAATTCAGCATTCTGTGTTTATATGTTTATGTATTTATGTGTGTTTATATGTGTATGTATTTATATGATTATGTTTTGTGTACATAAATACACGTGTTAATGTGTATGTATTTATGTGTGTGTGTGTGTGTGTGTGTGTATTTATGTGTGTGTGTGTGTGTGTGTGTGTGTGTGTGTGTGTGTGTGTGTGTGTGTGTGTGTGTGTGTGTGCGTGCGTTGGTGTCGTCGATCTTGAATTCTGCAGCCGGGTATTAGAATATCTTGTACCACTTTTTCTTTGGCTTCTTGATGGTCTGACGTTGAAGGTCTTCCACCTGAGACAATAAGCAGGCCTTGTCCTTCTGCATCTCCTTCTCCCTTTCCAGCGATTGTTCTGTGGTCTTAAGGAGGTAAGACTTCATCTGGTGCCATTCGAGACGTTCATTCTCTCGGTCATCTTCATATTTCTTCCGAAGAGCAGCTACGACTTCTTTGTGGTCCTCCTTCTGTGTCTCCAGCGTGGTAACACAGTGGCTCTTGGATGTTTCAAGCTGTGATGTCAGTTCCAGAATGATGAGACGCTGCTTTTCTAACAGATCTTCTGTTTCCTTCAGAGTTCTTCCGATCTTGTTAGTCTCCGCTGTCTGTTCCTCCAGCTTGTCTCGGGATGCCTGGTTTCTTTCAAACATCGTTGCAGCCTCCTTCTCCATTGTACGAACAGCAGCGATGTTCCTCTGCTTGGCATGTTCGAGGTCCGTGTATGTTTCTTCCAGCTTGGCTTTGAAGGAAGACCTCTCCTGCTGCCACTCAATAGTACGGCTCTCTAGCTGCTGCTCAGCCTTCTTCACAGCGGCCAAGAGGTCGTCGTTCTTCTTTTTTTCACTGTCGTGGTCAACCTCACAGGAGTTGCTCTTTTCCAACTGGGCAGACTGCAGGCAAGCTTTCTGATATTCACATTTCTTCAGAGCAATGGTGAGTTTTTTTATGTCGTTGTCTCGCGTCTGCAGCTTGGTAAGAGAGCATTTTAGCTGTGCCGTGACGCCGAACTTTTCCTGATAGCAGCTGTCCAACCGATCCTTGCTAACTTTCAAGTTCTCGTTGGTCTCTGCTTTCAGTTTTTCTAGCTGGGAGGTCAGGGAAGACCTCTCCTGTTGCCACTGAAGACGTTCTTTCTTCAGCTCCTGCTCAATCTTATCAAAAGCAGACTTGGTCTTATTGTTGATCTGCGTCTGTTCGGCATGTTTGAGGTCCGTGCATGATTTTTCCAGCTTGGCTTTGAAGGAAGACCTCTCCTGCTGCCACTCAATAGTACGGCTCTCTAGCTGCTGCTCAGCCTTCTTCACAGCGGCCAAGAGGTCGTCGTTCTTCTTTTTTTCACTGTCGTGGTCAACCTCACAGGAGTTGCTCTTTTCCAACTGGGCAGACTGCAGGCAAGCTTTCTGATATTCACATTTCTTCAGAGCAATGGTGAGTTTTTTTATGTCGTTGTCTCGCGTCTGCAGCTTGGTAAGAGAGCATTTTAGCTGTGCCGTGACGCCGAACTTTTCCTGATAGCAGCTGTCCAACCGATCCTTGCTAACTTTCAAGTTCTCGTTGGTCTCTGCTTTCAGTTTTTCTAGCTGGGAGGTCAGGGAAGACCTCTCCTGTTGCCACTGAAGACGTTCTTTCTTCAGGTCCCGCTCAATCTTATCAAAAGCCGACTTGGTCTTATTGTTGATCTGCGTCTGTTCGGCATGTTTGAGGTCCGTGCATGATTTTTCCAGCTTGGCTTTGAAGGACGACCTCTTCTGCTGCCACTCGTTGGGCTCCGCTTTCAGTTTTTCTAGCTGGGAGGTCAGGGAAGACCTCTCCTGTTGCCACTGAAGACGTTCTTTCTTCAGGTCCTGATCAATCTTATCATAAGCAGACTTGGTATTATCGTTGATCTGCGTCTGTTCGGCCAATCGAGCTTTAACGAGGTTCCAGAACGTCTCCTTGTCCTTCTTTGCAAATGTTATTTGCGTATTCAAGTCCTGCTTAGACTTGTCCAGAGCAGCCTTGAGCTTTATGATAGCATCCAGCTGTTCGTCCTGTTTAGTTTGGCAAAAGTTCTTGAATAGCTGCATTTCAGCACAGGATGACGTCTCAACATCACCCTTGACCTTTTGCAGCTTGGTAGCGGTCTCTTTTAGCTGTGCTTTCAGGCTACATAGCTCATTGTGTACATCGCCATTCTTATGTTGATGAAGAATATCTAGGAACTGTTGCAGACTGTCCTTATTGATCTGAAGGAGAACTCTTCCCTCAGATTCAGTTTGGGTGAGTGTTGCCTTGCTGTCCTCCAGCTCACCTCTTACTTGTTCCTCCAGTGAACGTAGGTAAAAGTTCTTTGGAGGTTCAACCTCCTTGGAATTGAATTCCATTTCCGCCGGCATTATCTTCTTTTGCTGAACGTTGGCCATTCTTTTCCTTGTATTAATGGGAACTGCCAAAGTCCTCTCTAAAACAAAGTGATGTCTGAGCCAAAGTCCTCTCTAAAACAAAGTGATGTCTGATCTAAAGTCCTCTTCAAACACAACTGACTACTGAGTGAAAGTGGAACTTAACAAGATAAGAACACATTCCGTGATGTCATCCATGATGTCATGCTTCCCTTTGATGTTGGTCACCTGGCAACCATGAAGTCATCGTTGCTATGGGATACAGATCTCCTTTTTTTTACCAATCTTGCTGTATTTATAGTTTTACATCACGGCTGTTGGACAACAGATTGATAACTAATTAATTGCACATTTTGAAATGCATGAATTGCGATTTTTGGCAATAAATGTTGTTGTTGTTATAATGTTATATAGTGTGTATTTTAGACACTGTTGTTTAATTGTTAATGTTTTAAAGACAAAACTACACACATTTGATCATCCTGGAGGACCACCTGGTTGAACATGTTGAACTAGCGACTCTTGTTGTCCTCGTGCACTTTGCTCTCAACTCTCCATCATTTGACGGCTGTGTTTGAAGAGCCAACAATCTCCCCACATTTAGCCAAGACGTATTCAAACCAGTCTTTTAGAGACACAGTGGTGGTCCTCTGCAGGGTAACTTTAGATGTTGAGATGGAAGCAGCCTAGCAGCTAGCTTAGCTTATCATCGAGCTTGAAAGTGCTTAAGTGGTATATATATATATATTATAATGGGACTTAACAGTGGTTAAACTTTAGCTTTGTATCAACTAACTTTCAAAAACACAACAAAAAATACTCAAAAGTAATTGAAATACGTATTTCAAATACAGCCAACAGCAATACTGCCCTCTCTGGGTGACATCATGATTAACAGGGATCAAGGATTCTCAAGTTAGCTCGGTGGCATCGTTAGTGAATAAACTCATAGTATTTAATATATATTATGTGATCATTGATGCTAGAGGTGAACTCTTACATTCTCCTTTAATTCAAACAATGTTAGTTTTAATGCACAATGCTAGATAATACAACACGTGGACACCGTGGATACAGACAAGACGTTAAAGCTTATTTTTAACATTAAGTTATGAATCTTAACTCTTCCCTCAAAACACAAAAAAGTCCACTTAAGATTGAGAAAGGGCTATAGCTTTTCCGCAAAACCACTTCTGTTCAACCAGCTGTGAAATATTTATACATTTAAGTTAAGTCTTTGCGTGCTTCGCAGTTATCTCGTTAAAAAGGGGTTTTTCGTATAATTATTTTAATCTTTCTATCCAGGACATCACATTGCCCCAGTATTTTATTCAGGCATTCACAACAACTGGCAAAGTTTCTTTTTAAACTTTTTTCCCTCTCCCTATGACATTTCTTTCAGTTTGCTCTCAATTTCAGCTCTGTTGTAATATATCCAGTGTCAGGAAAGACATCCAGCCTTAACATCACTGCCCCATGGCGTTAATTGCAATCAAACCCCCTCAGATTTATCATCTGACTCCTGGGAGCCATTCGTGATATTTGTGTACAACACTGGGCCAATCTCAGGTTTATTGTTGTGTATTACTGTGACAGGGAGTCTACATAAGGGCACACGGGTGCAATTGACACGGGGTAATGATGCATGGGTGACGGGGAGATCGCACAGTTTTTACCGCTACCAGGATGCGCAACAAGTTCACAAACTAAATATAGATGCAGTTGTGTTTTATAAAATATAAAACTAATAAAGAAAACAAAAAGACTTGGAATCTCTGTGTGAGCGACTGAGGAACAGGATCTTCATCCTGCCGAGTGGCTCAAATGTTAGAATGAAAGTGAAATGGAATATCACCAAAACTCTGCACTGTGAAGTGTTTCTACAAATTATGCTGCCATTGCTTTATTACTTTAGAATTTTATTTGACTCATTCTGCTTTTAAGTATTTTGGTATTTTTTCCTCCAAGCGACATCTCAACCGTCTGGCCTGAAATAACTGTGTGTCCAGATTCTTTTTTTTTTATTGTTCTCATAAATAACCGAATGAAAAGATAAATGCAAAGAAAAAATACTTTATTCTTTTTGAGGACATAAAATGGTTAAGACATTGCACTTGCAGAAAATAAAAAGTCCTATTTTACATTTAGTTGTATTCAACTCAGGCGGCACGGTGGCGTGGTGGTTAGCACTGTCGCCTCACAGCAAGAAGGTCCTGGGTTCGATTCCGCCCAGTGGCCTTTCTGTGTGGAGTCTGCATGTTCTCTGCGTGGGTTCTCTCCGGGTTCTCCGGCTTCCTCCCACAGTCCAAAGACATGCTCTGGGGATCAGGTTGATTGGGGACTTTAAATTGCCCGTAGATGTGTGAATGTGAGTGTGAATGGCTGTATGTCTCTGTGTAGCCCTGCGATTGGCTGGCGACCAATCCAGGGTGTACCCTGTCTATCGCCCGAAGTTGGCTGGGATGGACTCCAGCCCCCCCGCGACCCTGTGTGCAGGATAAGCGGTTTGACAATGGATGGATGGATGTATTCAACTCTAAGCAGTTATTAAAGTCTGTAATCAAAATATCAACAAAGGGATGAAATGATTAATTGACTGGTCTTATTTACGTGACACTATAACAAAACAACAACAATCCTACTAACTAAAGCTTTGAAATGTTTTACAATATTACTCTTTTTAAAAATGGGAGAAACACACACCTATATTTGTAATTTTCAGTAAATAAGAAAATAAGAAAACAAAACAATTATTTAGATTACTCAGATAACATTTTAGTCACACATGTAAATATGCCTGTAAGTTATGTTCTGCCTAATTACAGTTTGGTCTTTTACTCACATTTTGAATGCAAAATCACCATTTTTAAGTAAAGTAACTATAAAAAAACAATTTATCTCTGAATCATTTCTGAGAATAATATTGATTTCCATGCAATTTTCAGATTATTCTAGTGTGTTCTACATATCTGACATAAAAAGTGGGAAAATAAAACTGTTGAACCAACTTCTGATGAACTTCAAGTTATCTGAAAAATTTCCAACCTTCAGAGATACATTGTTTTTAGCATAAAGCGACGAGGTGGAACTCTAGTGTACCATCATTTCCAAAATCAAAATGAGTTTCAGAGTTTCAGTGTCCATTTGACTTTGCTGCATACGCTTCATCCGTCTCCAAAGGCAGCGGTGCACTTCACAACAAGACGATCTCCGTACCACAATAAATCAAAAGGAAAGCGTCCCTCTCTCACTAGAGACTTTAGTGACCGAGTGAAAAGAGTCAGACGACTCTGGATTCACAAAGTCAAAGATCAGAACACAACCATCATAACGGAATTCTCCTGATGTTCAACCCGTCGACGGACAACTTGTTTTTCTTTTTCCTCCAAGGATAAAAGGCCGTCACAATTAAGAGAAGAAACAGCACAGCGAATTGCACTCCACACACGAGCAGGGAGGAACCTGCATGACAAAAATCACAAGTCAACTCTGTTCAGAGGCAGAAGAGACAGTTTCACTGGTTAACATCCTGTGTTTTACACCTACAGCACTTTATTTTTAATCATGCTGGAGTTTGAATATTTTTAAAAAACACCAAATCACCACGACCACTAACAGAAGTACGAGTGCAGCCGGTACACAAACAGCTGCTGTCAATATTCTGACTGTAAAAAAAGACACAAGAGACACACATAGCTTTAACTTTAGTAAACATTACAGGTGTTTTCTTTGAGAATGGAGAACACAGATAATGGAAATGACTTGAATGAATTAAATACAGGGGAGTCCGTTTTCACTTACTGATGCCCCATGAGTCACTACTGGGGGAGAGGGTCCCAGTTTTATTGGTGGATGTGAAATTACATTTGAGGTTAGTTGATCCTGTGATACCAGACTCCTCACCATCACGTGGCGATGCTGTGTCTGTGGGGGAAACTGAGTATTAGTGGCTTTAAACCAGTGTTGGGCAAGTTACTGAAAATTAGTAATTAGTTACAGTTACTAGTTACTTATTTTACAGGTAATTTAATTACTTTACCAGTTACTGTATATCAAAAGTAATTAGTTACTAGGGAAAGTAACTTTTAAGTTACTTTTATGTCTGCTTTTTTAATGTAATAAACAGTCAAACACAATAAACATATTTTTTAGACCTATTTATTGTAATCAACAGGACAACAGGCCTTCAAATCAAGCAGTAGTACAAAAGTCCCTTTTAATACTTAACTTAATACAAAATGACTGTCTCAGTCATTTAAGTGGCTTTTTTTTTACCATATTAGGCCCAATGAAATAAAAGTGATTGGCCTACAATATTAACACTAATTAAAAGAGAAAACAAAGGTGCCTTTAGGTGCTGCATATAATTGAGTATGTGATTTAACAAAAGGTTAACAAAATGTTTTAACAAACATGCCTCACAAGGCAGAGCTAAATATAGATAAGAGATGAGATTCTCAACAAACGTTAAAATGGGCTAACCAGTCTCTTCTCTCACCTCTGACCAGTAGCCACAACATTGCTAGCTCTCAAACCAGTTATTGTACCTCAAGAGGAGAAGCTTCTCAAACTTTTGATCTGAGAGCCTATTCCTCTTTGGAGAGAGAATCAGGTTCCCAAAGCTAAAGAGTCTTTCCACATGGGCACTGGATGGAGTGGCTGCATTATATTTAAGTGAAACTTTCTTTATTATGGGAAACTGATTCAGAGCGTCCATCCCTGTGGCTCCTGATTTAAAGTAATCAACTACTTCATTTTCAACAGAGACATAGGCATCCTCCTCACTCTCATCAAAGCTAAAGAATTCATCCTCTTTGGTAAATGGCCGGCAGCTGTGTTGTTGGGGTTTCCCCTTGGTGCTCATCCTGCTCTGGGACATATTTTCTGCATTCTGCTACTAGACTTGCTTTTACAAGGTCCTTCCTCTCCTGGTCACGCAGCCAACCTAACTTGAACTTGGGTAGGGTTGCAGCAGCTAGTAGAGCATCATTATCCTCAAGAACACGCGCAAATCTGGTTTTGATTGCCTGAAATACATGACACAAAAGACATAACAAGAGTATTAAAACAAGTCTTAAAAACAAGTGCATTATACATATTTAGGATATAGCATAAATCTGACTACAGAGCAGTCACTACTAAATTGACCTGCACTTATAAATACTTCACATTATGTAGACACCAATAAATGCAACTGAGCTATTGATTGGATACATATAAATGCAAAATAAAATAGCAGCTCTTACCTGAATAATTGCCTCTGGTAGGCCATCAAGGATTGCGAGGTGTTTTTTTTAATCCAGAGTATTAGACATCAACGTCTCCAGAGTGGGCAAGAGTGTTCCGTAAAAACAATTGTCCTCGCTTTGCAGAATGTCAAGAGCCACAGTAAGTGGCTTCATCACTACACAATACTCTTTAAGGACCTGATGTTCCCTTTCATTGATGCATTTCATCTGAAGTTGGGAGGATATTGTATTCAATTCGGCCACAGGTATCTCAGAAATTCGAGCTACCGCATCATAGAACAAATTCCACCTGGTGGTGCAAGGTACAAGAGCTTCTTAGCAATAACGTCGTTGACAATCTCCGAAGCCATCGTTGACCGACTTGCCTTGTTCCACAGCCCTGCGCATTTTGTGGTAGCATTTCTGTAGATAGATTTCATTTCTGGCTTTGACATTAGCCACTTATCGACATCAGTGCATGAGATGAGGTTCAATGTGTGCAATGCGCATCTGTGATGCGGGGGTAAATCCACGTCATTGACATCGACAGCATTATCTAGCACATCCCCAATGTTTGTAAAAGTCGCCTCATCCTCCTCCAAATGATCTTCAGTGTCTGGCTCAGGTGGCTGGTACATTTAAAACGCCTTGACAAGATTAGAGCCATTGTGGATGTTGTCTATTTCGGTTGCAATAATGTCATATGTCGTATGTCGGCCCTTGAATCTCTGGCATGCCAGGGCTGATTTCCCACGTAGCATTTTGTTCGGATTAATCCAGTGTGCAGTTACACCTAGAAAGCTTTTATTGTAAGCAGTCCAGATGTCTGATGTGGTAGAGACATGTTGTAAACCCTCAAATGTTTTCTTTAGCTCGACCTGCATTTTCGCATATTCTCTGTCTAAATAGCTGGAAAACGTGTTCCTGCACATTTGCCCCGAGCCTCCATTTATAACCGAAATTTTGCTTATTAGTTGCCTGAAGGCAACTGACTCGACAGTTGACAGAGGATGCATGTCATCGACAACATACCTAGGAATCAATTTATTCAGCTCTGCCTGGCTTATCGGCTGCACTGCAGTCCGTGTAAAGTCTAGCCTTGGTTATTTGCATGGAGTGGCACCTTCAGCATCCGTAGGGCTGGGGTCTTTCGCTACTAGCTTTGTCGTAGCGTGTTGTTTCAACAGATTCATAAGATTGGAATTGCTACTCTTAGATGTGGATAGGGTCTTTGCACCTGCACATAATTTACAACTCACCACTACATTTTTGTCTTTACTTTCGACGAGCGAAAAGTACTGTCCATACTTCCAGGATAGAAAGCTCATTCCGCACGTGTCGGCCATGATGTGGTTTAATGCTCATTGAGTGATTCGATTGGTGTATCATTGCGCCACCAAGGTCCTGCGCTGTCAGATCAGAAGCAGCTAAAGTAGGCCTATCTTGTCTTCTTGTCTGCAAGTGTTCATTTTTCACAAAAGAGAGTAACGCGCATAACGAACTAATTTAAATTTCAATAATTGTAACTGCGTTAAAAAAATACTTTGTTACATGCTCGTTACCGCTAAAAGTAGTGGAATTACAGTAATGCGTTACTTTGTAACGAGTTACTCCCAACACTGCTTTAAACACACACCGTGATATTGTTCGCGCTGTCATTCGCTCGCATGGCTTCTCCTACCACAGCTATGCAGATGACACACAACTAATTCTCTCCTTCCCTCCCTCGGACACCCAGGTGGCGGCACGGATCTCTGCCTGTCTGACTGACATCTCTCAGTGGATGTCCGCCCATCATCTGAAAATCAACCCCGACAAGACTGAACTACTTATCTTTCCAGGAAAAGACTCTCCGACCCAGGACTTGACTGTCAACTTCGGCAACTCTGTGTTAATGCCCACTTTGACTGCTAGGAACCTCGGCGTCACAATCGACAGCCAACTCTCCCTGACTCCCAACATCACTGCGACAACACGATCCTGTAGATACACTCTCCACAACATCAGGAGAATATGTCCCCTTTTCACTCAGAAGGCAGCGCAGGTACGGATTCAGGCTCTTGTCATCTTACGCCTGGACTGCTGCAACTCCCTCCTGGCAGGTCTCCCTGCCACCGCCATTCAACCTCTGCAGCTCATCCACAATGCAGCAGCTCGACTGGTCTTTAACCTTCCGAAATTCTCCCACACTACTTCACTCCTCCGCTCTCTTCACTGGCTACCGGTGGCTGCCTGCATCCAGTTCAAAACATTGGTGCTCACGTACCATGCTGTGACTGGATCGGGTCCAGTTTACATCCACATGGTCAAACCCTACATCCCAAACCGCACTCTCCGCTCTGCATCTGCAAAACTGCTCGTCCCTCCCACACTGAGAGCAAAACACTCCACCAGATCACGACTCTTTGTTGTCCTTGCGCCGAAATGGTGGAACGAGCTCTCTGAAGACACCAGGACCACAGAGAGCCTTCACATCTTCCGCCGCAAACTAAAGACACACCTCTTCAGACTCTACCTCGACTAAAGACTAACAAATTGCAGCACTTAAATTGTACTTATAATGGCTCTTATCTATAGCAAATTGTAAATTGGCTTATTTGAAGAAAATGCACTTTCTTGTTCTTCTGAGTTTGTACCCTTATGGTTGAATGCACTTATACGTCGCTTTGGATAAAAGCGTCAGCTAAATGACATGTAATGTAATAGGATAATAAAGATGAAGCCTGTGTAACGGTCGGGATTATTACCGCCGCCTTATAGGGGTTATAAAACACTTACTCGGGGGAGGACTGAGTGGGACAGGATCTGGGTCCCCCACACTCAATGCCTGTGGCCTCGATGCTCAGGTGAGTGAACAGGTTGTTTACTATTTAGCAGCTAGACTGGACGGTAGCTTCTTAGACGGGGCAAAGTGGGCTTCAGTAGGTGGTCGTCTGAAGTGTGTGTGGGGTGCGTGAGGTAACCCCCCCCCACTCTACCTAGGTCTAGCTAAACAGGTGAGGCACCCCTGTGACGACCCCTGCTGTGGAGGCAGCATGTGACGACCCCTGCTGTGGAGGCAGCAGCCTTCCAATGAGATTTGGTGATTGAAGGCACCTGGGCCAGGTGCCCTGAGATTAGAAAGCCCTGTGTTCATTCATTGATTCTGTCACTCTCTCCTCTCTCCAGCAGATGTCCGGTGTGGTAGGGCAGCCGCCTGTTGAATCCGGTTTTCCTTTTGGTTAAATGCCCTTGACAACACCCATCATTTACACTTTACCCTCATGCACATCCTACACTACTGATAATACTGACATTCACATCCCATCTGGAATGGTTGTGGTTTTTCGTTGTTTTGTGTGTTAAATAAAGAATGTTACACCTCGGAAACCAGTGCAACTCCAATCTTGTCACGGCCCAAAGAGCCAGGTCGTGACAAATTGGGGCTCGTCCAATTCTGGTCAGTGATTTGTTTGATGATCAAGTGTGTAGATTTCGTGTGACGCGTGTCTTTGTTTACGTGTGGATCAGCTGTGAGCGGTTGGTTTGGTGGTGATCGCCAGGTTCTCTGTTGCGGAAAGTTTGGGAGTCATGCTGGATTTTGAAGGTTTTGCTCTGGTTCGTTGTCGTTGTAGTTCTCTGGTCCGTTGTGGTTCTCTGGTCCGTTGTGGTTCTCTGGTCTGTTGTAGTTGTAGCTCTGGTCCGTTGTAGTTGTAGTTCTGGTGGTGGAAGCGTTTAGATTAGAGGTTTCTTTTTCTTTTTCGCGAAGTCGATTGCGCGTGGTCCAAAGAGAAAGTACGTGTTGCCGCCCTGATGCGCTGTGTTTGGAGTTTCCCTGTCAGGGTATAGTGCCGTCTCCCCTTTGGGTTACGTCAGTTTTTTTTGTAGTGTTGTGGCAACGTGGTTAGTGTCAGCTGTCTATGGACGGTTGTCTCGGGAGCACGTCCGTGGGATCCTGCGTTGTGGCCTACTTGTGGGTGACTTCTCAGACCTGCTGGTTTCCAGTGCGTAATTACCCACCGCAAGCTGCATGAAGACTAGGTGAGTTTAGTAAGAGTTTGGACTAGGCAGTTAGGGGGAATACTCCGCGGGGCAAGTTGCCTTCGTTTGTGTGCGTTTGGGGGGTAATGCGGTGCGTTCTGTTTGGTCTATGTCTTCCTTGTCGTTTTTTTTGATGCGCCCTCTGAGGTGTTCATTAATGGCTGTACTAAAGAACAGTTGCTCCTGATAGCCGAGCATTATACAATCGATGTGACTAATATCAAACTTAAGGTTGAGGTGAAAGCTGTTGTTCGGTCCGCATTAGTGGAAAGTGGCGTTTTGAGAACGGAGGAGTATTTGTCGGACGTGGCAGCTGTGGCAACACCAGTGTCTGCACCCATGTCGGGGCTGACTTTTGAGCAGCAGAAGGAGCTGCTGATGATCCGGTTAAACTTGGAAACTGAGCGGCAAATTCAAATCGAAAAGGTTCGGCGGCAAACAGAAAAAATGAAACTGGAATTGCAGCAGTATAAATTGAGTTTGATTTGTGACTGTAAGCTTTCACAGACTATGGCAGAGGAAGGTTTCCCGGAGTCTGTTCGTCTCGGGTTCGATGTTAGGGCTAATTTGCGTTTAATGCCCAGATTTAATGAGAAGGACCCTGATACGTTTTTCACTTTGTTTGAGCGTATTGCAGATGCAAGAAATTGGCCGGATGCTGACAGGACCGTGATGCTCCAGTGCGTACTTGCGGGTAGGGCCCAGGAAGCATATTCAGCGCTGCATGCGAGTGAGTGTATGAATTACGCCAAGGTCAAATCTGCTGTCTTGAAAGCGTATGAGTTGGTTCCTGAGGCTTACCGCCAGAAGTTCAGGAAGTGTGAGAAAAGTGGTGAACAAACTAATGTGGAATTTGCCCGTGATTTGTTGTGCCATTTCAACCATTGGTGTTCCGCTGCATCTGTTGAGAGTTTTGATGGACTTTGTGATTTGATAGTGTTGGAACAGTTTAAAAATTTGATTCCCCAGATAAGCAGCCCAATATACTAGACTAAGTTAAACAAACACGTACAGCTGTTATTCCCTCTATTGTTTACTCAAGGATAAACACAGAGCACAAGAAAAACATATTCAAATACCAGACAGTTATATGGGATGGTTTCATTAATACAGTCACCTAGAAACCTCACGAATGGCTACTCAATACCTGTTTCACTTCAACATCAAACATTGGGTGCTTAACTTGACACTTAGTGGGCCATACCCGTCTATTGTAAGTTCTCATGGGACCTGGGGAAGCAACGTTCACCCTTGTGACAACTAAAAATGGCTCCCTTTAACCAGAACAGGAAACTTAACAGAGAATATAGCTTACTTCTAAAAGGCATTTCACATTCACATTCCAGTAAACTTACTTTAGATGGCAAAATAAACAGTTACTCAGCGTCTGCTGTGCCAGTCCGCATGAGCTAACCGTGTCACTCCAGTGTGTATGGGAGCGCGTGTGTGTGTACGTGTTGGTGTCAGCGCCGTTGCTGTACAGTTCAGTTCAGTAGGTGCTGTTAGCGTCTGTGTGCTTGGGCGTGTGTGTGGGTGCACGGTGCGGCTAGTTCGTTCAGTTCACAGACAGTTCTGTTCGGCTGCACACGCCGCCTGCTGGTTCATGGATCAGTGTGTTGAAATGTGGTGCAGTGATTACCCATACAACCGCAGAGGTCACACGTCGTGGGATGTCCGATGGCTGGCAGGGTAAACCTCCAATGAAACGGGTTGTCCTGACGTCAATCGCCCCCTTTCCCGCGCAGCTCACGCACGGAGTCGGGAGAGGTGGACAGAGCTTTTAGCTGGCACGTTGCACCTCGAGATGATGATGTCCCGGGTTGCTCTTCTTGAACACTCCTCCAGTCATCTTCATCGGTGCACCGCCATCTAGCCCCAGCTAAATGCAACAGTTAACTTTAACTTAGCGCGAGCGCCGAAGTCGTGCGGCGTTATCCGAGGAAACGTAAACCCAGACGTAACCGCGTTACTGGTTTAAACGTGTCACTTTAATCTAATGCAGCCCGACTTCGGCGCTCGCACCATCAATTAAAACGAAAACACAAACGTAACCGCGTTACTGGTTCGGAACGTGTCACTCTATACGACCACTTGACAATATTCCTTACCGGGAAAAACACTTGACGCGGCCGTCGAGCCCAAAAACTTCTACCGCTCCCCTTTTCGCCGCTCGTACTCCCGTTTTCCCTCTCTCTCTCTCTCTCTCTCTCCCGCGTTCACGTGAGTCTTAAAGCCGTAGTACATATTTGTACCCGCTACACCTGGGAGACAAAGACCACTAACTGATGTACTTGTGGCACCCTGGACATTGTTAAGGACTTCCTTTGTGTGTTTGAATTGTATTGTTTAGTGCCATTCCCCTGTCATTGTGGTTTTTTTTATTGTGTTCAAAAACCCTTGAGTGACTTTTTGAGCCTGCCTCCTTCCCAATGGAGTGGCTGTGGGCAGCACTCGTTTCCGCCAGCAGGTGGCAGTAGCGGGTTAGGCGGCCTGACGGGCGCTGACTCCACGTCGGGAAGCACAGACAGTCGTTCTGATTTTGATTGTTGCCGACTGTTATCATTGCAGAATAAAACACACCCGAACGGAGCCCGTTGCAGTGTGTGTGTAACATACCGATTATATTCAGTATTGTTCACCTCAGTTTTGTCTACTCAGACTGTAAAGAGCACGTAGAGCATGAGATGCATGTAATAGTTATTTACCTTGGTCAACTGTAGAACCCTGGAACCTGATGACTTTCCATCTGAACCAAAGGTGTCAAGTTTATATTCACCACCATCAGTTCTGATCAGGTTATTGATCCTTAATGTTCCATTACTGAGAGTAAAGAAGGATGTTTCCTAACATATTATACACAATGGCATTGTTTTTCACACACAGTATTTCTCTTTCATCCTTAAACCATTTATATGTATGTATTTCTGAGGCTTTGTTCATCAGCTGGAGGACCAGAGTTCCTCCCAAAGCTTTTTGCTGAGCTTCGTTCTGTCGGCCATCACAGTGAAAAATGAAATTTTTAGGCATTTGCTAATTTAAAGCAGCAATAGTGTGTTTGGTGCAGCTGTGTCTCTATCCGACAACATTATGTAAACAGGCATTTGATGAGTGTTTCAGTTGTAAAACATTCTGCCAAATTGTCCAGTTATAAGCAGTTCGTCCTGTGTTTTACACCTACAGCATTTTATTTTGAATTATAATGAAGTTTGAATATTTTGAAAATCATAATTCAGGCTGCATTTGGTAAATATGGTGTGTTGTGGTTTTATCAAGAATGTTTACATTTAAAGTTATTGTGGCTCCATAAAACCACAAAGTCTTAATCTTTCAAGTTAAGATAAACATTGTGTCGCTGCAATGAAATGTTTGTAAAATGTAATAAAATATTAATTTCTGTCTTTAAAGTAACTTTGAAGAACATTTGCTGCGGAAATTAGGCTTTGATGGATTTATAACATGAGTTTAATTGTAACAAGGTTTTATTTATTTACATAAAATTAAAAATGTAGTATATGAATAATTTACTGAATCTGTTCATCTTTGAAGAAAACATAAAAATGTATGGTTAGGTTTATTTCCCTTCATTTACAGAACCTTTAGTTATTGAATGGATCGTATTTCACATGAAAAACAATGTTGCATTTGTTATTGAGATAGTGAATCAGCAATTGTTTCATAACTCAATTTACATTCTTCCTTTTTTATAGTACAGTACTTGAGTGAGAAATAAATAAATATTAAATTAATCTTTCAGATGTTTTTCAACATAATCTATATTGAAAACATTTATTGGGATTATTTTAACTGTATATATTTGATCCAACTGCATGAAATGTGTCGTTTTAATAAGTTAAACAGTTCACCGTGAGAGACTCCGAGTATCATGACAAACAGTCCGATCACAGCTTCCATGTCTCCTCAGCGCTCAGCAGCTTTCTGACAAACCTTATTCAGTATTAAACATGCACACAAGAGAAGAGCCTGTTCTCTTAGTGATCCACTTCAGAGAAGAGGAAAAAGAACTTTTAGCCAACTCTCATCTCACTTCCTCATTCATGAACATCAGTAAGAAGATTAAAGCATTAAAAGGATGAAGATGAAACTTGGAAATGGTTTCTGAAGCTTCCTGTGTTAAGAATAACTGTACTACACCACGAAATGGAAACAAAGTGCCATCATAAACACAACTTCTCACACAAAGATCTTTCATGTCATATTAAAACATTTGCACAATGTGTACGTGTGCACGGTGTGACATCTTGGTTTTTCATAAAATGTTGAAACTATTGCTTTAACTTTTCACATATGCTTTTCTTCTCTGCTCCTCTGACTCCACATCTGGAGGAGAGTTTCCACCAGGACCTTCGGTCTGCTAACTTTAAGCACTGGTGAGTCTAAAGAGGCTTTACCCTTGGACTATTCAATTTTGTTTTAATCTATTGTATGTGAATACATTTTTATTTTAAGAATCAAAATCTGTGTGCTGTAATCGAAAAGATCGCTCCTCTGCAGAAATATAAGGAAAAAAAATGAAAACGATAACCTGTAACAGTCTTGTATCACTCAATGCCTGCGGCTCCTGGTGACTAAGGCGTGCTCACGTCCACGCTATCCGTTGCAGGCCCGTTCGTTTTGGTCTGCCACGTCACCCCTGCCGTTTCCGTCGGTCGTCGGAATAGGAAGTCTGTAGGGGGCAGCAGTCTATGCAATAATATAATAATAAACACACCACACCAATCAATAAAAATGGCACAGCACACTAGAAACACACCATAGACTCCTAATAGGTTGACATTTTCCCCTCACTTTGAACATAGTCGTCCCGACTAGCACGGATTATACCGGTCAGGTTTATCATCTTGAGTGGGACGGGTATAGCGGCCCAAGGGTAGGTCGTTGGTACCGTGGAGAGCAGCAGCAACCCGGGGTCCGGACAGCCTAGCATTGCTGTTGGCCGGTGCATCGTGAATGGGGTTGTCTGGTCCATAGAGAGGGTCGTCAGGGATTGCTGGGGGCTCAGGCTCTCTTGGAGGTGCAGGTCTTCAACCATAGACTGACAGGGGCCAGTAGATCCTTCTCTGGTTTACACCAGTGTCATTCTAGCATGAGGACCCCGATGAGATCCACAGACTATAGATCAGACTCATGGTCGATGTGTAGATGGTACGGGCCAAACCAATAATATGTCTCCTGCCTAGAGGTCAATGCTTCCCTTATAAAATATGACTATAATAAAAGTATTTACCAAATCGTTCAGTCTGGTGATTGTGATCTCAACTTGAAGTATGTACAAGTATGACATGTATTCATGAGTAGGAGAGTAGTTCCAACAATAGTTGATTAAACTGCATGAGAAATACGTCTCTAAATCACACGTGTGAGTAAATGAATAAACAGTGGAGTACAATGATGGAAGTACATTTGTTTATTGTCATTTGAATTTACAGGCGACGCAGAGTGTTACAGCTCCTACTTCTGAGGGAAGACGCCAAATATGCTGAACACAAGTTCAAAACACATTTAATATTCTTAAAGTCTGGATGCTGGATTTAGCATGAGAATACATCATTACAAAGTATGAATCAAACTTGTTTCAGAGGGGGGGCGCTGTGTGTGTGTGAAATGTTTTTGTTAAATAAATAAAAGCAAAATGGTGTACAACATGATAAACATAGACAATCTACAAAAACACAAATGTCATAATTTGCAGTTGAGCAGGTTTATAATACGACATTATAAACATTTGGTTAAAACTCTTCCAATCTTGAATAACCTTTTTCTTTTGCTACAACATCGTGATAACAGAAAGGAACTGAGAGCAAGCGTGTTCACAAATGACTGGAATATTAAGCTTTCACAACAGAATGAAGCCCCATCCTGAACAACAGCTGCTACATGACTCAATGTCCACCGACATTAAATGGCTAAATGAAGACATTTATCTTTAACAAAGAAAGAAGAAGTCCCTAGGTATCCGTTCTTTTGAATGTGTGAAATATTTAAGTGCTACATCGTATATATTCTCACGCTCACTTTAAAGAAGAGGGAGAAAAGAGGAAGATGTAGAAATGTAAACCTTGTACTGACATGTTCGGCTGAGGATTGCAAAAACGTTCTTTTAGAAATAAACCGCTGTAATAACAAATTTTGTTGTGCATTTGTCAATCGTTGTGTTCAGTGGGAGAATTCTCGTTTTCAAGTTCATGTTGGTTGTGCTGCACGTAAAATAGAAAATGATGCTCAGTGCACAGGAAAGTTCTTGCTGCTAATAAGGATATAAACAAGTTTTTTGTTTGGTTCATTTTTAGGAAACCACCACCTAATGTTTTCAGTAGCACTAATGTTATGGTTAATTTATCACCAAACAACGTCAGGGGGGGATTTGCACAGGCAGTTCGGATCTTTTTACCTACCTCGGTTCTTTGAATCTCGTTCAGTAAAATGAACGAATCTTTCTTCGAGTCATTTGTTGACGGGGGGGGGGGGGGGGGGGCCTTCGGGTCAATGATTCGTTCATAGAGCCTATGCAAGTCCCGTGCGTGGCCACGAGAAAATGACTAATCTTTTTTTAGAGGACTCGTTACTCTCGAGTCCTTGTAAGGATTCGTTCAAAATCAAAATCGAATCGTTCACGAACGATATATCGCTACTATCAAGTGACGTTATCACTACTTTCTGGAATACACCACGCCTATAAAGTAAGGGTACTGTTGACGGTGGAAACGCTCGCCAAATCATGGTCCGACCCGTACCGACCCAAACTGTAACATACCGCTTGGTGGAAACGCGCCATAAGTGGAGGAGGAGGAGGGGGGGGCGAGGCTTGTGAGCGCCGCAGATGAAACGTCCCTGTCAGATATCAAAACAAGCCAAAGGCAAATTACTATTTGTATCCAAATACTGAACCTTCTTGAAGGTTTTAGGTGACTGCTTGATATAAGATTTTGATAAGCAGCAACGTGCTCAACTAAATACACTGGAGGCCACATGAAGGCAGATGAAACATGAAGAACTAAATATATGTGGTAATACGAGTGGCCTATGACACTCAAGGAAACTAACAATGTCCAACAACGCCACTTGGGATAGGCCCAATACCATTCTTGTTAAGGCACACAGAGCCATTCACCAAAATCAGGGGGTCAGAGACCATAAAGGTAATTATAAAAAATATACGGTTTTGTTTAGTTAATTTTTTTTTTTTAAATGACAATATGTTCTTTGTTAAGAAGTGAATAGATGAGTGATAAAGAAAATAACAATAAAACAATTCAAATCAATAAACCAGCATGCATAATAAGGAAAATGCAAATAACAAAAAGAAAAGACCCACATGCAATATGTACAACAGTTAATACAATATAGAGCCATTTTTGTACCAGTTTCCAGATTGCTTGTATAATCAGAAGTTTTACCAGAATCCAGAACCGGTTTCAGTCGGTATCATGAACAGCTTCAGTGGGTGAGGCAAAACGCGCCGGGGAATATTGGCCCTTTAATTAGTCGTGGCACCAGGATAGCCCCACAATAGCATGTCCAAGGCTGCAGCCCCGTCCAGCGAATTACAGTACAGGCCGCCCACGGACCCCGGCGGTGGCACCCACCTCGCACACACACTCACAGACAGCCGCCCACACGAGACACCGAACGCCAGCAGTCCAGGCATACATCCACCCACACGGGGACATCCATGACCAAGACAGGGTCGCACACCGCAGCAGAATGATGACCTAGGGCAGCGGCCAAAACATAAGGCACGCCTCCCGCACACGTCTCCACAGACACCCAGCAGGAGTAGACAACAGAGCGAGTCCACACGCCATGGGCTTAAGTAATGTCCCCGCCTC
Source organism: Gasterosteus aculeatus (assembly GCF_964276395.1). NCBI lineage: Eukaryota > Metazoa > Chordata > Actinopteri > Perciformes > Gasterosteidae > Gasterosteus > Gasterosteus aculeatus. The sequence continues at coordinate 10,903,956 of NC_135691.1, read as the reverse complement.
TCCCAATCAATCGGAATTAGCCCCAGGTATGCTGGTCCACACCCCTGTGTGCAGGTAAGAAGGAGGGGGAAACCCTCATCCGGTCACATATAGAAAGATAATGGTGTTAAAAGATAAACACATTGAATGCTCAGTATGTCAAGTCAAAGTGTTTCTGGCACTAGCTCTCTCCATCTCAGTAAAGGATCAAAAGTATGAGGAACTGAATGCAATGTGATTGCTGACAATCGTGGGAAACAATGTGATTTAACTGCATGCTTCATGTCAGCAGATACTAAAATGGAAGAATTTCATTACTAACGTTCCTGTTATTGTAAGCAGCATAATTAAAGCCTCTCATATTCAAAACTGCATTCACTTCAGTGAACCAGATGTGATACGGTTGTCTCTATAATCACTTATAAGATAGCATGGTCTAATTTGACTTTACACAAAACCAAACGTTAAATGACACGTTTATACTGTTAACTAATTATTCCACATCTGTTCCATGAATACATTTCAGTCCAAGTTCATTCTAACATTAAATTACTTTGAAATCCAGTGAGTAAAAATAGTGACATACAATTTAACGACATGGTATTAAAAATTCACGTTACATAATTTCAAATTCACAGCGTAAAGGTAAATACGCTCATGAATTAGAAACAAGAAGTAAGTAATTATAACATTATCCGACAAAAATTGTTAAGAAAGAGGAGCGTAATGCAATATTGTTATTGGAATATTTAAAAATATATTTCACCAAATAGGGTAAAAATAATTGAAGCTTCTGCCTTCATCTGTTCAGTCTCTAAACCCTGTGAATCATCGCTCTCTACGCACCTTGGCGTACACGCACTCGTCTGCTGCTGGTTCAACATTGTGTCGGGGTCGCTGTGAAAACTTCACTTCCCCGTACTCCACCTCCTCCTCTGCTCTCTGCTTCATCTGCCTCCCCGGCCGCGGCCCAATCCTGACCTCAGAATAGGTTAATTCCTGGTCGTCTTCTTCTGCAGAGTATAAAGAGACACGAATACATGTTTAATGTTGAGATATATAAAGTACTTAAGTACTGTTTTTAAGTAAAAATGTGAGGGGCACTTAACTTTACTGAAATCCTTCATGCCCATTTGTACTAATTAACTCCATCAACTACAACAATAAAAGCCTGTTTTTACTTTAATACATTTTCTATTGGTATATTTAGGTTTCCAGAAATTTCTTACATATTGTAAAGCAACATTTTCTATGTTTGTAGTGGAGTTAAATTAGTTTCCTTCAAAGTAATAAACATTAAGGATCTGAATATTTCCTCCACCACGGTCCGTTGGTATTAAATTCATAGCTTGACATTTTGGAAGTAACTTTCACCATAAATTTGACTGAAAGATAAATATCATTGTCGAACTTGTCTCAATCTCATACATTTTTTGGCAAAAAACAAGCACATGAAGAAAGGTCATTAGCAGTTACATGTTGGGAAAATGGATTTTTGTTCTGTACCTTTAGGTTTGTTTGGTCGCTTTTTCTTCTGAGCACAGACGACAGAGACCCCGACCACTAACAGAAGTACGAGTGCAGCCGGTACACAAACTGCTGTTGTCAATGATCCCACTGTAAAAAAAATATACAAGAGACACACAGAGCTTTAACTTTAGCAAACATTGCAGGTGTTTTTGTTGAGAATGGAGAACACAGATAATGGAAATGACTGGAATGAATTAAATACAGGGGAGTTCGTTTTCACTTACTGATGCCCCATGAGTCACTACTGGGGGAGAGGGTCCCAGTTTTATTGGTGGATGTGAAATTACAGTTGAGGTTAGTTGATTCTGTGATACCAGACTCCTCACTATCACGTGGCAATGCTGTGTCTGTGGGGGAAACTGAGTATTAGTGGCTTCAAACACACACCGTGATATGTGCGTCTCATTGGCTAAGGTGCAGTTCACATATGCAGAAACTTTATTCATGAATATGTCATGAAGTTTGTTTGTGTGTGTGTATGTTTGTGTACGTTTGTGTACGTGTGTCTGAGCGTGCGTGTGTATATGCATATGTATTTGTTTGTGTGTTGTTTTGGGGTTTGACTCACTCCCCTGTAGTCTATTAACTGTGTAAAGACTTGCCTTGAACATCCAGTGTGACATTAACGTTTCTCAGGTTGATCCCGTTTCCATCAAAGACATCTACGCTGTATTGACCTGAATCATTTCTCGCCATTTTTGTCATCTTGAGTGTCCCGCTGCTGATGAGGAACTCTGTCCTGTTTCTGTAAGGCTCCTGTACAGTCACCTTGCCTTTCTTCAGAGAGAAAACATTCATGAATCCAGTAGGGAGCTTCTTCTTAAAGTGCAGGAGACGGCCGCTGGCGTTGGTCATCAGTTGGAGGCTCACAGATCCTCCGAGAGGAACAGAGCACAGAGATGAGTTCGGTGTGATGTTGCATTTAGTCTCACCAGCCTGAAGGAAAGCTGGAAAGATTTTTATTGATTTTATTTTTTGTTAATGTAAAGTAATAAAATATGATGAAGAAAGGAAGGTTTTTAACACTTCAACAACCAGTTTAGCATTCTTTAATTAATGTGTTTAATTCATAAACACTCATATTGAACACTTAGAATATAGTGGAGCAGGCGGTTTGAGTTACACCTCTTAGGAAATAACAGCTCCGTTTATTTTTTATTGATTTGTGAACAGAGTTTTACTGAATATGGATTCATCAATAAACAACATTATCTCCTCTGTGATCCAGCAGAAAACCTCCTCAACCCTTCAAACACTGATGATGAGGGAGAGATTTTAATCAACTCTCAGCTGGATTTTTGAATCTTAAGGTTTGATTTGTTTAAAGAAATTATTTCAAAAATGTATTAGAGAAAAATATGAATACAATTATCTAAAAAATATATTGTTGAGTTTTACTTCATAAGGCTTTCGTCAAAAAGGTTTTCAAAAGCCAAAGGCCAAGGGGCAAAAAACGGAGACAGGGACCTGACCTTGGACATGGACATGGACTTGGACTTGCATACATTGAACAATGACACGACAAGTGACAACAGACACACATGGCTTAAATACACTAGGGAGGTGGAGGTGATGGGACACAGCTGGGAACAATCATGACATGATAGACAATCACAGGGGATGACAGGACAAGGCAGGAAGTAACGTGACCCAGGGAGAACAGAGGCAAGAAACTACAAAATAAAACCAGACATGAACCCAAACCGTGACATGTATTTGTATTTGTTACTGAGATAGTGAATCAGCATTTGCTTCATTACTCAATTCACATTCTTCCTTTTTATAGTACAGTACTTGAGTGAGAAATAAATAAATATTAAATTAATCTTTCAGATGTTTTTCAGCTTACCCAAAGTGTGGCACGCTGGCAGAGCCCTACTTGGCGTAGCCCTTCCCCTTACAATAGCTCCATCATATGTAGGCGATGCCAACAGCCTGGACATTTTGCGAGGGAATGTGACGGAGAACGTGTCCCTGCTCACGCACCTGTACCCGCCACTGCCCCTTCACCGTTTGATAGACAGTTTCGGAGGGGGCAGCCACTGGTTCAAGTGTTGTTGATGGTCTGTCAGCTTCGAGGTTGATGTCGTCTTGTCCCTATCTAGGTGTGTGTATGGGTGGGGTTGAGGTCCCCTGATTGGGGGACACTGGTTCCATGGTGTCCACCGTTACGGAGAGTTTCTTCCTCCAACAGTTTGAGCCCCGGGGTCAAGAGAGGCTGAGGTCCTGTCATTGGCTACAGCTTAGAGCCGCTAATGGGCTGGCCATTCCCTACCTTGGCTACTTAGAGCTCGATATTGAGCTCTGTGGTAAGTTGATGCCGCGGTGTGGGTTATTAGTGGTCAAAGACCCCCCCGGTGGTGTGTCCTCCCAGGTTCCCGGTATTTTGGGGATGAATGTCATCCACAAGTGCTATAAGGAGCTTTTCAGTCGGCATGGCTTGGCCATGTTCAACCTACCGGTGGTTACCAACAGCCCTGGGTTTGTTGTGGAGGCCCTGCAAAAGTGTCAGCAAGCTGGCACCCCTCCCCGTGATACGGTAGCTGGGCAGGTGAGAGTGCGAGGTAGGACGGCTTGTCGGATTCCTGGAGGTGTAATAAAACTTGTCCCCACCATCTGTTCAGCACAGTACGCGGACTACACTGTGCTATATGAACCTCTGTGCTCTGGCTTACCAGCTGGGCTTCTTGTATCACCCGCTTTGTTCTGTGTTATACGGGGTACCGCCTACATCCCGATTGTGAACGTAGGTACCACCGATGTGTTGCTGTATTCCAACACAATTGTGGGTACATTGGACGAAGTCCACGTTGTGAGCCTACCCACAGGAGTCACTGAGGTGTCGACGGGTGTGGCCACAGTGGCCTCCCGAACCGCTGCTCTTCCGGTGCAAGACCAGATAGATGCCCTGGACCTGTCCGCCTTGACGGCTGCCGGCCAGCTGTAAACGGGCCTGATGTCCTTGGATCCACTCGTGGACTTGTCCACCCACAGGATCCCGAACTCTGCCCAATAGGAAGTCTACTGGTAATCGGGGTTCCTGTCCGAACATCAGCAAGAATGGAAATTCGCCCGTCGACTGATGAGGAGTGGTGTTATCAGAAAAGAGGACCTGCGGCAAGCAAGTACTCCAATCCCTCTTCCGTGATACAGGCATGGTGCGCAACAAATTGTGAAGCGTCCTATTAAATCGTTCACACTGGATGTTTATCGTTATCGTTAACGTTATCGTTATCCAGCCGGATGGTATGGCGTGGTACGAGATTTTTTGATGCCGTGAAGGCAACAGAGCTGGTGGATAAGCGCGCTCTCAAAGTTGCTGCCCTGATCGAAATGGATGGGGGCCGGGACCCCAAACTTTGAGAACCACTCCACGACTAGAGCATTTCTCAGCTTTCAGAATCAGATCAGTCCAAATCCAAATTGTTAAGGAGTCACGGTAATTTGAATCCTCCATGTCACTTTCCGTCGCTGGCGAAATTACGGCCAGAACGACCATTACGGTCTCGGGGGGTGGGGTTGGCGACCGGCGAACGATACGGTCAACGGGATGAGGGTGACTGGATGTGGTCCGCGGGTTAACCCTGCGCTTAAAGAAACCCCCAAATTTGGCAGATTCAGAGGCAATGTCGCCAAGCCTCAAAAGGTTCAGAGTAAAGGTCCAAAAAGCCTCCAGTGTTATGTGGTGGTTTGCCTAACCTGGAGTGCGCTGCTATGGATGCAAAGTGTCATTTCTGTGGGGAAAAAGGTCACTACCAGCGTGTGTGTCGTGTTGGTAAAGCTGTACTGGGTTTTGAGGTGAAGGAGGATAATTTCTTTCTACTCTCTGTGACTTCAGAGGCTTATCCATGGACAGTTGATGTAGAAGCAATGGACAAAACTTTCAAACTTGACACTGGAGCACATGTCACTGGTGCCTCAGTCGTTTTATAAAAACATTTTTTCCAATGCACAGCAACCTGTCCTTCAGAAGGCAGCGAAGCCTATGCTTGGTCCGGGACGGATTCCATTGGATGTGTTGGGGTTTGCTAGACTATTGTTAAAGACAGGAGCCAAGCAAATTATGCCAAAGGTCTATATAAAAAAGGTCTGTGTGGTCAAAAACCTGAGCAGGCCCTTGCTCGGGCTTCCAGCAATTGTGGCCCTCGGCTTGCTCATTCGTGTCAACAGCATTGACATGGCAACTCTCAATTCAAGCTACCCCAAGCTATGCAATGGCCTGCTTACAGTAAAACAACCGTATGCCATCAAGCTCAATCAAGGGGCCATACCTTATTCTTTGAAAAACCCTGTGAGAATTCCACTGCCGTTGATGGGGAAAATCAAAGAGGAGCTTCAGCACATGGAAGTCAATCAGGTCTTTTTTGGTCACCGGACTCTTCTCCCTTTTTTTCTTTGAGGGTTCCTCGGAATCTGGAACTTCAAACAATACCATGTTTGACACCAAATTGTGAGGGAACATTTGCATAGACAAAAATAAGAAAATAAGAATAAAGTCTCTCAATCCAATATGTCTTTCTCCGTTTATTTCCTTGCAAGGGAAAAAAAGGTCAGAACACCTACGTGCTCAGCCTGTTCTTTCTTTTCCCTCCAAGTACAAAAGGTGTTGATCCCAAAGAATCACCACAACGGTTCGCACTCCACACACGAGCAGGGAGGGATGTGCACAACAAAAATCCCATGTCAACTCTGACAGGAGAGACGGTTTCACTGGTTAACAGGGCTCCTTTTTACTCTGTGTGTGTGTGTGTGTGTGTGTGTGTGTGTGTGTGTGTGTGTGTGTGTGTGTGTGTGTGTGTGCGTGTAACACTGTTCTGAGCCATACTGAAGTCTTCAGTTATTAGTTATAGTAATTGTTGGGGAGGTTCAGGGGTTAATTAACACTGTGGTGCAAATCTTCTTAACAGATGTTTGCACAATATGCAGTATTATTGGCTGCAAACACCCAATGGGATATATGCGTCCCATTGGGTGAGATGCAGTTAATGAATATAAAACCTGTGGGAAGGACGCACGAGAACCATCTGTACTCTTAATGATCCGCTTCAGGTGAGAAAAGGAGTCGAAATTTTAGACTTGACGTCTTTGCAATCAGACCAACCAAAATGTCCTACTTTTTACTCCTGTGACAAAAGTGTTCCGTGATTTTGTCAGATGTATACAAAAATAATACAAATATAAATGGCAACTTTACGCCATCCTATGGTGCCCAAATGGTTACAATCACACTGCTGTTTGGCCACAGTGGAATAAAATAATGGTGTAATCTCTGCAATGTAAGGCCCGGACGGATTACTGGACTGGACTCTCCTGACTTAAAGCAGTGAGACGCTTTTTGACATTTTTTGTAAATCTTTTTGGGCTGGATTATACTTTTCGTCCTTTTTTTGGGTGAACCACAGATGCAGATGAAAAGACTCTGATTGAACCCATGTGTATTATATTGTGTTCACATTAAATTTGTTAATACAGCAGCATTTAAGTTCAACTATCTGTGGTGGCGTTTAATTATTGGTGGCATCCTCCATGTTTTACGGTGAGAAATTTACCTGGGGGGGTTCAAGTGATGAGTGTGTTATGGTATTCTGTCTTTGAGCCCCGGTTGACAAAGTAACAACATAGACTCAACTTGAATCAAATCTTGTCGTAGGCGTAGACTTAACTGGCACCTGTTGTGTTCAAAAATGAAGAAACGCCGGACGGACAGAGGTCATTGCTGATCAAAAGGTTAAATCAAATGTATTTAATAAAAGAGATGGTGTTGTGGTAAAAAAACATCTCGGCAGATGGCAATGGCAGATATCGCTTTGTGTTAGTCCTCATGGATTACGCAACGCGATATCCGGAGGCAGTGCCGTTGCGCAATATCTCTGCAAAGAGCGTCGCGCAGGCTCTGTTTCAGGTCATCTCCCGAGTTGGTGGCTAAGAAGGATGGATCTGTACGGTTCTGCGTGAACTATCGCAGGGTGAATGACGTGTCACGGTTCGATGCCTACCCAATGCCCCGGGTCGACGAACTCCTGGACCGGCTAGGCACTGCACGTTTCTTCACGACACTGGATTTAACCAAGGGCTACTGGCAGATTCCTCTGTCACCAGAGTCCAAGGAGAAAACGGCATTCTCCACCGCATACGGTTTGTACCAATTTACCACACTTCCCTTCGGGTTCTTTGGGGCCCCGGCCACGTTTCAGCGCCTCATGGATCGGGTGCTGCGTCCGCACTCTGCATATGCTGCCGCCTACCTGGACGACGTTATTATCCACAGCACAACCTGGGCGGAGCATGTGCGGCAGGTGGGCGCGGTGCTGGAGGCGCTGGGACGGGCTCACCGCCAACCCGGGGAAGTGTGCAATTGGACGGGTCGAGGTACGGTATTTGGGGTACCACTTGGGGGGCGGGCAGGTGCGCCCTCAGGTGGACAAGACGGCCGCTGTCGCGGCCTGCCCGCGGCCCAAACAAAAAAAGAGGTGAGGCGGTTCTTGGGGCTGTCGGGGTATTACAGGCGGTTCATCCCCGGCTTCGCGGACCTCACCAGCCCCAATACTATTATTTACATTACTCAATCTTTATGAGATAAAGATTTTAGTCATATATGTAAATATGCCTGTAAGTTATATGCTACCTAATTACAGTTTTGTCTTTAACTCACATTTTGAATGCAAAATCACAATTTTTAAAATATACAAAGCTTCTAAGTAAAATAGCCATAAAAAAGTGAAATCAATTTATCTCTGCAATATTAACTTGACGTTTCTGAGAAGAATATCTGTTTCCATGCATTTTTCAGATTTACCAGTGTGTTTAGAAATGTAATGAAAGGCTGTGATCACAATTAAGACAAGAAACAGCACAGCAGTTCCCACTCCACACACGAGCAGAAAGGAATCTGCGCGATAAAAATCACAAGTCAACTGATAATCAAAAGCTCTTTCATAGTCCTCATTTAGGGAGTCACTAGTTGAGGAGTGCAAGTCCAGAGGAGGAGGAGTGCACACTCACGCTTTGTTCGTTATGTTCACATTAATGTTAGGAAAACACACATTACTTGTGATCTCGTGTTGCGGCGAGAGAAACTGCTCCTCCTCGACGCCAGTTTAGGGCCAGTAGAAATATTTAATAATGTTCTTCCTGATGTTAGTGAGTTGTTCTTCCGGCCTGCGGGCCGACAGAACTGCTCTTGCCTTTGCAAATGCAGCGCTAATACTTGACCTGTTATCTGACAAATAAATCTACCAAAACGAGAGAAGTTGTTTGGCTGAATTCTTCCAGATGTCCCCAACTGGGCTTCCAATTTTTGATCACGTTTGTTTGTTTCGTGCGTTCTTTCACAACTCTGTTCAGTACAGATACAATTGAGTATTGTTGACGTCACAGTTTTGTCTCCTCATGCTGTCAATCACCACAGGTAGAGACCGTCTCTTCTTTTGAGTGACCACTGACATCATTCCTGACCGAGCAGACCAGCCGTCCTGAGGTTCAGAGTGATGATGTTCGTCTCATTGTTTCCACCGAGGAGCTGAGAGTCTGTCAGAGTGTCTCCATCCAGAGTCCAGCTGTACTGAGGACTGTCTGCTCCCTCAGAGGAGCAGGACACAGTTGGATTCATAGCATCAGAGGAGAGGACATTAATTAAAATCTTTATCATGTAAACTTGAATACTTAAATAGTACAGTAAAAATGAAGTAACGGTCATCACAATATTATAACAATACATAACGTCAGCCTCTGTGAACAATATTTCAAATACAAAATGTCTCTGAAGACTCTGTCGGTCTCTGCTGGCGAATGTTGATTAGACAAATAACTAAAAACATTAGAAGACTTGAGCTACTGTAAATAAAAGTCAGCATTTATTATGAAAAAAGAAAATGTATTCAAAGTAAATATGATATACCTAATATTATATCATCATATGAGTGCTAAAATGATTTCATATGAAGGATTCTTTGCTGTAAAAGAAACTAAATGTATACTAAATGACATTTCCTTTTAAAAGTAATGATTTTAAGAATACATTATTTATTTCACCTATACCAATCCGTGTTCATTTTCAGAGCTGTTGTTATGTATTTTGAGTTATCATATTAAATATTTGAGGAAAGATCTTAAATTGGTCTTTGTAAATCTTTTCTTTTCAGAATATAATATTTTGCATTGTTCCACTTTTTGTTAGAATGAAAGTGAGATGGAATATCACCAAAACTCTGAACTGTGAAGTGTTTCTAACAAAATAGGCTGCCATTGATTTATTAATTTAGAATTTTACTCGACTCATTCTGCTTTTAAGTATTTTGGTATTTTTTTCCTTCAAGCGACATTTCAACCGTTTGGCCTGAAGTTCAATAACTGTGTGTCGATATTATAATGTTTTTATTGTTCTCATAAATAACCGAATGAAAAGATAAATGGAAAGAAATATACTTTAGTCTTATTGAGCACATAAAATGGTTAGGACATCGCACTTGCAGAAAATAAAAAGTCATATTTTACATTTAGTTTTATTCAACTCTCAGCCGTTATTAAAGTCTGTAATCAAAATGTCAACTGATTGATTGACTGGTCTTATTTACGTGACACTATAACAAAACAACAACAATAATCTTATTAACTAAAGTTTTGAAATGTTTTACAATATTACTCTTTTTAAACAAGGAAGAAAATATTTTTTTTTAGTTATCAGTAAATAAAAAAAACACGAAACTATTATTCATATTAATTAATCTTTATGGGATAAACATTTTAGTCACACATGTAAATATGCCTGTAAATTATATTCTGCCTAATTACAGTTTGGTCTTTAACTCACATTTTGAATGCAAAATCACCATTTTAAAAATATACAAAGCTTCCAAGTAAAGTAACTATAAAAAAAGTAAAAACAATTTATCTCTGCAACATTAACTTGACGTTTCTGAGAAGAATATCGGTTTCCATGCATTTTTCAGATTATTCCAGTGTGTTTTAAATATCTGACATTAAAAGTGGGAAAATAAAACTGTTGAACTTCTGATGAACTTCAAGTCATATGAAAAATTTCAGACCTTCAAACCTTCAGAGATACATTGTTTTCAGCATAAAGCGATGAGGTGGAACTCTACTGGACCATCAATTCAAATGGCATCAAAATGAGTTTGAGTCATAAAACGTCAATTCATCTTTGCTGCGGACGCTTCATCCGTCTCCAAAGGCAGCGGTGCACTTCACAACAAGACAATCTCCGTACCACAATTAATCAAAAGAAAAGCGTCCCTCTCTCACCAATCAGAGACTTTAGTAACCGAGTGAAAAGAGTCAGACGACTCTGGATTCACAAAGTCAAAGATCAGATCTCAACCATCATAACAGAGTTCTCCTGATGTTCAACCCGTCGACGGACAAAAGAGTCTTCAGCCAACTTGTTTTTCTTTTTCCTCCAAGGATAAAAGGCTGTGATCACAATTAAGAGAAGAAACAGCACAGCGAATCGCACTCCACACACGAGCAGGGAGGAACCTGCATGACCAAAATCACAAGTCAACTGTTCAGAGGCAGAAGAGACAGTTTCACTGGTAAACAGGATATTTTTTTTACTGTTTTTTTTACTGTGTGTGTGTGTCTGTCACTCTTCTGACACAAAGGGGGGTCCTCGGTTATTGTAATTGTGGATGACATGCAGTGAATGAAGATTAAACCTGTGGGGACGAATAACTGATGTACTATAATAATAGTCTTCGTGGCGCAGGGGGTAGAGAGGGTGCGCTGGGAAGCGCAAGGTTGGTGAGCAAGTGTCCCGGAGCAAGACACCTAACCCCTAATTGCTCCCCGGGCAAAAATGTAAAAAGCCATGGGTTTAAAGTGTAATGTAAGTCGCTTTGGATAAAAGCGTCAGCTAAATGACATGTAATAATAATATTTAGTTTTGTCGCCTCATGCTGTCACTCATGACATGTACATCACATGAGTTACGTTAACTCAAGTAGAACTGCACAGCCCTTAAATTAGTTTTTCACTTGAATGTTATTCATGTTACTTTTTTGGGGACGTGAGATTACCGTTGAGGTTAATTGACACTGTTATGCCAGTTTCCTTACCATCAGGTAACGTTGGTGTGTTTGTGGGGGAAGCTGTTGTCTCAATACACAGAGTATTATTGGCTGCAAACACCCACTGTGATATGTGCGTCCCATTGGGGGAGGTGCAGTTAATGAAGATGAAGCCTGCGAGACAGAGACCAATAACTAATGTACCGATAATATTTAGTATTGTTGACGTCACCGTTTTGTCGCCTCATGCTGTCACTCACCACAGGTAGAGACCGTCTCTTCTTTTGAGTGACTACTGACGTCATTCCTGACCGAGCAGACCAGTCGTCCTGAGACGTGTTGTTTCAGAGTGATGATGTTCGTCTCATTGTTTCCACCGAGGAGCTGAGAGTCTGTCAGAGTGTCTCCATCCAGAGTCCAGCTGTACTGAGGACTGTCTGCTCCACCAGAGGAGCAGGACACCTTCCTCTCTCCATGGGACAGACACTCATGGACCAGCAGGACAGAGGACACAGGAGCTGAAGGAAACGCACTAGGATGACTTTTCATATTGACATAATCTTGATCATTCTGTAGGGTTCCTGATACAGAGCAGCCCAGACATTGATACGGATATAGAGCACGTAGAGCATGAGGTGCGTGTAATAAATAGTTATTTACCTTGAATGGTCAACTGTTGAACCCTGGAACCTGATGACTTTCCATATGAACCAGAGGTGTCAAGTTTATATTCACCACCATCAGTCCTGATCAGGTATTTGATCGTAAGTGTTCCATTATTGGGAGTAAAGAATGATCTGTCTTTTAACATATTATACACAATGGCATTGTATTTCATATTCAGTATTGTTGTTCCATCCTTAATCCATTGGTATGTTTGAATTTCTGAGTCTTTGTCCATCAGCTGGAGGACCAGAGTTCCTCCCAAAGCTCCAAAACACTGAGCTCCGTTCTGTCGGCCATCACAGTGCGTTACCACACCTGAACATTTTTGAACAAAAAAAATGAAAGATTTTTAAGCATTTGCTAATTTAAAGCCACAATAGTGTGTTTGGTGCAGCTGTGTCTCTATCAGACAACATTATGCAAACAGGCGTTTTGATGAGTGTTACACAGTTTAGATTCAGCTGTAAAACATTTGACCAAATTGTAGTTTACCCGTCCAGTTATAAGGAGTTCCTCCTGTGTTTTTGTGACAGCACTTCAGTTATAAAAATACTGAAGGTCGAACATTTTTAAAAATACACCAAATCATATTTCAGGCCGTATTTGGTCAATTTGGTGCATTTTGTGCAGCTTTGATTTTATCTAGAATGTTTAGATCTTAGGTTATAGTGGCTCCATAAAACTAGGATGTCTTAATCTTTCAAGTTAAGATAAACATTGCGTCTGTAATGATATATAAATAGAATATAATAAAACATGTATTCCTGTCTCTAATGGAACTTTTTAGAACATTTGCTGTGGAAATGAGGGTTCACTGAAATTATAAATTGCATGAGTGTTATTTTAATTAGTTTATATTATGTGTTTTAAAAATGTAGTAGGGAACAATATGAACAAAATTATCTGAATCTGTTTGAAGAAGAAAACATTACAAATGTATGGTTGATTCTTACTTCCCTTAATGAAAACAAGTAAATGTTCTTTTAAAATTCGATAGATGTGACCACAAAACATTTTATTAGTAACTTATCCACAAACTTCCTGTCACGGTGTGGTTCACTTCCTGTCTTATTTTGTAGTTTTCTGCCACTCGTGTCCCCGGGTAACTTCACTTCCTGCCTTGTCTCGTCATCCCTTGTGATCATCTAATAGTTTCCACCTGTGTCCAATCACCTGCACCTCCCTTGTGTATTTAAGAGGAGCTGAAGGAAACACACTCGGATGACTTTTCATATTGACATAATCTTGATCATTCTGTAGGGTTCCTGATACAGAGCAGCCCAGACATTGATACGGACATAGAGCACGTAGAGCATGAGATGCATGTAATAAATAGTTATTTACCTTGAATGGTCAACTGTTGAACCCTGGAACCCTTTCAGGCTGTATTTGGTAAATATTGTGCGTTTTGTGCAGCTTTGATTTTATCTAGAATGTTTAGATCTTAGTTTGTTGTTTGAATTAGTTTGGATGTTTAGATAGTGAAGATAAACATTGTGCAGCTGCAATGAAATATCAGTAAAATGTAATATAACATTTATTTGTGTTTCTAATGGAACTTTTAAGAACGTTTGCTGTGGAAATGAGGCTCTGCTGGACTTATAAAAAACATGAGTGCAATTTTAATATGGTTCAATCAGTTTAAATGAAATGTTTTAAAACTGTAGTAGAGAAAAATATGAATACAATTATCTGAATCCGTTCATCTTTGTAGAAAACTGAAAAGAAAACTTTTGTTGAGTTTTAGTTCACTTAATGTAGACAGAAAAAGTGTTCTTTTCCGATCGATAGAAAACATTTCATTAGTTACTTATGCAAAAACTTCCTTCTGCTTTACAGAACCTTTAGTTATTGAATACATTGTATTTCACGTGAAACACATTCTTTTAATTGTGACTGAGATAGTGAATCAGTATTTGCTTTAAACTCAATTTGAATTCTTTCCTTTTTTTAATGTACAATACTTGACTAAGAATGAAATAAATCTTGCAGCTTAAAGCTTTAACTACTTTCAAATATTAAATGAAACCTTCAGATGTTTTTCAACATAATGTATATAGAGAACATTAAGTAGGACTCTTTTGAACTGCACAATTTACATCATTTACATGAGTTAAACACCTCACCATAAGAGACTCCGAGTATCATCACAAACAGTCCGATCACAGCTTCCATGTCTCCTCAGCGCTCAGCAGCTTTCTGACAAACCTTATTCAGGATTAAACATGCACACAAGAGAAGAGCCTGTTCTCTTAGTGATCCACTTCAGAGAAGAGAGGAAGAAGAACTTTTAGCCAACTCACATCTCACTTCCTCATTTATGACCATCAGTAAGACGATTAAAGCCTTAAAAGGATGAAGATGAAACATGGAAATGGTTTCTGAAGCTTCCTGTGTTAAGAATATCTGTACTACACCACAAAATGGAAACAAAGTGTCATCATAAACAACACAACTTCTCACACAAAGATCTTCTGCTTTTTTGTGTGCGTGTGCACAGTGTGACATCTTGGTTTTTCATATAAAGTGTGGAAACTATTGCTTCAACTTTTTACATATACAGATACTTTATTTATTAATAGTGTTTGTGTGTTTGTTTGTGTTTTTTGGGGTGTGACTCCTCTTGAAGTTCTCAGTTACACATGATCAAGGAAGCAGGGAAAAGACTGATTTATTGGGATTCATCTTTAACAAAACATTCAGTCTAGTAAGACCTTTAATATTCTTTCTGTTGAAGTGTGGATGCTGGATTTTGCATGAGAATACATCATTTCAAAGTATTAACCAAACCTATTTTATTAAAGTATAAACCAAACTTTTTTGAGTTAACCGCTGTGTTTGGTGTGATAAAAATTGAAATGTTTTTGTTTAAAAAAAGGAAAGAAAATAAAAACAAAATGGTGTTATTTAATAAAAGCAACACGATGAACTAATCTAAAAAAACAAAAATGTCATCATTTGCAATTGAGCAGGTTTGCAATACGACATTAACAAAATTTGGTTAAAACTCTTCCAATGTTGAATACCTTTTTTATTTTGCTACAACATCGTGATAACAGAAAGAAACTGAGAGCAGGCGTGTTCACAAATGACTGTGGAACATCAAGCTTTCACAGCAGAATGAAGCCACATCCTGAACAACAGCTTCTACATGACTCATTGTCCACCGACATTTAACGGCTAAATGCAGACGTTCATTTTTAACAAAGAAGAAGTCCCTACGTAGCCGTTCTTTTGTATGTGTGAAATGTTTAAGTGCTACATTCTATATATTAACTCACGCTCACTTTAAAGAAGAGAGAGAAATGAGGAAGATGTAGAAATGTAAACTTTGTACTGACATATTAGGCTGAGGATTGCAAAAATGTTCTTTTAGAAACAAACCGCTGTAATAACACTAATTTTGTGCAACTCGTCGTACATTTGTCAATCTTTGTTTTTCAGATGGAGAATTCCCCTGTTTTCATGTTCATGTTGGTTGCGCTGCACGTAAAATAGAAAATGATGCTCAGTGCACAGGCCATGTAAACCAGTGGTGTACAGGCTTACCTGCACACAAAATGGCTTAATAGATACATGTATTTAATGACATTATTACCTAAGATGAGATGATATCAAATCATACATTAACATGGTGCACATTACTAAATGATTTTTACACTGACCTATAAATCTCCCCACACTACATCTCTTTACATTCACGCTGTTCCACAGTAAAGAAGCTGTACTGTACAAATACCGCACTGTTGGGAATGGCCTTACACACGTAACTGTCATGATCTGACTTGGCTTTGGAGGTGTGGTTTCTGAGTTTCAGGCTGGGAGAGCAGGTTTCCCTGGTTACCTGGGCGGAGTCTGGTGGCTGCCTGCTGTCACACCTGTCCTGCATATACGATCGTCAGGAACCCCTCTTAAGGAACAGCAGGAGCGCCAGTCTTTGCCAGATCGTTTTGCCCTCCTAGTAGTAACCTGGCCAGCTCTCACCCGAGATTGATTTTCAAAAGAAAGAGTTTTTTGTTGCACTGACCTTTTTTCGTGTTTCCCCGGCTTCCCCTCTCGCCCTCCGCGGCTTGGGAGAACCCCTCCAGCCAGCCGGATCATTACCTCTCCCTCCAGCGTGGATTCTATCTACTGCACCGCTCCTCAACCTTCGTTCTGGCTATCACCCCATGACACTAACACCATTTTGTTTGGCATGACATAGGGGTAATGTGTTGGTTAATAGCTAGTGTGAAATTAAATCATTGACATCAATGGAATTATTAATAATTGCTGAGATCATTCACTAAATAAATAAATAACGGGGCACTGGCCTAAAAAGGGACTAATAACCAAACTATAAATCAAGTCTCATAATTGATATTCACTCGTTAAGAGCACGGAATTGAAGGTTTGAGTTTTTCTACGCTGGCTATGTATCTAGCCAGCATTACAATACACATATGCACAAAATCACAGAAAACTGCTCCTTAAAGTATAACAGGTTTTATTAACTTCCAACAATAATAATCTGATCAATACCGTGGGAAATCAACAAAAGCTATTATACGATATCCTAATATCTAAACAAGAAATAAAAACATTGATTTGTGCATGTGTAGGGGGAGGTGTGTGTGTGTGTGTGTGTGTGTGTGTCTGTGTGTGTGTGTGTGTGTGTGTGTGTGTGTGTGTGTGTGTGTGTGTGTGTGTGTGTGTGCGAGATAAGGAGGAAGAGCTCAGAAAGGGAACTAACTAGACGCTAAGCTACCGACCACATGGCTGAGGTGTTGCTGGCAGGCTGTGTTTGTACACCACTTGTGTTCCTCACATAGTTAAACCTCAGGCAGATGAAACATGAATAACTTAATATAAAAACATGATGGTGTTAAAAGATAAACACATTGAATGCTCAGTATTCTTGGGGATTTAAGTAGAAGTGCACGCCTAGTCATGGACATGATTGTACATGTAAAAATGTTTATTCTAGAATCGTAGTTTGTGTAATGTTAGATATTAGTTATTACATTAGCAAGTGAATGTAATATGAATCTAACACAAAGTATAGTCACGTAATTCATATAAACACTGTACACAGTAACATTCTGTCAGAATGTGATGTTAAAACCTGGGGATGGAGGCTAGTTGCCGTCCATTATGGATTTCTCCCAATTTTCTCCCCAAAAAGGGGTTTTTTGGGAGTTTTCTCTCCTGTCAGGTAGTAGATGAGCAACTGAATGTAAGACAGCCGATTGAGGCAAATGTTTTGAGTGTTGGACCACATATACTGGATTAGATCTTATGATGAAGTGTGATGAACGGTGATCATTAATGATGTGTTGTAATTAAAGTGTACTAGTTATAAGATGAAGACTTAAACGATGTATGCTTTGTTATATTCACTCATTGAGGCATAAAGCCAAATGTATCTACATTGAATGCATTGGAATGTGAGGGACAGATAGGACAGAGAGGTTTCAGGTTACAGCTGCAGCTTAACACCTCGACGTGAAGGGGACAGTCCAGGAGGGGACCCTTTGAAGAATAAGCCAATGACATTCAAATGCACCAAAGAAGACACACCTCAAGAGTTTTCAAAGGACCAAAGCGGGGAAGAAACTGTTGAAAAAATTTCTGAAGCCGCTTTGATAAGTCACTTTATACTTGACTGAGAGAATTCTCTATTTTGCGAAATATTTTACTGTTCGTATTGTATTTCCCTTTGTAATTGTATTCCATATGACGTTGTTTAGCTATTAAATGCTTTTCATTTTTTAATTTGAGCAAGTTGGCTCTCTTCATTCATCGTTTCCGGCCAGGTCCAGAGCATAGGAGTGAGGCCTCCTTCGAGGGGTTTCCGAACCCTAACAGTATGACAAGTCAAAATGTTTCTGGGACTAGATCTTAGTAAAGGAGGAAAAGTATGAGGAACTGAATGCAATGTGGCTGCTGGCAATCCAGTGAAACAATGTAATTTAACTGCATGCTTTATGCCATCAGCTACTAAAATAGAAAAATTTCATTACTAACTTTCCTGTTATTGTAAGCAGCGTGATTAAAGCTACACAGCCTTCTCATATTCATCACTGCATTTACTTTAATGAACCAAATGTGATACGATTGTCTCTATAATCACCTCTGCAACTGACTAAACCACGTTTTGAATTAAGCAGAAGTGTTGAAACCATGGAAACAGGAAATATGCTGCAAACTTCCTCATAGAAATTTCTCTAGAAACTGAACTATTTAAAAATGACCGTAAGGAAGATAGCATGGTCTAATTTGACTTCACACAAAACAAAGCGTTTAATGAATCCCCACTAAATACAGTAAGCATGAGAATACACGTTTATACTGTGAACTACTCATTCTACATCCGGTTCATGAATTAATTTCAGTCCAAGTATATTCTAACACTACATTACTTTGAAATCCAGTGAGCAAAAACAGGGACAGGACATTGCATTAAAAATTCATATTTACATCAGTTCACAGCGTGAAAGTAAACACGAAAATTACGAAACTGTCTGCAGCGGGTTCAACATTGTGTCGGTGTCACTGTGAACACTTCACTTCCCCGTACTCCACCACCTCCTCCTCTGCTCTCTGCTTCATCTGCCTCCCCGGCCGCGGCCCAATCCTGACCTCAGAATACATTAAATCCTGGTTGTCTTCTTCTGCAGAGTGAAAGGAAAGAGACACAAATGTATATTTAATGTTGAAATATATAAAGTCCTCAAGTACTTTTCTTAACAAAACATTTGAGGGGCTTGAACTGTACTGGAATCCTTCATGCCAATTTGTACTACTTTATTCTATAAACTACAACAATAAAAGCCTGCTTTTACCTTAATGCAGTGGTTCTCAAACGTTTTCTGTCGGGCCCTACTTTGGATGTGGAAAAATGTTCGGGCCCCAACAAAAATGTAACAAAATGGTCCATGCTGAATTTTTATTGAAACAACGACAATTTTGTGACTCCATGTGCTTTTATTAATAATAGAATTAAAAAAAATTAAGTCACTTTCATGTAAACTAGATTGCTCCATCAGACAAAAACAAACAAAATGTGCACATTGTTAGAGTTGTTGTTCAAAAAAATAACTAATATTTGTCAAAAATAGCCCAAAGAAGTCAACACAAAGCATTATTGTAAGTTACAGTACAAGTAAGTAAAGTTTTAACTTAACAGTTTAACTTTTAACAGTTAAGTTCAAATCTAAAACTTGTCAGACCTCTTTGTGGGGTCCACAGGATGGCGATGTACATTAAATGGACATCCCCCTGTAATCCATGTATTCCATGTACTAGTTATTTATTTGATTTTCTAATTATTTGATTATTAACTTGATATATGTTCCTTTGCCAAGAGATATTGTGTACATGTTTTAGTAAGTGAGAGAGTTAAGCTCATGCAGGCACTAAGGTCACCTAAGGGGTCCTTGTTTAGGAGACAAACGGGAGATGGAGAGAGAGGAAGAGAAGGAAGAAGGAAAAGAGACCTGTAACTTGGCGCTGATGCACACTTCTTACACGTTTAAACTGAGGAATAAAGCATTCTTCAAAAACGAACGCACGCCTGGATGTCACATACGTCCATGTATGCTACATCTTTAGTTAAAGAGAAGTAAGTGGACATAACTAAACAGGGCTGTGATGTTTTACAATGCGGTTCGATCCGTGTTCTCTCCATAGTTTTTATGTCTCAGTGTCCTTGAGCGAGACACTGAAGCCCCAGTGCTTCACAGCAGCACACTGCTCCTTAATTACTACGGATGGGTAAAATGCAGAGAATAATTTCCCCATGTGGATTATATATATATATATGTATATATATATATATATATATATATATATATATATATATATATATATAATAAAGGATTATAAATATAATAATCTAAAAAATAATTTCTCCCGCGCCCAACCTGTAATACATCCACGCCCCACAGTTTGAGAACCACTGCCTTAATGCATGATCTATTGGTATATTTAGGTTTTCCAGAAATGTGTTACATATTGTAAGCAACATTTTCAATGTTTGTAGTGGAGTTAAAGTAGTTTACTTCCAAGTAATAAACATAATGGATCTGACTAGCTCCTCCACCACAGTATGTTGGTTCAATGAATTATTAAAGTCATAGCTTGACATTTTGGAAGTTAATTTTACCAAAAGCTGGACTGAAAGGAAAATAGAACTGTTGAGCTTGTCTCAACGTCATCACATTTTTGGCAAAAAGTAAACAAGCACATTGCCATAAGGGTCATTAGCAGTTACATGTTGGGAAAAGGGATTTTTGTTCTGTACCTTTAGGTTTGTTTTCTCGCTTTTTCTTCAGAGCACAGACGACAGAGACCCCGACCACTAACAGAAGTACGAGAACAGCCAGGACACAAACTGCTGTTGTCAATGATCCCACTGTAAAAAACACACACAAGAGACACGCAGAACTTTGTCAAACATTACAAGTGTTTTTGTTGAGAATGGAGAACACACATAACGGAAATTACTTGAATAAATTCACTGCAGAGGAGTTAATAACGTCTCATGAATCACAACTGGGGGAGGGTCCAGTTGTATTGGTAGATGGGAAATTACCGTTGAGGTTAGTTGATACTGTGATACCAGACTCCTCACCATCGCGTAACGGTGCTGTGTTTGTGGGGAAATCTGTTTCTGTCTCAACACGCAGAGTATTGTGTGCAAACAGCCACTGTGATATGTGCGTCCCATTGGCTGAGGTGCAGTTAATGAAGATGAAGCCTTCAAGAATAACTGATGTACCTGTCACAGTGTGGTTTTGTGTCCTGTTTTATTTTGTAGTTTCCTGCCTCTTGTGGTCATGGTTTAGCTTCAAATCCTGTCGTGTCAGCCCCTGTGATTGTCTGCCGTGATCACCGGCATCATCCCAGTGTATTTAAGCCATGTGTGTCTCTTGTCCCTGGTCGCGTCGTTACTGAATGTCTCTCCCGAAGAGTCCGTTTGTGAGTCCCGTTCTGGCTGCGTTTTGCCCCTTGGCAGTTTGATTTTTTTTTTTTATTAAAGTAGTTTTTATTAAACTCTGCAAGTAACCCCTTACGATAGAATGACGCAACCATACAAGGACACAGAGTTTTGTCCCTTGAATCAGTTTGGGGAACCCGTCTTGCCTGGGGCGGGCCACGCCACATTCAGCAGGTTGCCAGTCTCTGGGGCAACTGCTTACCCCAAATCTCCACCTGGCTTCCTGGCAGCGGCCTACGTCTCTCCCGGAGCCCCCGGGTGGCGTTTCTGTTGTCGTTCTCGTTTTGATTAAAGTACTTTTGTTTGGAAATCTGCGATTAAGTTCTGCTTCCGCCAATCGGTTGTGACAGTACTGATAATATTTAGTATTAATACTTGTTAGTATTGTCTGTCAGTGTGTCCAGCTGTACTGAGGACTGTCTGCTCCCTCAGAGGAGCAGGACACCTTCCTCTCTCCATGGGACAGACACTCATGAATCAGCAGGACAGAGGACACAGGAGCTGAAGGAAACGGACTAGGATGACTTTTCATATTGACATAATCTTGATCATTCTGTAGGGTTCCTGATACAGAGCAGTCCAGACATTGATACGGATATAGAGCACGTGGAGCATGAGATGCGTGTAATAAATAGTTATTTACCTTGAATGGTCAACTGTTGAAACCTGGAACCTGATGACTTTCCATCGGAACCAAAGGTTTCAAGTTTATATTCACCACCATCAGTCTTGATCAGGTTATTGATCCTGAATATTCCATCACTGGGAGTAAATAATGATCTGTTTTCTATCCTATTAAATGAGGTTTTATTGTTATTCCCCTCTAGTATTATTGTTCCATTTTTTGACCATTGATATTTATGTATTTCTGAGGCTTTGTCCATCAGCTGGAGGACCAGAGTTCCTCCCAAATCTCCAAAACACTGAGCTCCGTTCTGTCGGCCGTCACAGTGGGTTTCCACACCTGAACAACAAAAAAATGAATGACTTTTAAGCATTTGCTAATTTAAAGCAACAAGAGTGTGTTTGGTGCAGATGTGTCTCTATCAGACAACGTTATGCAAACAGGTGTTTTGATGAGTGTTGTCAGTTTATATTCAGCTGTAAAACATTTTGCCAAATTGTGAGTTTAGGAGTTCATCCTGTGTTTTACACCTACAGCACTTTATTTTTAAGTATACTGAAAGTCAAATATTTTGAAATAACACCAAATTGTATTTCAGGCTGTATTTGGTAAATATCTATCAAATAATGCACACAATATTAAGAAAAGTTCAGAAATTCGACCTGCATCTCTGAGGAGAATGATTAAACTTAAGACTTGATATTAAAAGTGAAACACTTCACCATGAGAGACTCCCAGAAGCATCACAAACAGTCCAACCACAGCCTCCATGTTTCCAGGGTCCAACAAAACGTGTCTGCTGTTCTCTGAGAAGCAAACAAGCAAATCCCACTGAACAGCCTGAAGAGAGTCCGGCTAATGAACAGCCTCTGAGGAGAATGTGTGAAGACTACGAACCGACCAGAGCGTTGTTGGGTTCATCTATTAGTAAATGGAGAGAGGAAGGAAGGTGAGTGTTACGAGTTTCACTTCCCCTTTTAACCTCCAACAACATGACTTCTGTCAGGGATGAAAAGTCAACATTTATTATGAAACAAACACATCTAACTATTCAAATTCAATACGATATACATAATCTTGTATCATCACGTGTGTGCTAAAATGATTTCATATGAACGATTCTTTGCTGTAAAACAAACAGTAATATCAAATTGCATTTCCTTGTAAAAGTACTGATTTTACGATTCCATTATTTATTTTATCTACAACAATCCATATTCATTTTCACAGCTGTTATTATGTATTCAGTGTTTTCCCATCAAATATTTGATGAAGGATCTTAAATTGGTCTTGTGTATTCTAAAATGTGCAGCGGTGCACTTCACAACAAGACGATCTCCGTACCACAATTAATCAAAAGAAAAGCGTCCCTCTCTCACCAATCAGAGACGTGGCCGAGTGAAAAGAGTCAGACGACTCTGGATTCACAAAGTCAAAGATCAGAACACAACCATCATGACAGAGGTCTCCTGAGGTTCAACCCGTCGATGGACAACAGTCTTCAGCCAACTTGTTTTTCTTTTTCCTCCAAGGATAAAAGGCCGTCACAATTAAGACAATGTAGGATATTAGAAACAACTATACATTACATTACATGTCATTTAGCAGACGCTTTTATCCAAAGCGACTTACATTACACTTTAAACCCATGGGTATTTCACATTTTGCCCAGGGAGCAATTAGGGGTTAGGTGTCTTGCTCAGGGACACTTCAACATGGAACATGGGGCAGCCTGGAATCGAACCAACAACCTTGTGCTTCACAGCACACCTTCTCTAACCCCTGTGCCACGACGACCCAGTTCATAAAATTAATAAAAATGCATATATTGCACACCAGAATACAGCCATGATTGTGAAACTGTGTAATCAATAAAGTAATGACAATATTGTAAAACCACTGTAATTCTGCAACTGTAATAGAATAATACCAATGCAGTTATGATTGTATTTGATGTAATGTAATCAACTGGAATGCATGCATGTAGTACTTGCACAACAACTGATATTGACTGAGGGTCATTCAAAATCCGAGTTACATTGAACTCACCAGAAGACCACTCCCAGAGGTGTGGACACTAACTTTCACACCTTTAAGCATTGTTATAAATACCTGTAGGAACCATTGTTCTCGAGTTGGCTGGTGGAGGCAACAGACGGGCACTATGGGGGGGGGATCAAAAGGACTGACCTGGGGCCTGTTGGTTGCTGAGACCAGCGGCTCCTCAGCTGAGATGTTCTTTTTACCACAACTTCATCTCCTCTATTAAATACATTTGATTTTAACCTTTTGATCAGTGATGACCTCTGTCTGTCCGGCGTTTCTTCATTTTTGAACACAACAACAACAAACAGCACAGCAGTTCGCACTCCACACGCGAGCAGGGAGGAATCTGCACGACAAAAAATCACATGTCAACTTGGTTCAGAGGCAGAGGAGACGGTTTCACTGCAGGGCTCATTTTTTACTCTGTGTATACATGTGTGTGTGTGTGTGTGTGTATGTGTGTGCTTGCGTGTGTGTGTGTGTGTGTGTGTGTGTGTGTGTGTGTGTGTGCGTGTGCGTGTGTGTGTGTGTGTGTGTGTGTGTGTGTGTGCTTGCGTGTGTGTGTGTGTGTGTGTGTGTGTGTGTGTTACTGTTCCGAGCCACAGTGTGATGCAGGGGTTAATTGACAATGATAACAATTACCTTACCAGATGTTTGCTCAATGCACAGTTTCATTGGCTACAAATAACCAGTGTGATATGTGCCTCCCATTGGTTGAGATGCAGTTAATGAAGATGAAACCTGTGTGTAGAGGCCCTAACACCTTTCCATTGTATGTGTTAAGCCATTATACGGCGAACTAGGGGGGAAACATGTTCGGACGCGTGTTCTGCCACAAATAAATTCACTGCCCAGGGCGCTGAGTGTCTTTAAGTCCACAGACAAGTACCAATGTCCATTTCCTCGCATCACATCACACAGCATAAGACGCCACCTCGTTGCACAACACAGTCAAAAACTCTCTGCTTCCCATCCCCCCTGTTCCCATTAGCAGGCACTTACGTAAATGCATTTCTATGGTAATGTTCCCCCTGTGTTTATGTGTAGGAACTGCATGTCCCAATTCACCCTAGTAATCCTCTTCAGGTAAGAAAAGGAGTAGAAATTTTAGCCAACTTCTACTGCCTTGGACTTCATTATTGTCTATTTAATGCTTCTGTTTCCTCAGTACACTTGACGTCTTTGCAATGAGACCAACCAAAATGTCCTCCTTTTTATTCATGTGAAAAAAGTGAGTTTTGTCAGATGCATGAATACAAAATACTATAAGCTGCCCCACGGTGCACAAATATGCTTATGATATCTCACTGCTGTTTGGCCGCAGTGGAATAAATTCTTGCTGTAATCTCTGTGTGACAGGAATTTAGGGGAAAACCACCAACTACGCCACCCGGGGACTCACACCCTAAAAAATACTGATTTAAGATTTTAAAATACCCAATGCACGCAAATAAGTCACTGTGGATGAGGCAGGGACATGTTTCTCTGTCCATATTTAGCCCAGTGGGAAAACTAGGTTCACCACTAAGGCCACTAGAGGGAGCTGTACTCCCGGGACAGCTAGCGAAATGTGACGAGGGAAACGGGAAGTGAAGTTCGTTCTTTGCATGTGACTGTCCTTTGGAGTGGTGGATGTTTTCTGTGAGTAAACACATTTTCAATGCCATCTCTGTACAAAACTATTTAAAATTGACATAAAACGGTGTAAGGATCATTCAGAAAATGTTTTGTTTGATGCTAAATGCACCAATGTTGTTTTGATTGGTCTGATGTTTTCAGATGTTTTTGTTTTCAGAGGCTGTTCAATTTTATGATTTGAAATAGATTTCACTGTACAATTATCCTTTCAAAACATTTTACGTAGTACACGTAGTGCATATTGTCCGTACACAAATAACGGCAGTGGTAACTCTCCTGCCAATATAATAAAATAATGAAAACAAACAGTACCACACAGTTAACTCTGAAATCAAAACCCTTAATACCCTTCTTCAAAATAAGAATTGAATGTTAAACAATTATTTTCTCTTGGAAATAAAATGTCTCTGTGCAATCAAGAAGCTGCCCTTAAATCTGGCTTTGAGGTGAACTGACATGGACACAATCAGTGATAATTTAAGGTTTATTTTTTTCAAAATAGTAATAAATCTGACGGCAATAAAACTGAAGTAATTTTCTTTGGAACACAGACCAACATTAGATCTTCTCATCCTTTGACCTACATTCAGGATTGAAGTGTGACAGATAATGATTATATATAATGAAACCAAAAGTCCAGCATTAAATGTATCTGTAATAACAGATTAATAAATAACGTAAACACAGTTAAATATAAGTAAATCTATGGTTTAAATACATGTATCCGCACGTATACTCTGCGTCTCCTTGAACTGTCTCTGCTCTGCATTCACTGACACAATGCGAGGAAGATAAATATCTGATCCAAGAGCAACAAGTGTGCGTGTTGTCAACTATTGGTGCTAACACATCCCGTCGGACCAGGATTTATTTATTTATATCCATTAATTAACTTTTAACCGCTGTCACCGAAGACGGATTTCTAGCATAAACGTTCCTGGCGTTGAGTCTTACTGTGAAAATCTGCGTACTTCCGGTTTAGCGGCTCCGCTTCGTATTTTAGTTTTATGGCCAAAACCCTAAAAGGGATTAACGGAGTAAAAAGTTGTGAGTTTGTCTCGTTTTTTGGTTCTAAACAAAAAACGAGAAAACGACTGTTTACTTCCGTTTTACCGTTTTGGATTTTTTGGTTTTTACGTTAAAAGGGACTATCAAAACGTACACGGACCTCATTGTTACCACATAGTGACTGTCTCTTGCTTCCACCAACCAATCTAGAACAATGGGTGCCTACAGGTGTCTACACGGGTCAGTAAGGCTGAATTCCAATTCTATTTTATACCCCTTCGCCCCAGCCCTAACCCTTCGCCTACCTCTACCCCCAGGGCTGTAGTGGAGGGTAAACGCATGTAAACGCCGTTTACGCACCTCTGGAATTTTGGAAATAGCGTTTACGCACCTAAAAGTGGCGATTACGCACCTCAAAGTTCCCTGCGCCTTGTATTCTTTTATTCTCCGTTGGAATAATCCGAAATAAACTTGGTGTAATTTTAAAACAGCTAAAACTACGTTTCCTATTGTTGAACATAAACATAAACGCCGTAGGCTGAATCATTTTCATCTGCGCTGTATTACCGTCTGTGACCATCCAATCAGTGCCTTGCGGCTGCAGCAGCGACACCAATCAGGATCCAGGAGGTGTGTAAACACATACACGTTGTGGATCAGCCCAGCGGTCCCCAACCTTTCATGTCAGACAATATTTCGCGGACCGGTCGAGAACGACCGACGGGGGAGGGGTAGTAGTCGCGCGCTCTGTGTTCGCTGGTCGTGCACGGTAAAAGGACAAGAAAAACGCCTGGTGACACGCGCACATAATTAGGAGAAAATCCAGTCAATGTTCAAAGGCTCTGCCTCCCCTGTCATCATGAGCGGGGAGCAAAGCTGTTGCTTCACTGAATACGCCTATATGCTTAATCAATTATTTTAAGTCATGAAAGGTGTAGAGAAGCCTGTAAGCGTTAGAAAACAAGTCAGTTCTCAATGTCAAAACAAAACATGCTGTAGGCTATTTATGATGACGTAGGTAGTACACGAGTGTTCCTTTAACTTATGTTGTCAGTGTAATTGACAGGCTGCTTAACTGGTTAACTCTTAAATTCAACATATTTTTCCAGGCAGTGATAGGACAGGCAATGATGCAGAGAGCACAGGGAGAGGAGAAACACCGGGTCGAATAGAGAGAGAAGCACAGAGGAGCCATGAACCCCAGAACGCGTGTTGATTGTATATGACTTTTACTGATAACATAATGCAACATAGCCAGGACAGCCTTACAGAGTCGCAACGCTTTGTGTTGCATTGCTTCGCATCGCGTCAAGGTCTGTATGATCACAAAATTCAGAGTTTACCCACCTCTAATTTTACCACTACAGCACTGTATACAGGTCACGTGAAGTTCAGCCTGTAGCCGGCCGTCCAGACAAGTGAGTACTCGGCTCGTACCGCCGGACCCCGGTCACGTTGATCTCACTGACGATGAGCTCGCTCTGGTTACCAGACACGGCCAGAACCTTGCAATAAAAGGTCCGCCAATAAACATGCAAACTGTTCATTTTTCACGTGACCTGCATAGGCTCAGCACTGGTAGCGAGTAGATCAATGATTTGTTCGTCGTTCATTTTTCAATGAACGATTTGCTCGCGAATGTTTGATTTACGAGCGCGCATCAACCTGATTTACGCTCTCAAATTTTGACAGTGATTTGCCGCCATACCGATGCCTCCTGTCCCGCCCACCAGACGCTCGGGCGGCGAGCCCTCCATCTGGGCATAGCACCAGATGCAGATGGAGGCCGCAGGCTTCATCCGGGCCAGGTACCTCGTTCTCTGTTTTGTTTTTCCAACTCTTTTTGAACCATTCTTAGTCTGGTCCCTCGCCTGAGATCTCTGTGCCAGGGGAAACCCTCCAGGAGCACCAGGCTCCAGACAACACAGCCCTCAGGTTCATTGGGACACGCAAACCTCTCCACCGCGATAAGGTGATGGTCCCCGGAGAGGACATGTGTGTGTTTCTATGTGTATGTATTTATGTGTTTCTATGTGTATGTATTTATGTGTGTTTATATGTGTATGTATTTATATGATTATGTTTTTGTGTACATAAATACACGTGTTAATGTGTATGTATTTATGTGTGTGTGTGTATTTATGTGTTTATATGTGTATGTATTTATGTGTGTGTGTGTGTGTGTGTGTGTGTGTGTGTGTGTGTGTGTGTGTGTGTGTGTGTGTGTTGGTGTGTGTGTGTGTGTGTGTGTGTGTTGGTGTGTGTGTGTGTGTGTGTGTGTGTGTGTGTGTGTGTGTGCGTTGGTGTCGTCGATCTTGAATTCTGCAGCCGGGTATTAGAATATCTTGTACCACTTTTTCTTTGGCTTCTTGATGGTCTGACGTTGAAGGTCTTCCACCTGAGATAATAAGCAGGCCTTGTCCTTCTGCATCTCCTTCTCCCTTTCCAGGGATTGTTCTGTGGTCTTAAGGAGGTAAGACTTCATCTGGTGCCATTCGAGACGTTCATTCTCTCGCTCATCTTCACATTTCTTCCAAAGAGCAGCTACGACTTCTTTGTGGTCCTCCTTCTGTGTCTCCAGCGTGGTAACACAGTGGCTCTTGGATGTTTCAAGCTGTGATGTCAGTTCCAGAACGCTGAGACGCTGCTTTTCTAACAGATATTCTGTTTCTTTCAGAGTTCTTGCGATCTTGTTAGTCTCCGCTCTCTGTTCCTCCAGCTCGTCTCGGGATGCCTGGTTTCTTTCAAACATCGTCGCAGCCTCCTTCTCCATTGTACGAACAGCAGCGATGTTCCTCTGCTTGGCATGTTCGAGGTCCGTGTATGTTTCTTCCAGCTTGGCTTTGAAGGAAGACCTCTCCTGCTGCCACTCAACAGTACGGCTCTCTAGCTGCTGCTCAGCCTTCTTCACAGCGGCCAAGAGGTCGTCGTTCTTCTTTTTTTCACTGGCGTGGTCAACCTCACAGGAGTTGCTCTTTTCCAACTGGGCAGACTGCAGGCAAGCTTTCTGATATTCACATTTCTTCAGAGCAATGGTGATTTTTTTTATGTCGTTGTCTCGCGTCTGCAGCTTGGTAAGAGAGCATTTTAGCTGTGCCGTGACGCCAAACTTTTCCTGATAGCAGCTGTCCAACCAATCCTTGCTAACTTTCAAGTTCTCGTTGGTCTCTGCTTTCAGTTTTTCTAGCTGGGAGGTCAGGGAAGACCTCTCCTGTTGCCACTGAAGACGTTCTTTCTTCAGGTCCCGCTCAATCTTATCATAAGCAGACTTGGTATTATCGTTGATCTGCGTCTGTTCGGCCAATCGAGCTTTAACGAGGTTCCAGAACGTCTCCTTGTCCTTCTTTGCAAATGTTATTTGCGTATTCAAGTCCTGCTTAGACTTGTCCAGAGCAGCCTTGAGCTTTATGATAGCATCCAGCTGTTCGTCCTGTTTAGTTTGGCAAAAGTTTTTGAATAGCTGCATTTCAGCACAGGATGACGTCTCAACATCACCCTTGACCTTTTGCAGCTTGGTAGCGGTCTCTTTTAGCTGTGCTTTCAGGCTACATATCTCGTTACATCTCCATTCTTATGTTGATGAAGAATATCTAGGAACTGTTGCAGACTGTCCTTATTGATCTGAAGGAGAACTCTTCCCTCAGATTCAGTTTGGGTGAGCGTTGCCTTGCTGTCCTCCAGCTCACCTCTTACTTGTTCCTCCAGTGAACGTAGGTAAAAGTTCTTTGGAGCTTCAACCTCCTTGGAATTGAATTCCATTTCCGCCGGCATTATCTTCTTTTGCTGAATGTTGGCCATTCTTTTCCTTGTATTAATGGGAACTGCCAAAGTCCTCTCTAAAACAAAGTGATGTCTGATCTAAAGTCCTCTTCAAACACAACTGACTACTGAGTGAGAGTGTTTGAAGAGGACATTTTGAAATGCATGAATTTGGCAATAAATGTTGTTGTTGTTATAATGTTATATAGTGTGTATTTTAGACACTGTTGTTTAATTGTTAATGTCTTAAAGACAAAACTACACACATTTGATCATCCTGGAGGCGGAGTTCCACCTGGTGGAACATGTTGAACTAGCCACTCTTGTTGTCCTCGTGCACTTTGCTCTCAACTCTCCATCATTTGACGGCTGTGTTTGAAGAGCCAACAATCTCCCCACATTTAGCCAAGACGTATTCAAACCAGTCTTTTAGAGACACAGTGGTGGTCCTCTGCAGGGTAACTTTAGATGTTGAGATGGAAGCAGCCTAGCAGCTAGCTTAGCTTATCATCGAGCTTGACAGTGCTTAAGTGGTATATATATATATATATATATATATATATATATATATATATATTATAATGGGACTTAACAGCGGTTAAACTTTAGCTTTGTATCAACTAACTTTCAAAAATACAACAAAAAATACTCAAATACAAGCAATAGCAATACTGCCCTCTTTGGGTGATTTCATGATTAACAGGGATCAAGGATTCTCCTTTAATTCAAACAATGTTAGTTTTAATGCACAATGCTAGATAATACAACACGTGGACACCGTGGATACAGACAAGACGTTAAAGCTTATTTTTAACATTAAGTTATGAATCTTAACTCTTCCCTCAAAACACAAAAAAGTCCACTTAAGATTGAGAAAGGGCCATAGCTTTACCGCAAAACCACTTCTGTTCAACCAGCTGTGAAATATTTATACATTTAAGTTAAGTCTTTGCGTGCTTCGCAGTTATCTCGTTAAAAAGCTGTTTTTCGTATAATTATTTTAATCTTTCTATCCAGGACATCACATTGCCC
This sequence comes from Gasterosteus aculeatus, assembly GCF_964276395.1. NCBI lineage: Eukaryota > Metazoa > Chordata > Actinopteri > Perciformes > Gasterosteidae > Gasterosteus > Gasterosteus aculeatus. The sequence continues at coordinate 10,872,668 of NC_135691.1, read as the reverse complement.
CAGTATTTTATTCAGGCATTCACAACAACTGGCAAAGTTTCTATTTAAACTTTTTTCCCTCTCCCTATGACATTTCTTTCAGTTTGCTCTCAATTTCAGCTCTGTTGTAATATATCCAGTGTCAGGAAAGACATCCAGCCTTAACATCACTGCCCCATGGCGTTAATTGCAATCAAACCCCCTCAGATTTATCATCTGACTCCTGGGAGCCATTCGTGATATTTGTGTACAACACTGGGCCAATCTCAGGTTTATTGTTGTGTATTACTGTGAGAGGGAGTCTACATAAGGGCACACGGGTGCAATTAACACGGGGTAATGATGCATGGGTGATGGGGAGATCGCACAGTTGTTACCGCTACCAGGATGCGCAACAAGTTCACAAACTAAATATAGATGCAGTTGTGTTTTATAAAATATAAAACTAATAAAGAAAACAAAAAGACTTGGAATCTCTGTGTGAGCGACTGAGGAACAGGATCTTCATCCTGCCGAGTGGCTCAATTGTTAGAATGAAAGTGAGATGGAATATCACCAAAACTCTGCACTGTGAAGTGTATCTACAAATTATGGTGCCATTGCTTTATTACTTTAGAATTTTATTTGACTCATTCTGCTTTTAAGTATTTTGGTATTTTTTCCTCCAAGCGACATCTCAACTGTCTGGCCTGAAATAACTGTGTGTCCAGATTCTTTTTTTTTAATTGTTCTCATAAATAACCGAATGAAAAGATAAATGCAAAGAAAAAATACTTTATTCTTTTTGAGGACATAAAATGGTTAAGACATTGCACTTGCAGAAAATAAAAAGTCCTATTTTACATTTTGTTTTATTCAACTTTCAGCAGTTATTAAAGTCTGTAATCAAAATGTCAACAAAGGGATGAACTGATTGATTGACTGGTCTTGTGTACGTGACAGTATACAAAACAACAACAACAATCTAACTAATTAAAGTTTTGAAAGGTTTTACAATATTACTCTTTTTAAACAAGGAAGAAAATATTTTTTTTTTAGTTATCAGTAAATAAAAAAAACACGAAACTATTATTCATATTCATATTATTCATGTAAATATGCCTAAGATAAATTCTGCCCAATTACAGTTTGGTCTTTAACTCACATTTTGAATGCAAAATCACCATTTTAAAAATATACAAAGCTTCCAAGTTAAGTAACTATAAAAAAAGTAAAAACAATTTATCTCTGCAACATTAACTTGACGTTTCTGAGAACAATATCAGTTTCCATGCACTTTTCAGATTATTCCAGTGGGTTTTAAATATCTGACATTAAAAGTGGGAAAATAAAACTGTTGAACTTTTTCAGACCTTCAAACCCTCAGATACATTGTTTTCAGCATAAAGCGAAGAGGTGGAACTCGATTTTACCATCAGTTCAAATGGCATCAAAATGAGTTTGAGTCATAAAACGTCAATTCATCTTTGCTGTGGACGCTTCATCCGTCTCCAAAGGCAGCGGTGCACTTCACAACAAGACGATCTCCGTACCACAATTGATCATAAGAAAAGCGTCCCTCTCTCACCAATCAGACTTTAGTGAAAAGAGTCAGACGACTCTGGATTCACAAAGTCAAAGATCAGATCTCAACCATCATAACAGAGTTCTCCTGATGTTCAACCCGTCGACGGACAACAGCGTCTTCAGCCAACTTGTTTTTCTTTTTCCTCCAAGGATAAAAGGCTGTGATCACAATTAAGAGAAGAAACAGCACAGCGAATCGCACTCCACACACGAGCAGGGAGGAACCTGCACGACCAAAATCACAAGTCAACTCTGTTCAGAGGCAGAAGAGACAGTTTCACTGGTAAACAGGCTAATTTTCTACTCTGTGTGTGTGTGTCACTCTTCAAACACAAAGGGGGGTCCTCGGTTATTCTAACTGTGGATGACACACAGTGAATGAAGATGAAACCTGTGAATAACTGATGTACTATAATAATAGTCTTCGTGGCGCAGGGGGTAGAGCGGGTGTGCTGGGAACTGCAAGGTTGGTGGTTTGAGTCCTGGCTGCCCCATGTCTCTGGTCGAAGTGTCCCTGAGCAAGACACCTAACCCCTAATTGCTCCCCGGGCAAAAGTGTAAAAAGCCATGGGTTTAAAGTGTAATGTAAGTTGCTTTGGATAAAAGTGTCTGCTAAATGACATGTAATAATAATATTTAGTTTTGTCTCCTCATGCTGTCACTCACCACAGGTAGAGACCGTCTCTTCTTTTGAGTGACTACTGACGTCATTCCTGACCGTTGATTCTGTGATGCCAGACTCCTTACCATCAGGTAACGTTGGTGTGTTTGTGGGGGAAGCTGTTGTCTCAATACACAGATAATTATTGGCTGCAAACACCCACTGTGATATGTGCGTCCCATCGGCTGAGGTGCAGTTAATGAAGATGAAGCCTGCGAGACAGAGACCAATAACTGATGTACCGATAATATTTATTATTGTTGACGTCACCGTTTTGTCGCCTCATGCTGTCACTCACCACAGGTAGAGACCGTCTCTTCTTTTGAGTGACTACTGACGTCATTCCTGACCGAGCAGACCAGTCGTCCTGAGACGTGTTGTTTCAGAGTGATGATGTTCGTCTCATTGTTTCCACCGAGGAGCTGAGAGTCTGTCAGAGTGTCTCCATCCAGAGTCCAGCTGTACTGAGGACTGTCTGCTCCCCCAGAGGAGCAGGACACCTTCTCTCCATGGGACAGACACTCATGGACCAGCAGGACAGAGGACACAGGAGCTGAAGGAAACGCACTCGGATGACTTTTCATATTGACATAATCTTGATCATTCTGTAGGGTTCCCGATACAGAGCAGTCCAGACATTGATACGGATATAGAGCACGTAGAGCATGAGATGCGTGTAATAAATAGTTATTTACCTTGAATGGTCAACTGTTGAACCCTGGAAACTGATGTCTTTCCATCTAAACCAAAGGTTTCAAGTTTATATTCACCACCATCAGTCCTGATCAGGTTATTGATCCTAAGTGTTCCATTACTGGGAGTAAAGAATAATCTGTTTTCTATCCTATTAAACACAATTGCATTGTTTCTCCCCTCTAGTATTATTGTTCTATTTTTTGACCATTGATATTTATATATTTCTGAGGCTTTGTCCAGCTTTGTCCTCAGCTGGAGGACCAGAGTTCCTCCCAAAGCTCCAAAACACTGAGCTCCGTTCTGTCGGCCGTCACAGTTGGTTTCCACACCTGAACATTTTGGAACAAAAAAATGAAACATTTTTAGGCATTTGCTCATTTAAAGCAACAATAGTGTGTTTGGTGCAGCTGTGTCTCTATCAGACAGCATTATGCAAACAGGCGTTTTGATGAGTGTTACACACTTTAGATTTAGCTGTAAAACATTTTGCCAAATTGTAGTTAACCCGTCCAGTTATAAGGAGTTCCTCCTGTGTTTTAACCTACAGCACTTTATTTTTAAATATACTGAAGGTCGAACAGTTTTAAAAATACACCAAATGATATTTCAGGCTGTATTTGGTAAATATTGTGCGTTTTGTGCAGCTTTGATTTTATCTAGAATGTTTAGATCTTAAGTTACAGTGGATCCATAAAACAGTGATGTCTTATTCTTTCAAGTGAAGATAAACATTGTGCAGCTGCAATGAAATATCAGTAAAATGTAATATAACATTTATTTGTGTTTCTAATGGAACTTTTAAGAACATTTGCTGTGGAAATGAGGCTCTGCTGGACTTATAAATAACATGAGTGCAATTTTAATATGGTTGAATCAGTTTAAATGAAATGTTTTAAAACTGTAGTAGAGAAAAATATGAATACAATTATCTGAATCCGTTCATCTTTGTAGAAAACTGAAAAGAAAACTTTTGTTGAGTTTTAGTTCACTTAATGCAGACAGAAAAAGTGTTCTTTTCCGATCGATAGAAAACATTTTATTAGTTACTTATGCAAAAACTTCCTTCTGCTTTACAGAACCTTTAGTTATTGAATACATTGTATTTCACGTGAAACACATTCTTTTAATTGTGACTGAGATAGTGAATCAGTATTTGCTTTAAACTCAATTTGAATTCTTTCCTTTTTTTAATGTACAATACTTGACTAAGAATGAAATAAATCTTGCAGCTTAAAGCTTTAACTACTTTCAAATATTAAATGAAACCTTCAGATGTTTTTCAACATAATGTATATAGAGAACATTAAGTAGGACTCTTTTGAACTGCACAATTTACATCATTTACATGAGTTAAACAGCTCACCATAAGAGACTCCGAGTATCATCACAAACAGTCCGATCACAGCTTCCATGTCTCCTCAGCGCTCAGCAGCTTTCTGACAAACCTTATTCAGTATTAAACATGCACACTGTGCAGAGACTGTTCTCTTAGTGATCCACTTCAGAGAAGAGAGGAAGAAGAACTTTTAGCCAACTCACATCTCACTTCCTCATTTATGAACATCAGTAAGACGAATAAAGCCTTAAATGGATGAAGATGAAACATGGAAATGGTTTCTGAAGCTTCCTGTGTTAAGAATAACTGTACTACACCACGAAATGGAAACAAAGTGTCATCATAAACAACACAACTTCTCACACAAAGATCTTCTGCTTTTTTGTGTGCGTGTGCACAGAGTGACATCTTGGTTTTTCATATAAAGTGTGGAAACTATTGCTTCAACTTTTTACATATACAGATACTTTATTTATTAATAGTGTTTGTGTGTTTGTTTGTGTTTTTTGGGGTGTGACTCCTCTTGAAGTTCTCAGTTACACATGATCAAGGAAGCAGGGAAAAGACTGATTTATTGGGATTCATCTTTAACAAAACATTCAGTCTAGTAAGACCTTTAATATTCTTTCTGTTGAGGTGTGGATGCTGGATTTCGCATGAGAATACATCATTTCAAAGTATTAACCAAACCTATTTTATTAAAGTATAAACCAAACTTTTTCGAGTTAACCGCTGTGTTTGGTGTGATGGAAATTGAAATGTCTTTGTTTAAAAAAAGGAAAGAAAACAAAAACAAAATGGTGTTATTTAATAAAAGCAACACGATGAACTAATCTAAAAAAACAAAAATGTCATCATTTGCAATTGAGCAGGTTTGCAATACGACATTAACAAAATTTGGTTAAAACTCTTCCAATGTTGAATACCTTTTTTATTTTGCTACAACATCGTGATAACAGAAAGGAACTGAGAGCAAGCGTGTTCACAAATGACTGTGGAATATTAAGCTTTCACAGCAGAATGAAGCCACATCCTGAACAACAGCTTCTACATGACTCATTGTCCACCGACATTTAACGGCTAAATGCAGACGTTCATTTTTAACAAAGAAAGAAGAAGTCCCTACGTATCCGTTCTTTTGTATTTGTGAAATGTTTAAGTGCTACATTGTATATATTAACTCACGCTCACTTTAAAGAAGAGAGAGAAAAGAGGAAGATGTAGAAATGTAAACTTTGTACTGACATATTAGGCCGAGGATTGCAAAAATGTTCTTTTAGAAACAAACCGCTGTAATAACACTAATTTTGTGCAACTCGTCGTACATTTGTCAATCTTTGTTTTTCAGTGGGAGAATTCCCCTGTTTTCATTTTCATGTTGGTTGCGCTGCACGTAAAATAGAAAATGATGCTCAGTGCACAGGCCATGTAAACCAGTGGTGTACAGGCTTACCTGCACACAAAATGGCTTAATAGATACATGTATTTAATGACATTATTACCTAAGATGAGATGATATCAAATCATAAATTAACATGGTGCACATTACTAAATGATTTTTACACTGACCTATAAATCTCCCCACACTACATTTCTTTACATTCACACTGTTCCACAGTAAAGAAGCTGTACTGTACAAATACCGCACTGTTGGGAATGGCCTTACACACGTAACTGTCATGATCTGACTTGGCTTTGGAGGTGTGGTTTCTGAGTTTCAGGCTGGGAGAGCAGGTTTCCCTGGTTACCTGGGCGGAGTCTGGTGGCTGCCTGCTGTCACACCTGTCCTGCATATACGATCATCAGGAACTCCTCCTAAGGAACAGCAGGAGCACCAGTCTTTGCCAGATCGTTTTGCCCTCCTAGTGGTAACTTGGCCAGCTCTCACCCGAGATTGATTTTCAAAAGAAAGAGTTTTTTGTTGCACTGACTTTTTTCGTGTTTCCCCGGCTTCCCCTCTCGCCCTCCGCGGCTTGGGAGAACCCCTCCAGCCAGCCGGATCATTACCTCTCCCTCCAGCGTGGATTCTACTGCACCGCTCCTCCCGCCTGGACCCCTGTGCCTGTCTGCCTCTCCAGCATCTTCCCCGGCCACGGATCCCGAACTAATTATTCAAATCCCTCTGCTGCCAAAATAAAATCTTTTTTTTTTTATCCTTTGAATCCTGCTTTTGCGTTCAACCTTCGTTCTGGCTATCACCCCATGACAGTAACACCATTTTGTTTGACATGACATAGGGGTAATGTGTTGGTTAATAGCTAGTGTGAAATTAAATCATTGACATCAATGGAATTATTAATAATTGCTGAGATCATTCACTAAATAAATAAATAACGGGGCACTGGCCTAAAAAGGGACTAATAACCAAACTATAAATCAAGTCTCATAATTGATATTCACTCGTTAAGAGCACGGAATTGAAGGTTTGAGTATTTCTACGCTGGCTATGTATCTAGCCAGCATTACAATACACATATGCACAAAATCACAGAAAACTGCTCCTTAAAGTATAACAGGTTTTATTAACTTCCAACTATACTAATCTGATCAATACCATGGGAAATCAACAAAAGCTATTATACGATATCCTAATGTCTAAACAACAAATAAAAACATTGATTCGTGCATGTGTAGGGGGAGGTGTGTGTGTGTGTGTGTGTGTGTGTGTGTGTGTGTGTGTGTGCGAGATAAGGAGGAAGAGCTCAGGAAGGGAACTAACTAGACGCTAAGCTACCGACCACATGGCTGAGGTGTTGCTGGCAGGCTGTGTTTGTACACCACTTGTGTTCCTCACATAGTTAAACCTCAGGCAGATGAAACATGAATAACTTAATATAAAAACATGATGGTGTTAAGAGATAAACACATTGAATGCTCAGTATTGTTGGGGATTTAAGTAGAAGTGCACGCCTAGTCATGGACATGATTGTACATGTAAAAATGTTTATTCTAGAATTGTAGTTTGTGTAATGTTAGATATTAGTTATTACATTAGCAAGTGAATGTAATATGAATCTAACACAAAGTATAGTCACGTAATTCATATAAACACTGTACACATTAACATTCTGTCAGAATGTGATGTTAAAACCTGGGGATGGAGGCTAGTTGCCGTCCATTATGGATTTCTCCCAATTTTCTCCCCAAAGAGGGTTTTTTGGGAGTTTTCTCTCCTGTCAGGTAGTAGATGAGCAACTGAATGTAAGACAGCCGATTGAGGCAAATGTTTTGAGTGTTGGACCACATATACTGGATTAGATCTTGTGATGAACGGTGATCATTAATGATGTGTTGTAATTAAAGTGTACTAGTTATAAGATGAAGGTTAAACGATGTATGCTTTGTTATATTCACTCATTGAGGCATAAAGCCGTATGTATCTCTATTGAATGCATTGGAATGTGAGGGACAGATAGGACAGAGAGGTTTCAGGTTACAGCTGCAGCTTCACACCTCGACGTGAAGGGGACAGTCCAGGAGGGGACCCTTTGAAGAATAAGCCAATGACATTCAAATGCACCAAAGAAGACACACCTCAAGAGTTTTCAAAGGACCAAAGCGGGGAAGAAACTGTTGAAAAAATTTCTGAAGCCGCTTTGATAAGTCACTTTATACTTGACTGAGAGAATTCTCTATTTCGCGAAATATTTTACTGTTTGTATTGTATTTCCCTTTGTAATTGTATTCCATATGACGTTGTTTAGCTAGTAAATGCTTTTAATTGTTTAATTTGAGCAAGTTGGCTCTCTTCATTCATCGTTTCCGGCCAGGGCCAGAGCATAGGAGTGAGGCCTCCTTCGAGGGGTTTCCGAACCCTAACAGTATGACAAGTCAAAATGTTTCTGGGACTAGATCTTAGTAAAGGAGGAAAAGTATGAGGAACTGAATGCAATGTGGTTGCTGGCAATCCAGTGAAACAATGTAATTTAACTGCATGCTTTATGCTATCAGCTACTAAAATAGAAAAATTTCATTACTAACTTTCCTGTTATTGTAAGCAGCGTGATTAAAGCTACACAGCCTTCTCATATTCATCACTGCATTTACTTTAATGAACCAAATGTGATACGATTGTCTCTATAATCACCTCTGCAACTGACTAAACCACGTTTTGAATTAAGCAGAAGTGTTGAAACTATGGAAACAGGAAATATGCTGCAAACTTTCTCATAGAAATTTCTCTAGAAACTGAACTATTTAAAAATGACCGTAAGGAAGATAGCATGGTCTAATTTGACTTCACACAAAACCAAGCGTTTAATGAATCCCCACTAAATACAGTAAGCATGAGAATACACGTTTATACTGTGAACTACTCATTCTACATCCGGTTCATGAATTAATTTCAGTCCAAGTATATTCTAACACTACATTACTTTGAAATCCAGTGAGCAAAAACAGGGACAGGACATTGCATTAAAAATTCATATTTACATCAGTTCACAGCGTGAAAGTAAACACGAAAATTACGAAACTGTCTGCAGCGGGTTCAACATTGTGTCGGTGTCACTGTGAACACTTCACTTCCCCGTACTCCACCACCTCCTCCTCTGCTCTCTGCTTCATCTGCCTCCCCGGCCGCGGCCCAATCCTGACCTCAGAATAGGTTAATTCCTGGTTGTCTTCTTCTGCAGAGTGAAAGTAAAGAGACACAAATGTATATTTAATGTTGAAATATATAAAGTCCTCAAGTACTTTTCTTAACAAAACATTTGAGGGGCTTGAACTGTACTGGAATCCTTCATGCCAATTTGTACTACTTTATTCTATAAACTACAACAATAAAAGCCTGCTTTTACCTTAATGCAGTGGTTCTCAAACGTTTTCTGTCGGGCCCTACTTTGGATGTGGAAAAATGTTCGGGCCCCAACAAAAATGTAACAAAATGGTCCATGCTGAATTTTTATTGAAATAACGACAATTTTGTGACTCCATGTGTGCTTTTATTAATAATAGAATTTAAAAAATTTAAGTCACTTTCATGTAAACTAGATTGCTCCATCAGACAAAAACAAACAAAATGTGCACATTGTTAGAGTTGTTGTTCAAAAAAAGAACTATTATTTGTCAAAAATAGCCCAAAGAAGTCAACACAAAGCATCACTGTAAGTTACAGTACAAGTAAGTAAAGTTTTAACTTAACAGTTCAACTTTTAACAGTTAAGTTCAAATCTAAAACTTGTCAGACCTCTTTGTAGGGTCCACAGGATGGAGATGTACATTAAATGGACATCCCCCTGTAATCCATGTATTCCATGTACTAGTTATTTATTTGATTTTCTAATTATTTGATTATTAACTTGATATATGTTCCTTTGCCAAGAGATATTGTGTACATGTTTTAGTAAGTGAGAGAGTTAAGCTCATGCAGGCACTAAGGTCACCTAAGGGGTCCTTGTTTAGGAGACAAACGGGAGATGGAGAGAGAGGAAGAGAAGGAAGAAGGAAAAGAGACCTGTAACTTGGCGCTGATGCACACTTCTTACACGTTTAAACTGAGGAATAAAGCATTCGTCAAAAACGAACGCACGCCTGGATGTCACATATGTCCATGTATGCTACATCTTTAGTTAAAGAAAAGTAAGTGGACATAACTAAACAGGGCTGTGATGTTTTACAATGCGGTTCGATCCGTGTTCTCTCCATAGTTTTTATGTCTCAGTGTCCTTGAGCGAGACACTGAAGCCCCAGTGCTTCACAGCAGCACACTGCTCCTTAATTACTACGGATAGGGAAAATGCAGAGAATAATTTCCCCATGTGGATTATATATATATATATATATATATATATATATATATATATATATATATATATATATATATATTATAAAGGATTATAAATATAATAATCTAAAAAATAATTTCTCCCGCGCCCAACCTGTAATACATCCACGCCCCACAGTTTGAGAACCACTGCCTTAATGCATGATCTATTGGTATATTTAGGTTTTCCAGAAATGTGTTACATATTGTAAGCAACATTTTCAATGTTTGTAGTGGAGTTAAAGTAGTTTCCTTCCAAGTAATAAACATAATGGATCTGACTAGCTCCTCCACCACAGTATGTTGGTTCAATGAATTATTAAAGTCATAGCTTGACATTTTGGAAGTTAATTTTACCAAAAGCTGGACTGAAAGGAAAATAGAACAGTTGCGCTTGTCTCAACGTCATCACATTTTTGGCAAAAATGTAAACAAGCACATTGCCATAAGGGTCATTAGCAGTTACATGTTGGGAAAAGGGATTTTTGTTCTGTACCTTTAGGTTTGTTTTCTCGCTTTTTCTTCAGAGCACAGACGACAGAGACCCCGACCACTAACAGAATTACGAGAACAGCCAGGACACAAACTGCTGTTGTCAATGATCCCACTGTAAAAAACACACACAAGAGACACGCAGAACTTTGTCAAACATTACAAGTGTTTTTGTTGAGAATGGAGAACACACATAACGGAAATTACTTGAATAAATTCACTGCAGAGGAGTTAATAACGTCTCATGAATCACAACTGGGGGAGGGTCCAGTTTTATTGGTAGATGTGAAATTACCGTTGAGGTTAGTTGATACTGTGATACCAGACTCCTCACCATCGCGTAACGGTGCTGTGTTTGTTGGGAAATCTGTTTCTGTCTCAACACGCAGAGTATTGTGTGCAAACAGCCACTGTGATATGTGCGTCCCATTGGCTGAGGTGCAGTTAATGAAGATGAAGCCTTCAAGAATAACTGATGTACCTGTCACAGTGTGGTTTTGTGTCCTGTTTTGTAGTTTCCTGCCTCTTGTGGTCATGGTTTAGCTTTACATCCTGTCGTGTCAGCCCCTGTGATTGTCTGCCGTGATCACCGGCATCATCCCTGTGTATTTAAGCCATGTGTGTCTCTTGTCCCTGGTCGCGTCGTTACTGAATGTCTTTCCCGAAGAGTCCGTTTGTGAGTCCCGTTCTAGCTGCGTTTTGCCCCTTGGCAGTTAGATTTTTTTTTTTAATGAAGTAGTTTTTATTAAACTCTGCAAGTAACCCCTTACGATAGAATGACGCAACCATACAAGGACAGAGAGTTTTGTCCCTTGAATCAGTTTGGGGAACCCGTCTTGCCTGGGGCGGGCCACGCCACATTCAGCAGGATGCCTGTCTCTGGGGCAACTGCTTACCCCAAATCTCCACCTGGCTTCCTGGCAGCGGCCTACGTCTCTCCCGGAGCCCCCGGGTGGCGTTTCTGTTGTCGTTCTCGTTTTGATTAAAGTACTTTTGTTTGGAAATCTGCGATTAAGTTCTGCTTCCGCCAATCGGTTGTGACAGTACTGATAATATTTAGTATTAATACTTGTTAGTATTGTCTGTCAGTGTGTCCAGCTGTACTGAGGACTGTCTGCTCCCTCAGAGGAGCAGGACACCTTCCTCTCTCCATGGGACAGACACTCATGAATCAGCAGGACAGAGGACACAGGAGCTGAAGGAAACGGACTAGGATGACTTTTCATATTGACATAATCTTGATCATTCTGTAGGGTTCCTGATACAGAGCAGTCCAGACATTGATACGGATATAGAGCACGTGGAGCATGAGATGCGTGTAATAAATAGTTATTTACCTTGAATGGTCAACTGTTGAAACCTGGAACCTGATGACTTTCCATCGGAACCAAAGGTTTCAAGTTTATATTCACCACCATCAGTCTTGATCAGGTTATTGATCCTGAATATTCCATCACTGGGAGTAAATAATGATCTGTTTTCTATCCTATTAAATGAGGTTTTATTGTTATTCCCCTCTAGTATTATTGTTCCATTTTTTGACCATTGATATTTATGTATTTCTGAGGCTTTGTCCATCAGCTGGAGGACCAGAGTTCCTCCCAAATCTCCAAAACACTGAGCTCCGTTCTGTCGGCCGTCACAGTGGGTTTCCACACCTGAACAACAAAAAAATGAATGACTTTTAAGCATTTGCTAATTTAAAGCAACAAGAGTGTGTTTGGTGCAGATGTGTCTCTATCAGACAACGTTATGCAAACAGGTGTTTTGATGAGTGTTGTCAGTTTATATTCAGCTGTAAAACATTTTGCCAAATTGTGAGTTTAGGAGTTCATCCTGTGTTTTACACCTACAGCACTTTATTTTTAAGTATACTGAAAGTCAAATATTTTGAAATAACACCAAATTGTATTTCAGGCTATATTTGGTAAATATCTATCAAATAATGCACACAATATTAAGAAAAGTTCAGAAATTCGACCTGCATCTCTGAGGAGAATGATTAAACTTAAGACTTGATATTAAAAGTGAAACACTTCACCATGAGAGACTCCCAGAAGCATCACAAACAGTCCAACCACAGCCTCCATGTTTCCAGGGTCCAACAAAACGTGTCTGCTGTTCTCTGAGAAGCAAACAAGCAAATCCCACTGAACAGCCTGAAGAGAGTCCCGCTAATGAACAGCCTCTGAGGAGAATGTGTGAAGACTACGAACCGACCAGAGCGTTGTTGGGTTCATCTATTAGTAAATGGAGAGAGGAAGGAAGGTGAGTGTTACGAGTTTCACTTCCCCTTTTAACCTCCAACAACATGACTTCTGTCAGGGATGAAAAGTCAACATTTATTATGAAACAAACACATCTAACTATTCAAATTCAATACGATATACATAATCTTGTATCATCACGTGTGTGCTAAAATGATTTCATATGAACGATTCTTTGCTGTAAAACAAACAGTAATATCAAATTGCATTTCCTTGTAAAAGTACTGATTTTACGATTCCATTATTTATTTTATCTACAACAATCCATATTCATTTTCACAGCTGTTATTATGTATTCAGTGTTTTCCCATCAAATATTTGATGAAGGATCTTAAATTGGTCATGTGTATTCTAAAATGTGCAGCGGTGCACTTCACAACAAGACGATCTCCGTACCACAATTAATCAAAAGAAAAGCGTCCCTCTCTCACCAATCAGAGACGTGGCCGAGTGAAAAGAGTCAGACGACTCTGGATTCACAAAGTCAAAGATCAGAACACAACCATCATGACAGAGGTCTCCTGAGGTTCAACCCGTCGATGGACAACAGTCTTCAGCCAACTTGTTTTTCTTTTTCCTCCAAGGATAAAAGGCCGTCACAATTAAGACAATGTAGGATATTAGAAACAACTATACATTACATTACATTACATGTCATTTAGCAGACGCTTTTATCCAAAGCGACTTACATTACACTTTAAACCCATGGGTATTTCACATTTTGCCCAGGGAGCAATTAGGGGTTAGGTGTCTTGCTCAGGGACACTTCAACATGGAACATGGGGCAGCCTGGAATCGGACCAACAACCTTGTGCTTCCCAGCACACCTTCTCTAACCCCTGTGCCACGACGACCCGGTTCATAAAATTAATAAAAATGCATATATTGCACACCAGAATACAGCCATGATTGTGAAACTGTGTAATCAATAAAGTAATGACAATATTGTAAAACCACTGTAATTCTGCAACTGTAATAGAATAATACCAATGCAGTTATGATTGTATTTGATGTAATGTAATCAACTGGAATGCATGCATGTAGTACTTGCACAACAACTGATATTGACTGAGGGTCATTCAAAATCCGAGTTACATTGAACTCACCAGAAGACCACTCCCAGAGGTGTGGACACTAACTTTCACACCTTTAAGCATTGTTATAAATACCTGTAGGAACCATTGTTCTCGAGTTGGCTGGTGGAGGCAACAGACGGGCACTATGGGGGGGGGATCAAAAGGACTGACCTGGGGCCTGTTGGTTGCTGAGACCAGCGGCTCCTCAGCTGAGATGTTCTTTTTACCACAACTTCATCTCCTCTATTAAATACATTTGATTTTAACCCTTTGATCAGTGATGACCTCTGTCTGTCCGGCGTTTCTTCATTTTTGAACACAACAACAACAAACAGCACAGCACTTCGCACTCCACACGCGAGCAGGGAGGAATCTGCACGACAAAAAATCACATGTCAACTTGGTTCAGAGGCAGAGGAGACGGTTTCACTGCAGGGCTCATTTTTTACTCTGTGTATACATGTGTGTGTGTGTGTGTGTGTATGTGTGTGCTTGCGTGTGTGTGTGTGTGTGTGTGTGTGTGTGTGTGTGTGTGTGTGTGTGTGTGTGTGTGTGTGTGTGTGTGTGTGTGTGTGTGTGTGTGTGTATGTGTATCACTGTTCCGAGCCACAGTGTGATGCAGGGGTTAATTGACAATGATAACAATTACCTTACCAGATGTTTGCTCAATGCACAGTTTCATTGGCTACAAATAACCAGTGTGATATGTGCCTCCCATTGGTTGAGATGCAGTTAATGAAGATGAAACCTGTGTGTAGAGGCCCTAACACCTTTCCATTGTATGTGTTAAGCCATTATACGGCGAACTAGGGGGGAAACATGTTCGGACGCGTGTTCTGCCACAAATAAATTCACTGCCCAGGGCGCTGAGTGTCTTTAAGTCCACAGACAAGTACCAATGTCCATTTCCTCGCATCACATCACACAGCATAAGACGCCACCTCGTTGCACAACACAGTCAAAAACTCTCTGCTTCCCATCCCCCCTGTTCCCATTAGCAGGCACTTACGTAAATGCATTTCTATGGTAATGTTCCCCCTGTGTTTATGTGTAGGAACTGCATGTCCCAATTCACCCTAGTAATCCTCTTCAGGTAAGAAAAGGAGTAGAAATTTTAGCCAACTTCTACTGCCTTGGACTTCATTATTGTCTATTTAATGCTTCTGTTTCCTCAGTACACTTGACGTCTTTGCAATGAGACCAACCAAAATGTCCTCCTTTTTATTCATGTGAAAAAAGTGAGTTTTGTCAGATGCATGAATACAAAATACTATAAGCTGCCCCACGGTGCACAAATATGCTTATGATATCTCACTGCTGTTTGGCCGCAGTGGAATAAATTCTTGCTGTAATCTCTGTGTGACAGGAATTTAGGGGAAAACCACCAACTACGCCACCCGGGGACTCACACCCTAAAAAATACTGATTTAAGATTTTAAAATACCCAATGCACGCAAATAAGTCACTGTGGATGAGGCAGGGACATGTTTGTTGTATTTTAAGAAAAGGGTTTTATTTGAAAAAACAATAAAACCAAGGTAATCACAAATCACTAAAAGACACGCAAGTAGGTTCAACACAGCAAATGCAACAGAGCAAACAAACAGCTGAGGGCAGTTGAAAGAAAAACTAAAGAAAACAAAGATTACAAAATTGAAAATTGCAAAACAGCAGCAGCCTCTCTCTCTCGGTCTCTCTCTGTGCATGATGGAGTGAGGTTTTGCGTTGAGTGAGCTGCTGATAGGGTGGCCATTCGTCCGGCTTTTAAATGCCCTGTCCGGCTGCAGGCGCAGCCTTAAGCCGGACACTCGTTGGTCCTCCTTTTGAGAAAATAACTAAAAAGGTCCGCCTTTTGACACATTACCTCGTTAGTTTAATACGTATCGGCTAAAAATGTGTGTCAAAATAAGTAATTTCATTGGTTACATGTTCGTGTAGTTCTTTTTTTTACTCCCCCCCGTCAACAAATGCCTAAGAAACGAAGAAAGATTCATCTCATTCACCCCCATCACTAGTGTCCTCCTTTTTGACGTGAAGGAAATGGCCACCCTAGCTGCTGAGCGAGTCGTTTTTAGACTTTTATTTTCTTTCCCCTAGTTTTTTTAATTGCTTTAAAGTGCTTTAGTGGTAGTGTGTTCACGTCAAGTTGGGTTTAAGTTTGTTCGGCGGAAGTTGGGTGTGGGTTTATTGGGCGTTTTTCTCCTGCCGGTGTCTCCGGTCGGTAAATAGACAATATCTGTCCCGGTCCCTCACGCGAAAGCACGGCATGGAAATGAGGGCCGACCACAGCGCGCAGGACGTCGCTTCTGGCCGTGAGGGAAAAGGAGCCTTCGTGCAGGTGTTGCCACTGAACGCAACCGGGTTGGTTCCGTCCAACATCCCTCCGTTCATCACCGCCGAGCTCCTCAGCGGAGAGCTGTCCGGACACGGAACGTTGGTGTCACCGATCCAAAAGATCTCATCTGGATGTAAGTCTCAGTTGCCGAAGCACGTGGTGTCTCACCGCAGACACCTGTACCTGTTCCTTAAGAACCGCAGTGTGGAGCTCCACCTCCGGTTCCATGTGAAGGTACATGATTACGAGTACGTGATATTTGCAACATCCTTGTCGATGAAATGTTTCGGATGTGGTGAGGAGGTGCACTCCGTGGGGGCCCGGCCAATATAAATAAATCAAATACATTGAAATGTATATTAAATACTAAACTCTCGAGCTCTCTGAAGACCCCAGGACTGCAGAGAGCCTTCACATCTTCCGGCGCAAACTAAAGACCCACCTCTTCACACACTGCCTCGACCTGCCTAAAAGACTAACAAATTGTAGCACTTAAATTGTACATGAAATTGCATTTTGTTGTTTCCTGCTCATCTGAGTTTGTATCTCTATGGTTGAATGCACTTATTGTAAGTCGCTTTGGATAAAAGCGTCAGCTAAATGACATGTAATGTCATGTAATGTAAATGTAATGTAAACTGTTGATAATGATGAAACTTAATCCAACATGCAGCATTTAATTCAACGTTTACTTTACAGTAACATCCGACCACTAAGTAAAAAGTTGCAACCGTCACAACCTTATTGATGAATTTTATTTTCTAATTGTCAATCACATTTATTTTGGAGGGCTACTGTGCGAACATTAAACCACCAAAACTCAAAATAAGCAAACAACAACAATGCAGAGAGACCACTGCTATTGAATCAAATGATGAAGTAATTAACTTTATTTGAGATGGATTAAAGGATGTTCTTAAAGACCTCAAAACAACTGTAAGGGTCTTAATTGTAAGCATCAGTATTTTATCATTAAAGAGGTGGTGCTGCTGTTGAGATTAACATGACGTGTCGACATTTCACTGATCACACAATGTTGATGATGTTTTTTTCAACATTGAAGCAAAATACAAAAGAATACTTTCATAAAGTCAAAGTAATGTGAGAAGTCCTGTTCATTGTTAATCGTCCGGTGAGTTCATGTCCAAATTCAAGGTGTTTTTACCTTAAGGATGAATAACGGACAAAAAAGAACATAATTATTTATCAGTTAAAGCAGAATGAAAACAAAAAGACACTTTCAGCAAAGTCGTCTGGTGCAAACAGGCTTTTGAAGTCTTACCTGTCTTCCTACGACGCCTCACTTTACATCAGACGCAGCAACACAAAACCACCATCAGAAGAGCAGCCACCACTGAACAGACAGGGATCAAGATGTGCCAGATGTTTCCTGGGAAGGAGAGACCACAATGGTGGAAAGCTGGAAAGTCTACATTCAGGACATGGTCAAACCCTACATCCCGACCCGCACTCTCCGCTGATCTGCATCCGAAAAACTGCTTGTTCTTCCCTCACTGACAGCAAAACACTCGACCAGATCACGACTCTTTGCTGTCCTTGCTCCGAAATGGTGGAACGAGCTCTCTGAAGACACCAGGACCGCAGAGAGCCTTCACATCTTCCGCCGCAAACCAAAGACACACCTCTTCATAGCAAATTGTAAATTAGCTTATTTGATGAAATTTCACTTTGTTGTTTCTTGCTCTTCTTGAGTTTGTATCCCTATGATTGAATGCACTTATTGTAAGTCGCTTTGGATAAAAGCCTCAGCTAAATGACATGTAATGTAATGTGATGTACATCACATGAGTTACGTTAACTTAAATTAGTTTTTCACTTGAATGTTATTCATGTTACTTTTTTTGGGGACGTGAGATTACCGTTGAGGTTAATTGACACTGTTATGCCAGTTTCCTTACCATAAAATAACGATGCTGTGTTTGTGGGGGAAGCTGTTGTCTCAATACACAGAGTATTATTGTGCGCAAACACCCACTGTGATATGTGCGTCCCATTGGCTGAGGTGCAGTTATGGAAGATGAAGCCTGTGAGACAGAGACCAATAACTAATGTACCGATAATATTTAGTATTGTTGACGTCACCGTTTTGTCGCCTCATGCTGTCACTCACCACAGGTAGAGACCGTCTCTTCTTTTGAGTGACTACTGACGTCATTCCTGACCGAGCAGACCAGTCGTCCTGAGACGTGTTGTTTCAGAGTGATGATGTTCGTCTCATTGTTTCCACCGAGGAGCTGAGAGTCTGTCAGAGTGTCTCCATCCAGAGTCCAGCTGTACTGAGGACTGTCTGCTCCCTCAGAGGAGCAGGACACCTTCCTCTCTCCATGGGACAGACACTCATGGACCAGCAGGACAGAGGACACAGGAGCTGAAGGAAACGCACTAGGATGACTTTTCATATTGACATAATCTTGATCATTCTGTAGAGTTCCTGATACAGAGCAGTCCAGACATTGATACGGATATAGAGCACATAGAGCATAAGATGCGTGTAATAAATAGTTATTTACCTTGAATGGTCAACTGTTGAACCCTGGAACCTGATGACTTTCCATCTGAACCAACGGGGTCAAGTTTATATTCACCACCATCAGTCCTGATCAGATTATTGATCCTAAGTGTTCCATTACTGGGAGTAAAGAATGATCTGTCTTTTAACATATTATACACAATGGCATTGTTTTTCATATTCAGTATTGTTGTTCCATTCTTAATCCATTGGTATGTTTGAATTTCTGAGGCTTTGTCCATCAGCTGGAGGACCAGAGTTCCTCCCAAAGCCCCAAAACACTGAGCTCTGTTCTGTCGGCCGTCACAGTGGGTTTTCACACCTGAACATTTTGCAAAGAAAAAATGAAACATTTTTAGGCATTTGCTAATTCAAAGCAACAATACTGCGTTTGGTGCAGCTGTGTCTCTATCAGACAACATTATGAAAACGTGGAAATGATGAATAATATTTATTCTACAGCCTTAAAGAAAGATGCTAGTGGAAGTGAATCACGTGTTTCGTTTCATCAATTTGGCTTTGCTGGTTTTATTTTTGTTTAAAATATACTTTTTAACTATTATAATTAAACCCAAAGTGGAGAGAAATATTCCGAACATGCCCCTTGGGTGGTATTATTTAAACACAGTAGCATAGGATCCATCTTTTAAAAAATGCCAGTTGTGTGTGTGCGTTTGTGTTCATGTGTCTGTGCGTGTGTGTGTATTTGTGTAGGTGTTGTTTTGGGTGTGATTCACTCCCCCTGTAGTCTGTGAAAATGTGCCTCCTGCTAGCTGCTTGTGTTTAATGAGCTACACATGATCAAGGAAGCAGGGACATGATTGATTTAGTAGGATTACTCTTTTCAACAAAATGCTGTAACTGCACTATTTGCTACTAACTTTGCTTCTCTGTGTGTAAAAAGCTCATCTGACTCCACATCTGGAGGAGAGTTTCACCCCAGGACCTTGGGTCTGCTAACTTGAAGCACTGGTGAGTCTAAAGAGGCTCTAGTTCTGGACTATTAGTATTATTTTATTATTACTATTTTTTTTAAATAATCTGTTGTAAAGACATTTTTCGTTTTGGAAAAATCAAAATCTGTGTCTTGTAATTAAAAAGCTGCAATCTTCACATCCTTTTTGATGAGTATTTTTTTTTGTGTTTTTTCAACATTAAAGGCAGATACAAAATAATACTTTTATCAGGTCAAAGTAATGCAAGGAGTTCTGTTCCAACAGTAGTGCGTTTCGTGCAACTGTGTCTCTGCCAGACAACATTATTTAAACCTAGAAATAATAAATATGAAAAGTCTAGAAATCAATATATCACAATAGGACCATTCCCCATAGATGCTAGCTAGCATATTTAGATCTTAAGTTATGGTGGCTCCATAAAACCATGATGTCTTAATCTTTCAAGTTAAGATAAACATTATGTAGCTGCAATGACATATATATTCACCTGCATTAAATGTGTCATTTTTCAACAGCTCACCGTGAGAGGCTCCGTGTATCATCACAAACAGTCCGATCACAGCTTCCATGTCTCTTCAGCGCTCAGCAGCTTTCTGACAAACCTTATTCAGTATAAACATGCACACATGAGAAGAGACTGTTCTCTTAGTGATTGACTTCAGTAAAGAAAGGAAGAAGACATTTTTGCAAACTCTCAACTCAGTTCCTCATTTATGAACATCAGTAAGCCTTAAATGGATGAAGATGAAACATGGAAATGGTTTCTGAAGCTTCCTGTGTTAAGAATAACTGTACTATACCACGAAATGGAAACAAAGTGTCATGATAAACAACACAACTTCCGACACAAAGATCGTCTGCTTTCATGTTGTATTAAAACATTTGTCCAATGTGCACAGTGTGACATCTTTGTTTTTCTGAAAACTATTGCTTTAACTTTTCACATAAGCAGAAACTTTATTTCTGAATACATCATAAAGTTTATTTGTGTGTGTATATGCATGTGGGTACATTTGTGTTTGTGTGTGTGTGTGCGAGTGGTTTTTGTGGTGTGACTCACTCCCCCTGTAGTCTGTGATAAAGTTGCCTCCAGCTAGCTGCTTGTGTTTAATGAGCTACACGTGATGAAGGAAGCAGGGAAACGATTTCCCACCCCTCGTCTACATCGAAGGTCGACTACCAGCACTTGGTTTCTGCCCACCGGCCCCCAACGTTGTTTTAGCATGTTTATCTTCCTTCCATATATTCGCGCTCCGAAGCTGAGGACCATTGAGTAGCCTTGACACATGACTTGTATGTGTTTCAATTCTGTCTCCTGTTTGCAAACATTAAATCCTGTTCAACGATGTTACACTGCGTGAAGTAGAATTTTTCTATGATCACTGTTGTAGGAAGGTTGGATTTGATAGTTACAGTCGGGTAGGTTAGGTACAGTCGTTTTTGGAAATGTTTGAGGCGATGGCGGGGGCGTGTGCGTGGCCGGGGGACGAGTGGGCGATCCGCCTGTGGCCGCTCCTGACCGGGGAGGCACAGACAGCAGCCCTTGGTCTGCCACCCGGGTCCAGGCACGTCTACAACGATGTGAAAAGAGCCATCATGGACCGGCTGGGGCTCTCCCCCGAGGACCACAGGAGACAGTTTCTGGGAGGTGAGGCTGGGGCCGGGGGACCGCCCATTCGCGTTCGCACAGAGACTCCGAGACGCGGCCAACAGGTGGCTGCAGCCGGAGGGAGCTGGAGGAGCGCCGGCGATGGTGGAGAAGGTGGTGGTGGAACACTTACTGGAGGGCCTGCCGCCGCGGGCCGCGGCCTGGGTCCGGCACCACCGGCCGGGTAAGTTGGAGGCCGCCGTCACCGTCGCGGAGGACCACCTGGCGGTTCACTCCGGCGGGCAAGGAGAGGGCGGTCGGCCGGCCACATCACCGCGGCCCGTCCCCGCACCACAAAGGAGGGCCCCGCAGCCCATCGTGGCTCGGCCCCTGCCGACCCTGCGACATCCTGCCTTTCAACAGAGTACCAATCCACCCGGCCTGACCGGAGAGAGAGACCAGGTACAGTACGGTGGAGAAAGAGTGCCTGGCCATCCGGTGGGTGGTCGACTCCCTGCGGTACTACCTCCTGGGACGCCAGTTCACCCTCTGTTCGGACCACGCCCCGCTGCAGTGGCTCCATCCCGCGTGAGGGATGCCAACGCCCGGATCACTCGGTGGTATCTGGCTCTACAGCCTCTCCCGCCCTCAGGGTGGAGGGGGGGTCGGTTCAGCCGGATGGCTCCCCGGCATAAGTTGGGCGGTGGGGGTATGTGGTGGCTGGGTGTGGTTAGCTCAGCTGCAGGGGGGAGAGCGGGGGAGTGGTTCAGGGGACGGTGCCGGCAGGTGAGTAAGGAGCAGGTGGAAATGATGAGCACTGATTATGTATCTCTTGAAAAGCAGTGAGCAGGACCTGGAGTGGGAGGCTCATGAGCAGACACTGAGGGGCAAGGCCGAGGAGCGAAGGTCAAGGAAAAGTGGTTAGTAACAGACATTAGGAGGTCATTTTCTTGACTATTCAAGTGCAGCCTCGCGGTGAGCGAGGTACGGGGGAGGAGCGTGATCGAGCAAAGACGGAGGCATGAGGGCAGAGAGGAACAAGAGGGGGGGGGGGCGCTGTGGTATCTGTGGAGGGCCGAGGGGCATTTCACTTCTCCTCTCAGATACATACTTATTTACTCCGCGTTGTTGCGGAAATGATCGTACCAGCTTCCTTTTCATTCTACAGCCTCAAAGAAAGATACGCATGCTGCTGAAAGTGAATCACGTGTTTGGTTTTATCAATTTGGCTTAAAGCCTAGTTTATGCTTCTGCGTTTTCAGAGCGACGCACACGCAAGACCCACTTGCGTGTCCTCTTTTCACACCTCCATGCGTCCTTGCGTCCTTGGGCTCGGGTCGGGTATCCACCCTCTACTTCTCGTGCAGACAGTGTGGTGATGTTTAACGCCGTGTTTTCGGGTCAATGATTCGTTCATCGTTCAGCGTTCATTTTTCACGTGAACTGCATAGGCTCAGCACTGGTACCACTTGGTTGGCAGAAGGATCATTTTCCAAGTGACCTGCATTCAACGACTTATTTCTGTTTCCTTGGCTGAGCCTATGCAAGTCCCGATGCGTGGCCACGAGAATTATTAAAACGAAGAATGTTTACGAGAGAACGGATCAGATTGAAGAACTTTTGTCGGAAGAAATGCGTAAATATGACCGCTTATACATCCCGTCATTGGCGGACTATAAGGACGCGCGAAAGGCGTCCCGATTCATTGAAGGGGAAACTCCGCAAACGTCGGTGTGCCGGTCGAGAGGTGCACAAAGTTGCGGAGGAAATTGCGGGACAAATGTGTCCGCGATGAAAAGCAGCAGTGGCGATGCACGGGGCAATAAAGTCTATGATAAATAAATAAACAAACCAAGAACTTCCACCAAAAAAGACGTGACTCTCTATGGCGTCTTCGACAAAAACACGTTACTCCACCTGTTGTTCTTGGAACTAGGCCTGGACCATTCAATTAGAAATATTAATAATAATAATAATAAGTGAATACATTTCTGGAAGAATCAAAATGAGTGCTCTGCTGCAGAAATAATAATAGAAAAAATGAAATTGGAAATTAATTTTTACCATTGGTAATTATGAAACTTAATCCAGCATGCAGCATTTAATGCAGCATTTATTTTACAGTAACATCCTACCACTAAGTTAAAGTTGCAACCTTCACAACGATGAATATTTTCTTTAATTGTCAATCACATTTATTTTGGGTATCGAGGCATCAGTACAAACATTAAAGACTTTAAATCAGCAAATGAAACAACGCAGAGAGACCACTGTTATTGAATCAAAGAATGAAGTAATTAACTTTATTTGAGAGGGATTAAAGGATGTTCTTAAAGACCTCAAAACTACTTTAAGGGTCTTAATAGTAAGCATCAGTATTTTATCATTAAAGAATTTAATAATGTCAAAGTAATGTGAGGAGTCCTGTTCATTGAGCCCTCAGTTCATTGTTGATCCACCGGTGAGTTCATGTCCAAATTCAAGCTGTTCTCACCTTAAGGATAGAAAATGGACAAAAAAGTACATCATTTTCAGCTTTTCCACATCCGCAAAACAAAGGTAAGCTGGATGAGCATACTCTCAGCCCCCTCCACGATTCTTCAAAGAGTTAAGAGTTAAGAGTTGGTCCGTCGTTCCACCACCAGGACGAAAGTCACATTGTTCATCTTCAATCCTAAACTTCAATCTTTTCATAAAACGAAAAGTTGTGTGGTGCAAACAGGCTTTTGAAGTCTTACCTGTCTTCCTACGATGCCTCACTTTACAGCAGACGCAGCAACACAAAACCACCATCAGAAGAGCAGCCACCACTGAACAGACAGGGATCAAGATGTGCCAGATGTTTCCTGGGAAGGAGAGACCACAATGGTGGAAAGCTGGAAAGTCTACATTCAGGACATGGTCAAACCCTACATCCCGACCCGCACTCTCCGCTGATCTGCATCCGAAAAACTGCTTGTTCTTCCCTCACTGAGAGCAAAACACTCAACCAGATCACGACTCTTTGCTGTCCTTGCTCCGAAATGGTGGAACGAGCTCTCTGAAGACACCAGGACCGCAGAGAGCCTTCACATCTTCCGCCGCAAACCAAAGACACACCTCTTCATAGCAAATTGTAAATTGGCTTATTTGATGAAACTGCACTTTGTTGTTTCTTGCTCTTCTTGAGTTTGTATCCCTATGATTGAATGCACTTATTGTAAGTCGCTTTGGATAAAAGGCTCAGCTAAAGGACATGTAATGTAATGTGATGTACATCACATGAGTTACGTTAACTTAAATTAGTTTTTCACTTGAATGTTATTCATGTTACTTTTTTTGGGGACGTGAGATTACCGTTGAGGTTAATTGACA
Source organism: Gasterosteus aculeatus (assembly GCF_964276395.1). Taxonomy (NCBI): domain Eukaryota; kingdom Metazoa; phylum Chordata; class Actinopteri; order Perciformes; family Gasterosteidae; genus Gasterosteus; species Gasterosteus aculeatus. The sequence continues at coordinate 10,848,068 of NC_135691.1, read as the reverse complement.
CTTTTATGCCAGTTTCCTTACCATAAAATAACGATGCTGTGTTTGTGGGGGAAGCTGTTGTCTCAATACACAGAGTATTATTGTGTGCAAACACCCACTGTGATATGTGCGTCCCATTGGCTGAGGTGCAGTTAATGAAGATCAAGCCTGCGAGACAGAGACCAATAACTGATGTACCGATAATATTTAGTATTGTTGACGTCACCGTTTTGTCGCCTCATGCTGTCACTCACTCAGAGTCCAACTAGGACTGTCTGCTCCCTCAGAGGAGCAGGACACCTTCCTCTCTCCATGGGACAGACACTCATGGACCAGCAGGACAGAGGACACAGGAGCTGAAGGAAACGCACTCGGATGACTTTTCATATTGACATAATCTTGATCATTCTGTAGGGTTCCTGATACAGAGCAGTCCAGACATTGATACGGACATAGAGCACGTAGAGCATGAGGTGCGTGTAATAAATAGTTATTTACCTTGAATGGTCAACTGTTGAAACCTGGAACCTGATGACTTTCCATCCGAACCAAAGGTTTCAAGTTTATATTCACCACCATCAGTCCTGATCAGGTTATTAATCCTAAGTGTTCCATTACTGGGAGTAAATAATAATTTGTTTTCTATCCTATTAAACACAATTGCATTGTTTCTCCCCTCTAGGATTATTGTTCTATTTTTTGACCATTGATATTTATGTATTTCTGAGGCTTTGTCCATCAGCTGGAGGACCAGAGTTCCTCCCAAAGCTCCAAAACACTCAGCTCCGTTCTGTCGGCCGTCACAGTGGGTTTCCACACCTGAACAAAATAAAGTTTTTTAGGCATTTTCAAATTTAAAGAAGCAGTTCATTTTAGTCTTAAATGCATTTTTCAACAACATTTGCTGCAAAAATAAGAAGTAACTGGATTTATAAATAGCATGATTGTAATTTTATTACAGTTCATTTGATTCAATAAAGTGTTTTTAAAATGTAGTAGAGAAAATTATCAAGAGAATTATTTGAATCTGTTCATCTTTAAAGAAAACATAAAAAAAATGGTATGGCTGAGTTTTACTTTACTGCAGACAAGGAAATGTTCTTTTTCAAATTCAATAGATCTGACCAAAAAAACATTTAATTAGTACCTTATGCACAAACGTCCCTCAGCTTTATAGAACCTTTAGTTTTTGAATACATCGTATTTCACGTGAAACACAATGTTGTAATTGTGACTGAGATAGTGAATCAGCATTTGATTAAAATCTCATTCTTTTTTTCACGTACAATACTTCAGTGTAAATTAAATAAATCTTGCACCCTGAAGCTTAAACTATTTTCGAATATTACATTAAACTTTCTGACTTTTTTCAACATAATGTACAGTGTAACGATGTTCACCTCTAACGCCACTAGAGGGCAGTGTACTGAGGCAGCTGGCTTAGTGTTCGTTCTTTTCATGTAACTGACCTGAGGAGCATTAGATGTTTTCTGAGAGTTTCTACTGCAGTTATTTGTGTCCTCACAATATGCACGTGGTTTTGAAATATTATAAAAGTATAATTGTCTTAAATGTGCACTGGAATCTTTGTCAAATCATAAAATTGAACATTCCCAAATTTCATTAGTACTGCTATCTCCTCTCAAAGTAGTCAAGAAATAAAGACCCCTAAATACGGTGTTGTGTCCGGTGTCATTCAATTTCACCCGCTTACACAGAGAACATCAATGAAGACCTTTTGAACTGTATATATTTGATCCAACTGCATGAAATGTGACATTTTAATAAGTTAAACAGCTCACCGTGAGAGACTCCGAGTATCATCACAAACAGTCCGATCACAGCTTCCATGTCTCCTCAGCGCTCAGCAGCTTTCTGACAAACCTTATTCAGTATTAAACATGCACACAAGAGAAGAGACTGTTCTCTTAGTGATCCACTTCAGAGAAGAGAGGAAGAAGAACTTTTAGCCAACTCACATCTCACTTCCTCATTTATGACCATCACTAATCACTACTGATTTATCACTAAGACGATTAAAGCCTTAAAAGGATGAAGGTGAAGATCAAACTACTTAACAGAAACATTTGAAATAGTTTTTGAAGCTTCCTGTGTGAAGATTAACTGTACTATACCACGAAATGGAAACAAAGTGTCATGATGAAAAACACAACTTCTCACACAAAAATCTTCTGCTTTTTTTTTTCATTCCTTTATTTTATGTCATATTAAAACATTTGCGCAATGTGTACGTGTGCATGGTGTGACATCTTTGTTTTTCATAAAGTCTGCAAACTATTGCTTTAACTTTTCACATATGCAGAAACTTTATTTCTGAATATGTCATAAAGTGCTTGTGTGTGTACGTTTGTGTACATGTGTCTATGCGTGCGTGTGTGTGCGTGTTTTGGGTGTGATTCACTCCCCCTGTAGTCTGAAAATGTGCCTCCTGCTAGCTGCTTGTGTTTAATGAGCTACACATGTTCAAGGAAGCAGGGACATGATTGATTTATTAGAATTGCTCTTTTCAAAAATATGCTGTAACTAAACTGCACCATTTGCTACTAACTTGTTGTGGCGCAGGGGTTAGAGAAGGTGTGCTGGGAAGCACAAGGTTGTTGGTTCGATTCAAGGCTGCCCCATGTTCCATGTCAAAGTGTCCCTGAGCAAGACACCTAACCCCTAATTGCTCCCTGAGCAAAAATGTGAAAAAGCCATGGGTGTAACGTAAGTTGCTATGGATAAAAGCGTCTGCTAAATGACCTGTAATGTAACTTCTTGCTACTGCTTCTTTGTATGTAAAAAGCTCCTCTGACTCCACATCTGGAGGAGAGTTTCAGCCCAGGACCTTGGGTCTGCTAACTTGAAGCACTGGTGAGTCTAAAGAGGTACTAGGCCTGAACTATTTGATTTTTTTTTTAAAATAGTTGCATGTAAATACATTTTTCTTTTTGGAAGTATCAAAAACAGTGTGCTGTAGTTGAAAGGATCACTCATCTGCAGAAATAATGATAGATGAGATTAAAGGTCTCAGTGAAAGCTCTAACGGCTAAATGAAATAGATGGATTCAATTATTTTTACCTTTGATAATGATGAAACTTAATCGAACAATGCAGCATTTACTTTACAGTAACATCCCACTAAGTAAAAAGTTGCAACCTTTACAACCTTATTGATGAATATTTTGTCTAATTGTCAATCACGTTAATTTTTGGTTTCAAGTGTGACGTAGCACCTTTCAGGCCAACGCCTATACAGGATGGTGGCGTCAAGGACTTACTGAGGTTTGAGTTGAGATGAGGAGCAGTCAAAAAAACTCAGCACTCTGGGATGCGATTAAACATTCCGTTTTATTATCCTCGGTGGTCTTCAGGAAAACAGAGAAAAAACAAACACTTCTAATGGACAAAGAGGAAAACCAGGAACAATCTGAACCAAATAACCACAACCTCTTGCAGGTGACTTCACTCCAGACTCTCCCGATGTTTCCCCTTGCTTTTATACAATTTGGGGAAAAGGCTCTTCCTTTTCACACAAGGCTACAGTGCAAACATTAAACCACCAAGACTCAAAATAAGCAAACAACAACAATGCAGAGAGACCACTATTATTGAGTGAAATGATGAAGAAATTAACTTTATTTGAGACGGATTAAAGGATGTTTTTAAAGACCTCAAAACTACTTTTGGGGTCCTAATTGTAAGCATCAGTATTTTATCATTAAAGAGTAGAGTAAACAAGAATTATTTACATGATCTATTCTGGTCAGAATGAGACTTCACAAAGCTGTTGTTGATGGTGCTGCTGCTGAGATTAACATGACGTGTCGACATTTCACTGACGACTCAAGTCAGTGTTTTTTTTCAACATTTAATCAAAACAATGTGAGGAGTCCTGTTCATTGAGCACTCAGTTGATTGATGATCCTCCAGTGAGTTCATGTCCAAATTCGAGGTGTTTTTACCTTATGGGTGGAAAATGGACAAAAAAGAACATAATTATTAGTTAAAGCAGAATAAAAACAAAAAGACACTTTCATCCAGGTCGTTTGGTGCAAACAGGCTTTTGAAGTCTTACCTGTTTTCTTATGACGCCTCACTTTACAGCAGACCCAGCAACACAAAACCACCATCAGAAGAGCAGCCACCGCTGAACAGACAGGGATCAAGATGTGCCAGATGTTTCCTGGGAAGGTGAGACCACAATGGTGATGTCCATCACATGAGTTACGCTAACGTAAATTCAGCTACACAGCACTTAAATTAGTTTTTCACTTGTATGTTATTTTTTGTTTGTTCTTTAATTATCAATATCTAGAGAATGGAAATAATTAAGTTGATTTGAGAGAAATTGTTCTGTGTAATTTCTGTTTGTATTGCAGAAGATCTCCCCTTTTGGTGTTGTAGCCATAGTGTGATGATGTGTGTTCACAACAATGTTCACACCCTGAAATTTCATATTATGATACTGCTGTTTTTGGTTTTCACTTCTCAGTGTAGAAGCCCCTTCCCACCACTAGAAATAAAAATGAAGGGACATATGAGATAAAAATCCAAAATTAATAGAAATTAAGACCCGCGCATGCGCAAAGTCCTTTGTTACAGTTACTTCCCAAAACCTCCTGGCGAGTTTTTCTTTCTTTCAAAAGCAACCAGCGACACCTTTCCGCTATCTGGCGGCAAAGCACGTACTGTTCTGCGGTTACTGTCTTTAACGAGTCGGTCTCACGGGAGCCTCGCGGCTTGCGCCGCAGATCCAGCTGCAGTCCGAGCGGAGAGAACCGCCGCCCGTCGCACGAGACGAAAAGCTGAAGAGCGCATGCGCAAAGCCGCCGCCGACCCTGCGGCGTCGCTCCTTGTTGGGTTGTGTTGGCATGCTATTGACAGAGTCGGATATCCTGCTTAAATACTGTCTTTTCAGTGAAACGCGGTTAAAACACAAAACCACACCTCTCTGCGTCAGCTGCATGGAGCCTGCGCATGCGCATGTCTATTTACTTTATTCATCAGTGACAACATGGCCGGAGAGGTTATTGTCATGACTCTTTTGCTACAGTGGGATGCAGGACTCGGTTATGTTTTTGGCATTTTTATTTATCTTTGAAGAACGCATCTCGAGGAAGTAAAGAAGCGCTTGAAAGTAGTGATTTTTGGACAAATAACACCACACAGCCTTCATACCGGCATTTAGTTTTTGGATTAACTGTGCATTGTGGATTATTTTTCCTATAAATTACATTACATGTAATTGAGCTGACGCTTTTATCCAAAGCGATTTACAATAAGTGCATTCAACCATAAGGATACAAACTCAGAAGAGCAAGAAATAACAAAGTGCAATTTCATCAAATAACCCAATTTACAATTTGCTATAGAAGTGGAGTTATACGTACAATTTAAGTGCTACAATGTGTTGGTCTTTTAGTCAAGGGAGAGTCTGAATTGTTGTTTTGTATTTTTCCTTGAACCATGACAACATTGTGGATTAGCGTAAAAAAACGTAAGATGATGAAGAGAGGAAGGTTTTAAAGACTTGCCTTGAACATCCAGTGTGAAAATAACATTTCTCAGTTTGATCCCGTTTTCATCAAAGACTTCTACGCTGTATTGACCTGAATCATTCCTCGCCATTTTTGTCATCTTGAGTGTCCCGCTGCTGATGAGGAACTCTGTCCTGTTTCTGTAAGCCTCATGTACAGTCACCTTGCCTTTCTTCAGAGAGAAAACATTCATGAATCCATTAGAGAGCTTCTTCTTAAAGTCCAGGCGACGGCCGCTGGCGTTGGTCATCAGTTGGAGGCTCACAGATCCTCCGAGAGCAACGGAGCACAGAGATGAGTTTGGTGTGATGTTGCATTTAGTCTCACCAGCCTGAAGGAAAGCTGAAAGAAAAAAGTTTATGTTACATGATTAATCTTTTACACATGTTTAAAGAAGTACTTTGTTTTTCGGGATATTACCATTCGATACTCCAGCTAACATCACCAAAAGAAGAATCACTGCCTCCATACTCCTTAATCCTCTACAATAACTCTAACTTTTAAAGAAAATACTCAACTGCAGAGTATCACAGTTAAATCTACAGAAGCAAAAGAGGGGTGAGAACCTGAGGTTGTCACATATACTGACAGGAAACAGTACGCAGTTGGTGGTTAGGTATCACGGGAAATAGTTTCACTTCTCATTTCAAACTCAATTGGCAGCGTGTAGGGCCCCATGAAAGCATTGAGCCATGACAGAGTGGCAAGTTTTTAGGCCCACTATGATACCAATACATATTGCTAATTCTGTACTCAGCTTGTCGCTGTTAACCAACCAAATGGTGATCACTCATCCATTCTACATTTTAGATTGTGTAAGATTTTACTTACACATTGTACATAAATATTTACAGTCCATCATTTTTTCAAAGTGGTCTGTTTTTTGCTTTTCAGGTCTTTTTACATCCGTGATCTAAAAGTGGCTTAACAACACCAAATAACATGCAATTCACTATGACACATACAACTGGTAAAGTATAAATAAGCAAACAGATGTGAGATAAAAGTGAGATAGCGGTCATAAAAAAAAATGTACGAAATACTATATGTAGCTTGGTTACTGAATTATCCTTTGTAGTGCAGTATGTTGATCTTGGGAAATACTGGCAGCATCTAACGAAATCTTCTTTTGTGTTGAAATCAAATATGTGAAACTGAATGTCTTTTAAATTAGCTAACGTCCTTTTAACCTGGTCAGTTTCATCACGTTTCAACCACAGTGTATTAACCAAGGCAACGTTTTCAGATAAGTACTTATGGGAAAAAAGAAGTGAGAATTCAAACTCACCCTAGTGTGTAATTTAGATATTTTTTCTTTCTTTCGTCCGAACAATCTTTAGTGAATGCAAATTAGCCAAAATGTAAAAAGAAAAATAGGCATCGAGATGGAGGTCATCTTTTATGTTGGAGTTACACATGTTTGCAGAGGATTTCTCCTTGTCACCTTGTCTTCAAATACTCAACACATTTCTGGTAAGGTAGGTAGTACAATCCTTTCTCGCGTGTGTCTCTGTCTCACACACGTTTGATTATACGAGTGTATAAAAACCTAAGATGAAATCAACTCTCACTATCATCACAGAATATTCAATTCAGGGAAACACACATATTTTATTCAAAATTAATACAACCCAGTTGAACAATTACTACTCTAATTGGGTGTTTACAACAGTTAAAACTCCGTAACTGCAGCTTCTTTGTTCAACCAAAACACATATTTCTTCATAAATGCCTCCTCTGAACTTCTGTCAGTCATTTTCCTTCTATATCCTGTTGGACATGATCCTAGTGTTGAGTCTTCTGAAAAACGACCTGCTATTGGATTGTTTCAGCTTATTCTTCCAATCTCTGTTCTTTTTTGGATAAACGGTGTCCCATCTGTCCTCCTCCATGTCTCCCACCCAGGGCACCCAGGCCCCTCCATTCAGGTGGGGAGCGGCCCGTAGGTCCTCTGATGGGTACCTTACCGGCACCGCAGTGCGGTTGTAGAATGCCAGTCTAGCCAGCAGCTCTTTCACAACATCTGGTCTCTGCTCGGAGAGGTCGAAGCGTTCGTAGGGATCGCCAGAGATGTTGAAAAGGCAGATCGACTTCTGGGGTTCAGTGTGACGCTCCAGGTTCCACCAGCTGCTGGGGAAACCCGAAAGCATCTGCGGCGGTGTCCAGTCTCCGTAGCCGGGGTCTCCTGTGAGGAGTTTCCAGTCTCCCGCTCTTATGGAGGCCTGAACCGCTGTATTCCAAATCCCGTATCCCTTCTGCAGGGAGCCACTGCGTGCATGGTTATACAGAGGGTCAATGTTGTGGAGGATCTCCAACCTGGGGGACTCCTTCCCCTCACTGATGGCTCCCCAAACATCATACCCATCCAACCCCTCTGTCAGGGACTCGTTGCCACCTGCTAACCCCACCAGTGTGGGGTACCAGTCAGTAATATGCACCAAGGCTTTACTCACTCTTCTCTTCTTCCTCAACAAAGGGCTGTGTACGAACCCCAGACCACGTATGCCGCCTTCCCAGTAGGTGCCTTTGCGTCCTCTGAGCGGCCAGTTACTGCCGCCGGACAAAGGCTGCCCCCCGTTGTCCGTGGAGAAGATGATGACACTGTTCTTGTAGTAGCTGTACTTGCGGAGGGCATATGTTATGTTGTGTACGGCCTCATCGACAGCAGACACCATAGCGGCATATTTCCTGCGTGCCACGTTTTCCAGCCCGCGGTACGGGTAGATGTACTCGCGCGGAGACTGCAGGGGTGTGTGAACTGCTTGGAAAGAGAGAAATATGAACAGTGGCTGCGACTGAGGATCGTGAGTGGCCAGGATCTTGCGAACTCTCTGTGTGTAGAGATGGGTGGAGTATTTGCCCCTCTGATCCCACGCCACCGACTCCCCCTCAAGGAGGTCAAAACCACACAGCCCGGGTCCGTCACAGGAGTTGTAAGTGTAGTAGTTCACACTGCCTGTCAAGGAGCCAAAGTATGTGTCGAAGCCTCTGCGAGTGGGCAGGCACTTCTTCTTGTAGAAGCCCAGGTGCCACTTGCCAACCATGTGGGTGGAGTAGCCGAGCTCCTGCAGTCTCTGGGGCATGGTGACCTGGTCAAAGGGCAGGCAGTTGGGCTGGCGGGGCCGGATGATGGAGTGCTGCAGGCCAGTGTGAATTTGGTACCTGTAAGGTTAAGGATTAAGAATACTGTCAGAGGGAAAATGTGTTGTTCTCTGAGATCAGATGCAGTTACAGGACGATAAGATCTCCTTTTCAGTTTGAGATTTAAAAATTTTCAACATTTTAAATTGAAGGAATTGTAGTGTAATTCTTCACTATTTAATTTCACAACGCAAGTGGAATGCGACATATACAATAACCATAATATTAATCATGAATGTCATATGTATACATAGACATATATAGAAAGCAAAAACATTTTACCTGCCGGTGATGAGCTGACTGCGGGAGGGCGTGCAGATGGGCTGGATGTAATAATTCTCAAGCTTCACTCCGTCTGCAGCCAGTTTATCCAGCGCCGGTGTTCTGATGTCAGAGTTGTGGTAGCCGATGTCGTTGAATCCCTGATCGTCCGTCATGATGAAAATGATGTGAGGACGCTGCGGAACAGGAGACGAGCCATCGAAAGTTTGAACTGGCTCGTTTTCCACTTGGTTAGGACCCATCAGGTCCCAGGTCAGGTACCCGAGGCTGAGCATGCTCATCATAGAGAAGCCGGTCAGAGCTGTCGTTGCCATGGCTCCTGTGACACCTAACATTAGTCAAAGAAGCAATTACTCAGTATATTGTCAGCAAAAATCATTGTGCAGTGAAGTTGAAAGTGAACGAATGTATAACTCATCAGATGTCAAAACAATTGGTCCTATTTTTCATTAAATGCAGTCCTCCAATCCGAAAAATGCAACTCAAAGAAAAGCTACACCTCCTCCATCCTTGCTGCTCTCCAAACTGTTTTAGCCTCCTTTTGAAAACATTTAACTTTCCCTACCGGCCCCATTGCCCACGCCCCTTTGCCTGGCTGCCTCATTGAAATCAAAATCAGCCCCCTACCCCCCAAAAAACACGATGACAGAGAATCCACAGAAAGACCCTTTTGAGATTTGATTTGAGCCCCTGGGCGGCCACGAGGCCCGACAGTCACAGACACTGTTCCCTACTCCCCTCGCCAGCGCTCACACACACTCTCTTTTTATTCCCGCTGTTTTATGAGAGCTGCCGACCTGAAGAGAGAGACACAGCAGGCTTCCCAGACTCTGATAACATCTCCAACCTGGTCTCAAAGTATTCTTTGACTGGGAATCAAGCACGTTCTGTGGAGGGTGGTTGATCGTAGAATACTCAAAATGTTATGGACACGTAATGCCGAGGGTAACCTGTGCAGGAGCTTGTGTAGATCAGAAGATTGTTTTAGCCAACAGAGCTGTGATGGGGTCGGTGACATAACGTAGCATTCATGTATTTCAAGGCGGTCCCAATGTCACACTAAAAGTTGCAAGTTGAATATGGGCCAATCTTTTTGTCTCTTACTATAGCAACCCAAAGCAACACTTCAGATCTAATAACAGCATTTTGAACACAAATATTCTGACCAGGTGTCTGGCCACGATTGATGGTCAGACGGAAAGGGCCGTGGCTTACGGGATAGGACGTTTGAAACCAACCACCGAGAGAGGGATTGAGCCATTATTAGCCTGTAATTGTGTAATCTAAATGAATAAGATACTGTTTTGATTGTGTCTGTTTTGATTGTGTCAGCCCAAATGTTGTTTGAAACCTAAATATGGGTTTTTGAGGTGAAACACGGCCTCAACACACAGGAAGGTAAAACATCACACCTGGCAAATGTTGTTATTGGTTTGAGAGAGACTTGTGGGCATGGAGGCCGCGCCACCGCCAACGCAGGTATGCGCCTCCCGCAGAGGGCAGCGAGCCGCGGCCAGACATGTTTGCCCAGCAGCTTTCGCAAAGGCATCTTTGAAGCGGAGGGTCTGAGTTTACGGCAGGTCAAGCTGGGAAAGAGAGAGAAGAAGATAATGATGCACCTGGAGTTTTACGCGCTGGTATTTATTTACTTAGTTTTCCTAGAGGACAGCTAAGCGTTATTGCAAATAATCCCCACCGATATTGTGACACTGAGGTAATGAGAATCATCAATCATAGTAAGTTACCAACATGGATGGGGACTGTGGCATCCGGGTGTTTGGGCGCCTTCCGAGACGTGACTTACCTGTTTTCTGCAGCAGCTCATCTGGTCAAGAAAATTTTAACCCTGCTACACAAACAATACACATACTGACATAAATTGACTCAGACATACACAAATATTAACACAAGTGTGTACCTATCTGCTATTTACCTGTCATGTCTCCCTGAACTTACAGGTCAGCCCTGGCTTGCCCCCCTTGTCCTCGTCTCCTCCTCTCAGTACATCTTCCCCCATGTGGTTTTTTGGCAATAAAAACCCTGCTCTCCCCCACTCCTTGGTCTATGAGGGACAATTACAGTTTGCTAATCCTTTTTTTAACTGTCATACTGCCAGAACTAATACATTTTTATGGAAACATGTAACTTTTCTTGGGCTTCTCAAAGTCCAAATGATCTCAGTGTACTTTATAAGCATTCTTCTCAACCGACTCATTCCAGTAACAGCGTGTTTGAAACAGCAAACAGTGAAACAGCAAACGGTCATATCAAGAGGAGGAAGAAAGTCACTGTCTTTTAGTGAACTAGTCGTGCTGAGTTGTGGTTGACCCATTTTCAACTTATTTGAAATCTAAATTCTGCTGAGAACATTTTCTGACTTTCAGTCACTTTTCTTTCATCTCTCACCTGCTCTCTCCTGAATTACTTGATATGAAAAGTATGTTTTCAGAGTGAAGTTCTGAGAGGAAAGTTCCTATTTTCTAAATGAAGATTAAAGGACGTAACAGCAACTGTAAAATAAGTAAAAGTCTGCGATTGTGCATCTGTGGTGTGTTTGTTGGCTGTGCATCACACTAATTTATCCAATTTCTTCCAGCGGACGTGAATCGCCAAACATTGTAAATTTACCAACACTCTCTGTTCTCTACTTCTTAACTGAAAGTATGAAGCACAATCTAGGTTGGATTTCATTGAGGGAGAGTGCATTGCTTCAAACTAGAGGGAGCCATTTAAAAAAGAATGACTTGAAAGGGAAGCCAGGTCGGGGGGGCGCTGCTGTTGCTGTGGCTCTGTGTAGACATAAGATGTTGGCTTTGGCTGAAGGAAGAGGCGCTGTTACTGAATACGGCCGCTCCCCTCACCACGAACACTACCCTCTTTCTAAGAACGCAGCCCTGCCAGTAAACCTGCACATTGCTCCCCCCCTTTGCCCAATTTTCTAATCTGTGAGAGACTGGATGGAGGATTTCTTTCTGGCTGTGCAGCAACCCAGAGTAAAGCCCTTCACTTCAATACGCCTCATACAAAAGGGCCTTTGTTACTACGAGTTATCTGGGGTTTTTCATTTTATACGGTCCAGGGTAAATTTAGCACAAAAGAATGAATGAATATTTTACAGAAGCAGAGAAGATCAGAGAAGATGGTTCAAATTTCTTTTCCCGGTTGATTATTAATGACATAAACACAGATGAGTTTGAATGCCATCCATTTTTGGACTTAACCCTGTCTCTAACAAGGGAAGTGATTTACTGTGTACCCTATAACTTCAACAGCCCAACCGTCCACCGTCAGTAAATCAGCACATTCAATAAAACAGATAAAGAGTACAATCTGTGGCCATCAGCAACCCTCTGTTGCATTCAGCTAGCATATCCTCGCTCTGACTCCACACATCATGGCGTACCAGGTGGGACTTCACAGGTGAGGCAGCGGGTCAGGGCCACAGTAGTGACCTCAGGCGCAGACCGAGGGTGTGTTTGATTTGGCTCTTGTGGATCTGCAGCAGACACAACACAACACGCGCCAGTATGGCCACTTTTCAAAGGGCCTCAATCGGCAATCCCTCCAACGGGTTCTTGAGTTTTATCATGGACTGATTCGTCATAATCCTTGAGGACAAGATGTTACATCTTGAAATGTTTAACAAAAAACAATTTCACTGCTGTTGGAAGGGGCAGGTTGTGCAACATTAAAGGTCCCCACCAAAACCGAATCTCACCGGGTGTAGTGGTAGGTAATTAGCTGTGGAATGAGCGCAGACATGAGCTGCTAAATATGTGGAATGTAAGTGGATTTATTTCTTTGAAACAGAGGTACCTTTATGAGAGTAACCTGTGCAAATATTTTTACTTCGACATGTCATCAAAGCCGAGGGAAATGCCCTGCTCCTTTTTATTTGTGCTCAGGGGGGTAAAGTTTTTGGCCTCCTCTCTCCGATGACTTTACCTCTGTCTGAATTGCTTTTTGTATTACTTCAATATATATTGACATTTTGGCAAGAGTGGTCTCAGGGTTTGTTAAAATTACAAAATTAGGTAATTCTTAACCTCATAACCATAACCCTCATAAAACCTTGGTGGTCTGTCCTGTCAATACAAATGAGAGCTGAGTCAGCCTCATAACCAGCTTGTTTTTTCCCAAATCTGCGGCGTGTGTGTGTGTGTGTATTTGGGTAGAGCGTTTGTGGGAGATGGTGAAATCAAGCTGGGGGAGAGCCACTGCTTTTCCTTTTCTGGTTTCGATCCATGAATGGGACTCTTTCAACCATTTGCACCTGCTGACCCTCGGCTTGCCCAATGTCTTTTAGTTCGACCCAAAGTCTTACTCAGCTCTGTCTGATCTGCTGCCCAGTCACCTTCAGTTTATTCTCAAAACAACCAGTTGAAAAAAACGCTTAGGTTTTTTTCCGAGCAAGTGCAGTGCACATTCAGATTGAGCCAATTCCTTGGCCACCGGAAGTGCTCATTACAGCACAGTTCTCAAGATACATAGAGAGGCAGACAATGTCTTGCTTTATGTTCATCCAAATGCACCGAATCCAGCTTTTGAAGTTGAAGGTAGGCTGATGAATCAGTTTGACTGCATAGCTTGTAGATCATCAGGCTCTGTGGTTGAAGGAGGGTTTTTTTCGTGAGACTGGATATATTACAACCAGTGCTGTAGTGGTAAAATTAGAGGTGGGTAAACTCAGACTTTTGAGATCATACAGACCTCGACGCGATGCGAAGCAACGCAACACAAAGCGTCGTGACTCTGTAAGGCTGTCCTGGCTATATTGCATAATGTATCAGTAAAAGTCATATACAATCAATGACAATGAATAGATGTGTTAGGAGTTTATAGTTCATTAAATTTAAGAAAACAGTAAAGAAAAGTATGTCAACACAACACGACAATTGCAGATTAAGAACTATGTACATATGGAGTCTCCTTTTTACAGTAGTGCCCAGAGGGCCTCCTTGTCCTCCACGTCAGATCCTGCCTCGCACAGAGGAGCAATGAATGTGAAAACAAAACATGCTGTATTCTTAATCTGCAATTGTCTTGTTGTGTTGTGTTGACATACTTTTCTTTACTGTTTTCTTAAATTTAATAAACTATAAACTCCTAACACATTTATTCATTGTCATTGATTGTATATGACTTTTACTGATAACATAATGCAATATAGCCAGGACAGCCTTACAGAGTCGCAACGCTTTGTGTTGCATTGCTTCGCATCGCGTCAAGGTCTGTATGATCACAAAATTCAGAGTTTACCCACCTCTAATTTTACCACTACAGCACTGTATACAGGTCACGTGAAGTTCAGCCTGTAGCTGGCCGTCCAGACAAGTGAGTACTCGGCTCGTACCGCCGGACCCCGGTCACGTTGATCTCACTGACGATGAGCTCGCTCTGGTTACCAGACACGGCCAGAACCTTGCAATAAAAGGTCCGCCAATAAACATGCAAACTGTTCATTTTTCACGTGACCTGCATAGGCTCAGCACTGGTAGCGAGTAGATCAATGATTTGTTCGTCGTTCATTTTTCAATGAACGATTTGCTCGCGGATGTTTGATTTACGAGCGCGCATCAACCTGATTTACGCTCTCAAATTTTGACAGTGATTTGCCGCCATACCGATGCCTCCTGTCCCGCCCACCAGACGCTCGGGCGCCGAGCCCTCCATCTGGGCATAGCACCAGATGGAGGCCGCAGGCTTCATCCGGGCCAGGTACCTCGTTCTCTGTTTTGTTTTTCCAACTCTTTTTGAACCATTCTTAGTCTGGTCCCTCGCCTGAGATCTCTGTGCCAGGGGAAACCCTCCAGGAGCACCAGGCTCCAGACAACACAGCCCTCAGGTTCATTGGGACACGCAAACCTCTCCACCGCGATACGGTGATGGTCCCCGGAGAGGACATGTGTGTGTTTCTATGTGTATGTATTTATGTGTTTCTATGTGTATGTATTTATGTGTGTTTATATGTTTATGTATTTATGTGTATGTATATGTTTATGTATTTATGTGTGTTTCTATGTGTATGTATTTATGTGTGTTTATATGTGTATGTATTTATATGATTATGTTTTTGTGTACATAAATACACGTGTTAATGTGTATGTATTTATGTGTGTGTGTGTATTTATGTGTTTATATGTGTATGTATTTATATGATTATGTTTTTGTGTACATAAATACACGTGTTAATGTGTATGTATTTATGTGTGTGTGTGTATTTATGTGTTTATATGTGTATGTATTTATGTGTGTGTGTGTGTGTGTGTGTGTGTGTGTGTGTGTGCGCGTGCGTGCGTGCGTGCGTGCGTGCGTGCGTGCGTGCGTGCGTGCGTGCGTGTGTGTGTGTGCGTTGGTGTTGTCGATCTTGAATTCTGCAGCCGGGGTATTAGAATATCTTGTACCACTTTTTCTTTGGCTTCTTGATGGTCTGACGTTGAAGGTCTTCCACCTGAGACAATAAGCAGGCCTTGTCCTTCTGCATCTCCTTCTCCCTTTCCAGGGATTGTTCTGTGGTCTTAAGGAGGTAAGACTTCATCTGGTGCCATTCGAGACGTTCATTCTCTCGCTCATCTTCACATTTCTTCCAAAGAGCAGCTACGACTTCTTTGTGGTCCTCCTTCTGTGTCTCCAGCGTGGTAACACAGTGGCTCTTGGATGTTTCAAGCTGTGATGTCAGTTCCAGAATTCTGAGACGCTGCTTTTCTAACAGATCTTTTGTTTCTTTCAGAGTTCTTGCGATCTTGTTAGTCTCCGCTCTCTGTTCCTCCAGCTCGTCTCGGGATGCCTGGTTTCTTTCAAACATCGTCGCAGCCTCCTTCTCCATTGTACGAACAGCAGCGATGTTCCTCTGCTTGGCATGTTCGAGGTCCGTGTATGTTTCTTCCAGCTTGGCTTTGAAGGAAGACCTCTCCTGCTGCCACTCAATAGTACGGCTCTCTAGCTGCTGCTCAGCCTTTTTCACAGCGGCCAAGAGGTTGTCGTTCTTCTTTTTTTCACTGTCGTGGTCAACCTCACAGGAGTTGCTCTTTTCCAACTGGGCAGACTGGAGGCAAGCTTTCTGATATTCACATTTCTTCAGAGCAATGGTGAGTTTTTTTATGTCGTTGTCTCGCGTCTGCAGCTTGGTAAGAGAGCATTTTAGCTGTGCCGTGACGCCGAACTTTTCCTGATAGCAGGTGTCCAACCGATCCTTGCTAACCTTCAAGTTCTCGTTGGTCTCTGCTTTCAGTTTTTCTAGCTGGGAGGTCAGGGAAGACCTCTCCTGTTGCCACTGAAGACGTTCTTTCTTCAGCTCCTGCTCAATCTTATCAAAAGCAGACTTGGTCTTATTGTTGATCTGCGTCTGTTCGGCATGTTTGAGGTCCGTGCATGATTTTTCCAGCTTGGCTTTGAAGGAAGACCTCTCCTGCTGCCACTCAACAGTACGGCTCTCTAGCTGCTGCTCAGCCTTCTTCACAGCGGCCAAGAGGTCGTCGTTCTTCTTTTTTTCACTGTCGTGGTCAACCTCACAGGAGTTGCTCTTTTCCAACTGGGCAGACTGCAGGCAAGCTTTCTGATATTCACATTTCTTCAGAGCAATGGTGAGTTTTTTTATGTCGTTGTCTCGCGTCTGCAGCTTGGTAAGAGAGCATTTTAGCTGTGCCGTGACGCCGAACTTCTCCTGATAGCAGCTGTCCAACCGATCCTTGCTAACTTTCAAGTTCTCGTTGGTCTCTGCTTTCAGTTTTTCTAGCTGGGAGGTCAGGGAAGACCTCTCCTGTTGCCACTGAAGACGTTCTTTCTTCAGGTCCCGCTGAATCTTATCATAAGCAGACTTGGTATTATCGTTGATCTGCGTCTGTTCGGCCAATCGAGCTTTAACGAGGTTCCAGAACGTCTCCTTGTCCTTCTTTGCAAATGTTATTTGCGTATTCAAGTCCTGCTTAGACTTGTCCAGAGCAGCCTTGAGCTTTATGATAGCATCCAGCTGTTCGTCCTGTTTAGTTTGGCAAAAGTTCTTGAATAGCTGCATTTCAGCACAGGATGACGTCTCAACATCACCCTTGACCTTTTGCAGCTTGGTAGCGGTCTCTTTTAGCTGTGCTTTCAGGCTACATATCTCGTTGTGTACATCTCCATTCTTATGTTGATGAAGAATATCTAGGAACTGCTGCAGACTGTCCTTATTGATCTGAAGAAGAACTCTTCCCTCAGATTCAGTTTGGGTGAGCGTTGCCTTGCTGTCCTCCAGCTCACCTCTTACTTGTTCCTCCAGTGAACGTAGGTAAAAGTTCTTTGGAGGTTCAACCTCCTTGGAATTGAATTCCATTTCCGCCGGCATTATCTTCTTTTGCTGAACGTTGGCCATTCTTTTCCTTGTATTAATGGGAACTGCCAAAATCCTCTCTAAAACAAAGTGATGTCTGAGCCAAAGTCCTCTCTAAAACAAAGTGATGTCTGATCTAAAGTCCTCTCTAAAACAAAGTGATGTCTGAGAGTGGAACTTAACAAGATAAGAACACATTCCGTGATGTCATCAATATCATATATCATAGCAACAATGTACTTCATGGTTGCCAGGTGACCAACATCAAAGGGAAGCATGACATCATGGATGACATCATCGATGACATCACGGAATGTGTTCTTATCTTGTTAAGTTCCACTCTCAGACATCACTTTGTTTTAGAGAGGACTTTAGATCAGACATCACTTTGTTTTAGAGAGGACTTTGGCTCAGACATCACTTTGTTTTAGAGAGGATTTTGGCAGTTCCCATTAATACAAGGAAAAGAATGGCCAACGTTCAGCAAAAGAAGATAATGCCGGCGGAAATGGAATTCAATTCCAAGGAGGTTGAACCTCCAAAGAACTTTTACCTACGTTCACTGGAGGAACAAGTAAGAGGTGAGCTGGAGGACAGCAAGGCAACGCTCACCCAAACTGAATCTGAGGGAAGAGTTCTCCTTCAGATCAATAAGGACAGTCTGCAGCAGTTCCTAGATATTCTTCATCAACATAAGAATGGAGATGTACACAACGAGATATGTAGCCTGAAAGCACAGCTAAAAGAGACCGCTACCAAGCTGCAAAAGGTCAAGGGTGATGTTGAGACGTCATCCTGTGCTGAAATGCAGCTATTCAAGAACTTTTGCCAAACTAAACAGGACGAACAGCTGGATGCTATCATAAAGCTCAAGGCTGCTCTGGACAAGTCTAAGCAGGACTTGAATACGCAAATAACATTTGCAAAGAAGGACAAGGAGACGTTCTGGAACCTCGTTAAAGCTCGATTGGCCGAACAGACGCAGATCAACGATAATACCAAGTCTGCTTATGATAAGATTCAGCGGGACCTGAAGAAAGAACGTCTTCAGTGGCAACAGGAGAGGTCTTCCCTGACCTCCCAGCTAGAAAAACTGAAAGCAGAGACCAACGAGAACTTGAAAGTTAGCAAGGATCGGTTGGACAGCTGCTATCAGGAGAAGTTCGGCGTCACGGCACAGCTAAAATGCTCTCTTACCAAGCTGCAGACGCGAGACAACGACATAAAAAAACTCACCATTGCTCTGAAGAAATGTGAATATCAGAAAGCTTGCCTGCAGTCTGCCCAGTTGGAAAAGAGCAACTCCTGTGAGGTTGACCACGACAGTGAAAAAAAGAAGAACGACGACCTCTTGGCCGCTGTGAAGAAGGCTGAGCAGCAGCTAGAGAGCCGTACTGTTGAGTGGCAGCAGGAGAGGTCTTCCTTCAAAGCCAAGCTGGAAAAATCATGCACGGACCTCAAACATGCCGAACAGACGCAGATCAACAATAAGACCAAGTCTGCTTTTGATAAGATTGAGCAGGAGCTGAAGAAAGAACGTCTTCAGTGGCAACAGGAGAGGTCTTCCCTGACCTCCCAGCTAGAAAAACTGAAAGCAGAGACCAACGAGAACTTGAAAGTTAGCAAGGATCGGTTGGACACCTGCTATCAGGAAAAGTTCGGCGTCACGGCACAGCTAAAATGCTCTCTTACCAAGCTGCAGACGCGAGACAACGACATAAAAAAACTCACCATTGCTCTGAAGAAATGTGAATATCAGAAAGCTTGCCTCCAGTCTGCCCAGTTGGAAAAGAGCAACTCCTGTGAGGTTGACCACGACAGTGAAAAAAAGAAGAACGACAACCTCTTGGCCGCTGTGAAAAAGGCTGAGCAGCAGCTAGAGAGCCGTACTATTGAGTGGCAGCAGGAGAGGTCTTCCTTCAAAGCCAAGCTGGAAGAAACATACACGGACCTCGAACATGCCAAGCAGAGGAACATCGCTGCTGTTCGTACAATGGAGAAGGAGGCTGCGACGATGTTTGAAAGAAACCAGGCATCCCGAGACGAGCTGGAGGAACAGAGAGCGGAGACTAACAAGATCGCAAGAACTCTGAAAGAAACAAAAGATCTGTTAGAAAAGCAGCGTCTCAGAATTCTGGAACTGACATCACAGCTTGAAACATCCAAGAGCCACTGTGTTACCACGCTGGAGACACAGAAGGAGGACCACAAAGAAGTCGTAGCTGCTCTTTGGAAGAAATGTGAAGATGAGCGAGAGAATGAACGTCTCGAATGGCACCAGATGAAGTCTTACCTCCTTAAGACCACAGAACAATCCCTGGAAAGGGAGAAGGAGATGCAGAAGGACAAGGCCTGCTTATTGTCTCAGGTGGAAGACCTTCAACGTCAGACCATCAAGAAGCCAAAGAAAAAGTGGTACAAGATATTCTAATACCCCGGCTGCAGAATTCAAGATCGACGACACCAACGCACGCACGCACGCACGCACACACACACACACACACACACACACACACACACACACACACACACACACACACACACACACACACACACACACACACACACACACACACATAAATACATACACATATAAACACATAAATACACACACACACATAAATACATACACATTAACACGTGTATTTATGTACACAAAAACATAATCATATAAATACATACACATATAAACACATAAATACACACACACACATAAATACATACACATTAACACGTGTATTTATGTACACAAAAACATAATCATATAAATACATACACATATAAACACACATAAATACATACACATAGAAACACACATAAATACATAAACATATACATACACATAAATACATAAACATATAAACACACATAAATACATACACATAGAAACACATAAATACATACACATAGAAACACACACATGTCCTCTCCGGGGACCATCACCGTATCGCGGTGGAGAGGTTTGCGTGTCCCAATGAACCTGAGGGCTGTGTTGTCTGGAGCCTGGTGCTCCTGGAGGGTTTCCCCTGGCACAGAGATCTCAGGCGAGGGACCAGACTAAGAATGGTTCAAAAAGAGTTGGAAAAACAAAACAGAGAACGAGGTACCTGGCCCGGATGAAGCCTGCGGCCTCCATCTGGTGCTATGCCCAGATGGAGGGCTCGGCGCCCGAGCGTCTGGTGGGCGGGACAGGAGGCATCGGTATGGCGGCAAATCACTGTCAAAATTTGAGAGCGTAAATCAGGTTGATGCGCGCTCGTAAATCAAACATCCGCGAGCAAATCGTTCATTGAAAAATGAACGACGAACAAATCATTGATCTACTCGCTACCAGTGCTGAGCCTATGCAGGTCACGTGAAAAATGAACAGTTTGCATGTTTATTGGCGGACCTTTTATTGCAAGGTTCTGGCCGTGTCTGGTAACCAGAGCGAGCTCATCGTCAGTGAGATCAACGTGACCGGGGTCCGGCGGTACGAGCCGAGTACTCACTTGTCTGGACGGCCGGCTACAGGCTGAACTTCACGTGACCTGTATACAGTGCTGTAGTGGTAAAATTAGAGGTGGGTAAACTCTGAATTTTGTGATCATACAGACCTTGACGCGATGCGAAGCAATGCAACACAAAGCGTTGCGACTCTGTAAGGCTGTCCTGGCTATATTGCATTATGTTATCAGTAAAAGTCATATCAATGACAATGATTGCCCGCAACGACTACTACACCCCCCCCCCCGTCGGACCTTCTCGACCGGTCCGCGAAATATTGTCTGACATGAAACCAGTCCGTGGGGTAAGAAAGGTTGGGGACCGCTGGGCTGATCCACAACATGTATGTGTTTACACACCTCCTGGATCCTGATTGGTGTCGCTGCTGCAGCCGCAAGGCACTGATTGGATGCTCACAGACCGTAATACAGCGCAGATAAAAATGATTCAGCCTACGGCGTTTATATGTTCAACAATAGGAAACGTAGTCTTAGCTGTTTTAAAATTACACCAAGTTTATTTCGGATTATTCCAACGTAAGGATACAAGACGCAGGGAACTTTGATGTGCGTAAACGCCACTTATAGGTGCGTAAACGCTATTTGTAGGTGCGTAAACGCTATTTCCAAAATTCCAGAGGTGCGTAAACGGCGTTTACGTGCGTTTACCCTCCACTGGTAGCGATAAGCAGTCAGCATTCTTTCTCTGCGCGAGCAGGTTGCCATCGGCGTCTGAGCCGCCGTGTTTTCAAACGAAAATACCATTCAACCGTATTGGTTTAAAGACGATTTTTTTAGCTCAATCCCATCGTATATCTTCTTTTTTTCTTCTTTGGACGACCATCCAGCTTTTACACTGACGTTCTTTTTGTAAAAGGTGAGCTGTCTCGATGGGTTTCTAGCCCGGCTAGCATTCAGCTAACGTAGCTAAGCTACCGGTTTGCTAGGAAGTTTGTCTTCGTTACAATTTTATATTGGATTCCAAGCAGTGTACTACCAACGTGAATGATCACGTTCGGTTCTAACGGACCTCGTTTGTGTTATGATGTATAGATTTACCGGTTTTACCTTTAGGAAAACCTCTATTGTTAAGAACGATGAACAAATCATTGATCTACTCGGCGAGTAGATCAATGATAAATGAATGCTAGCGTGAAAATAATAATAATAATATCTGTCATGATACATTATTTTAATGCAGGAATTTATCTTACCACCCCCCCCGAAATGAAGGAATGACCCAAAAAAAGACTAATCACTATTTTCTACGCGCTCGCTGTTTTTCTTTTTGACACTAAGGGGGCGGAGCCAGTCACCTTGTATCTACACCTGATTGGTTACAAACCCCATCTTTGGATTGGCTGGAGTGATGCATTCACACAACTATAGAAGCCCATTTCCGCACTAAAGAAAGAGGATAGAAAGTCGAAATTATGAGATAAAATGTCAAAAAACAAACGCCCCCCTTCGGTAATCGTAGTGGACCGTAGATGACAACCAGCTACAACCATCATTTACCATCATTACCGGCACATTAAGAGCAATGCGTCCAGCTCTCAGACCGGTCCGTAGTTGTAAAATACCGGAAAAAAAGTCTGAATCTGTGAATATCTTGCCAACTTTCAATACGGATCGACTTTTTGAAAAAATAAATAATGAGGTTGTAGTGAATGTGATATACAAGATATGCGCAGGCTCCTCCATAGTTCGGTAAAGTTGGCAAGATATTCAGACTGACAGACAGGTCTGCGAGCTGGACGCATTGCTCTTAATGTGCAGATGAGACGGAGATTTGCTCGCGGATGTTTGATTTACACGCACGCATCAACCTAATTTACGCTCTCGAATTTTGACAGTGATTTGCCGCCAAACGTCGGGGGTCCAAGTTGTGGAGCCGGGACTGGCGGAGTCGGGGGTACGAGTCGTGGGACCGGATCAGGAGGTTGCTGCAGCCCAGCGCAGAAGGCGGTGCGTTGCGGCCCAGCGTGGCGGGAGTAGGTGACCTGAAGTTGGGCAGCCAGCTCAGCCCGCTCCCAGTGTGATTCAGCAACTGGAGACCAGGAGATGGCCTCCACCTGCAGAGGCAAAGTGGTGACCAGAGGGCGGCGAGAACGGCGACCCGAATGCCTTCCAGTTATTTTTTTTATTCCCTCCCACCAAACCAATAAAAGCACAGAATACTTGGTAGTGCCATGCTGCTTTGTGTCTTTCCAGGCATCTGTTTCCTATCCGGGGGCCAGAGTGAGGAGGAGGCCTCCACCAACCTGAGCGCCATCTACCAGGTGCCCCTCCATCGCCCCAGGAAGCTGACCTTCTCTTACGGCCGTGCACTCCAGGCCTCTGCCTCTGTACGAAGCCAGCTATTCTACTCTCCCCATACTAGCGGAGGACTTCCATTGACATGACATACTGTCTAGTCAATGGAATGTGTCAATGTCAGTGAAAGAAGTTACCAAAATTGTTGATGGTGTCATTGCAGTTGTTTGTGCGCTACAAAATGTTAACTGTCCTGTAACAAAAGACCACATCTGTAAAATATATCACACAAAATATCTGCAGCCAAGTGTATCTAACGGGTCACATTGATTATAAAAAGCTTCAATGAACAAATACTGAAAAAACTGATAATCATGCACACGTTATTTCAAATTTATAGTTTGGATTCATGGATTTATTAATGTAAATAGGACTAATGATTTTGACAGGTGAAATACAATATATTGTACTAGTACATTCTTGTTATAACTTTGCACCTTGACCTTTGATCTCCTTGCTTATGCTTGAACATTCGGTGGAGGATTGTGTGGCTGGTGTACTGTAAAATGCGGACGGAAGAAAATACAAAATACATGTTTTTGGCAAGTTAATTTCTATTTACAGTATATATATATATATGAATTCAGCATGCAAAAAAAACAATACCTATAATGAGACTCAACAGCCTTTAAGCTTTGTATCAACTAGAAATACAAATTACAAAAAATACTCAAGTAATTGAAACACGTATTTCAAATACAAGGAATAGCACTACTCTCTAGTTGACATCATGATTGACAGGGATCAAGGATGCTAAAGTTAGATAGGTGACATCGTTAGTGAATAAACTCATAGTATTTAAGATCTATTATACAGTGATCATTGATGCAATCAGGTGAACTTACATTGTCCTTTAATTCAAACATTACAACATTAAACAACAAATAACTGCGGTCAACCATACGACTAAAAATAGTTTGTACGGGCTGTAAGTATCAATTTATCGAGTATCAAAAAACGATTTTGGGGAAGTTTATTTCCCAACGGGAAACAAGTGTTTCGTACTATACGACCTAAACAATGAGTATGACATACCGTACAGTAGAGGTAACTAAAACAACATGGCCACTAGGCGGTGTACGTGTCAAGTGTTATTTGGATATTTATTTGCTGCATGAAAACAAGTGTTAGTTACTATGGGAGAATACCTCACAAGGTTGAGATTAATTTGAACATGTGTTGCTCAGTGGAGGCAGGACGTGCTGCACAATAACCTGTGGAAGAGACAGAGGTGGCATTTGTTAAGTAAGAGGACAACAAGAAGGCGGTGACATGAAGATGCAACTTGTGAAGAGGGAACCACGGGTCTCGAGGACTTCAGAAAGATCCACAGAATGTTTTTCCTTTCTTCTCTTCTTCGGTTATTTCCTTTCAATGTTTTTATTTTTATTTCAAATTTGTGGCCTTCACTTATTCTTAGCCAATCGTCGTCTGTTGAAACATATCTCGCTCCGATTACATTTTATCTTTTCCACTCCCACCTCAATGGCAGTGGAAAAGTTTAGCATGAAGTAACGATGAGAATATTTTTACCTGTGTGGATGTGGATTTCAGAGCTAACCGTGCAACGGTGCTCAGGATGATGAGGAGCACAGCCACACACACAGAGGAAGTGAGCAATACGCATTCAACTGCAATCATCAGATCCTAGAGCCAGAGCAAAGCAGAACAGAAAGTTATCCCCCTCAGCTGGAATGTGTCCATTCAGCATAAAACATATTTGCTAAGACTCACCAGGTTGTCATGGTGCAAGTACTGCCTAATGATGAACATTCTGCTAAAGTGGGAAATCCGGAAGATAATGGAGACCACGAGTCCCAAAAGGGAAACCACATACATGGCCAAACATACAGTGACCTGGGAGAGACACAATGAGGTGAGTGGTTAAGAAAGAAGGAGTGGTAAAGTGAAACACTAGATGAGTAAATCAAAAAGTATCTACCATCTTCTTGGATGGACGTATCTCACTGTAGATGGACAGGTTTCCACAGACAAGGAACTTCAAACAAACACAAAAAAAGGATGATCACATTATTTTTCATTCAAAGTGCATTATTGATTGCTCGTGGCCTTTCAGGCCCTGGTCACATGACTGTGGAAGTAATCAAAGCTCCTCTCTACTGGAGTAGGAAGTTGAAGAGTAAATTTGAATGCATTTTAAACTATTTGTCTAAGATAAAGCTTTTTTTTGCCAAGTTGGATGAGTGGCTGGTATCAATCTCAATTTCTAACTTCGAATAAAGGGAAAAGGAAAGAGAGAGAAACAACAGCAAAATGTTAAACCTGTGAATTTTGAGACTACGTTTTCGAGGGCTTTAACGATCCACTGTGATACTATAGATTCACATTTTGAAGAGAAGCACATGTGCCAAGTGTTATGTACCAAAGCTCCTTGCCAGAAGGTGATATAGATCCTCAGAAAGGGCCTCGCTTTGACCGGCCAACACAAATCCCATCAGAACCTCTGCACAGCCAAAGATGAGAATGACAATCTGGGAACGAGAGGGATGGAATGATTTCAGTAAAACTAAGCAAACACAAGTAAACATCCATTGTGGCCCTGTTGTGCATCACGTGTTACCCCGAGACTCCTGGGCTCTCTCTGGACGAAGCGATGCAGAGGTTTGCTGGACATCAGCAGCACGGGGTCTGACGCCTGGTTTCCATCCTGCCCCTCTGCTCTGTCTCCAGTTGTTGACTCCCTTTCCACCATTGCCACACTGTTAGGTTGAGGGAGGAGGGAGAAAAACAAGCAAACAAGATGTATTCTCTCCACTAAAAACAGTTGGAAAGAGGCAGAAATTAAAAACTAAGAGTCTCAAAGAATGCAGCTGTGTTTTGTAGAAAGTTTCCCATGCAGAGAAGCATGGAAGATAACGGGAAGGACTGTCACGGGTGGAAAGAGGAAGTGGGGAAATCTGAGACTTGTTTTGTTCATTGAAGGGAGGAGCTGAACTCCTTGCAGGGAACAAGCAGCTGTTAAATAACACGTTATGGAGTTTTTAAAAGTGAGCATTATTTTGAAAGTCAACCTGACGTCACTCTAAAAGAAACGCTTCTTATTGAACATAGATTATTGTCAGGTGGATGGATTATTGATGTTCATGCTGCTCCTTGATCAAAGACACATGTTTCTGCTGGTATCTGTTCAGAAAACAAAGAAAGCAGATGTCAACTTGCCTCGTAATGTTATGATTGTGGAGGATGACTTATTTTTTTACAACAAACAAAATACAATGTTAGTGCCCTAGCAGTGGCAAACAGCTTTGCTTTTATAATTAATTACATGTTTTAATTATTTTATTTAATTACGTTCAGATTTAAAAGATATGTTGTGCTACTATTTTAAAGAGAATACCACTGTTTAAAAGCCCCTAATTTGCTTTGAGTGCGAACACTCAAACAATTTTACAATTAATCTCACGCATATAACCACAATTAAAAATTGTAATCGATGCCATCATGAATATAAATAAAAGTATCTATCATTGCACTGATGATAAATAATCAAAAATTATTTTTTTGCAGATGGGTGTGGACAGAAATAGGGTTTCAATTAATGTAATTATCAATTCATTTGCTGATTATAGGTCGATTATAATTATAATCTATGGAAATAACTCCTGTTAATCACCGGAGGGTTGAACTATTGAATTAATAGAATTGTTTGTTTTTTATATAATATCTTCAATATTAATCCTTATTCCTAACTAACAAACACAAGTGAAATATTGTTATCCAGAGAATAATTTACTCAAACTTGAATCTTAAATATGTAATTTATTTCATGAAAGTACAGTTTTCACTGGCAATGCAATATTGGCTCAAAAAACCATCACGAAAACCCCCAAAATGTGCTTTAGCGATCCTTTTGACAACATACAGTATGTTTAGTCATATAGAATGATCAAATATTTCATCTTTACATACATTAAAATACCATTCATGGGAGTAGAGCAGAAACCACTTAATTGTATTAAAAATGACTTTAAACATTGTTTGTACATGATTATTCCAGGCCTCTCGAGTGTCTCCTCATTGCAGCCTCATTGCACTGCACTGAGTACGTGGACATCTGATGCCTCCCAGTTGTCTCAGGAACACGGGACGTTTTCCTGCAGCAAACCGTTGATAGACGGTTATTTAAGAAAAATCAGATCAATCTGCCCGATTTCAACAACCAGAACAACCAGCCAACCAGAACCAGAACACAGCGTTTACCGAGCAGTAAGAAGAGCAGGACAGCAGGTGGCGCTCCAGGAGATGAGTTGCTCTTCGTCTAATCGCTCCTTCACCGTTGTACTGAAGGGCTTCCAACAGTGGAAACCCGCCTTGCTTCACAAACTCCTCTGCCACCTTCAGGGAATAAGTGACATAAGGTTAACCCAGTGACATCAGCCAGCTACTGTAGGTTGCAACTACAGTAGCTGGCTGAAAGCTCTTGGTTATCAGGTGTGGTCGTCTCTACTGAGCTACTGCAGTCATTTACCTGTGGACCACCAACTACCAGCATGTACAGGACATCCATACTCAAGGTCACCATCTCTTGGTCGGCCATTTTAAGTGTTGCACAGAGAGCAGACAGCAACCCACAACGGGTCAGCTGAGCACAGAAATGCTTTTTCTTGTGCGCAATATTTGCTAGAATCCTCAGGATCTAACAAAAGTGTAACAAACAAATATGAGTATGAGTAATGAGGGACTCAAAGAAAAAGAAAACAAAGATTGCAAACACACTGTTCATCATCAAGTGCTAGACAGAAATATTGTATGAAATATCAAAAGTATAAGACCATTGTATTGATGCCCTGGGAGAAAGGGAGGAGCTTCATCAGTCCAGGCACCAAGTTGAGCGTCAGCAGAGCAGAGCAGGAAGCGCTGGAGAGAGCTGCAGCAGCCCGACGGAAAATGCATTGAAGCACACGAACGACTAATAAATACAGCAGTCAACGCGGTACACTGGGTTCCTTCAGCTTTGAGAGAATCTTTTAAAAACACATTTGTAAGCCTTGTAAACATGGCAGATGCCATATGAATAAAGCCAAACACATATTTTAGTTAGAATTACGATGGGGTGAAGTTTTGTTCCACTGCACAGGTGTCAAGTGACCCGAAATAAATTGAGCATCTTTTTGGGTGACACATCTATAACACACAACAAGGGAATACAGTCAAGAGAAATCCCATTTTACATTATCTAAAGACCAAAATCCCCTTGGACAGATGTTTTTTAAGGATCCAGCATCAATCGCGTGCGACTACAACAGGTTGCTCAAACCTGTGAGGTTGTTGAGGACCCAGGCGCTCTCTCTCGCCAGGGCCGGCCGGCTCTGCAGGAAGGCCTGAACTAGTGTGCAGAGAGCAGCCACGATACGAACGTCACCAGCTTGAGTGCTCAGCTCCTTCACTGGACAGGAGGACAGAAGGTTTCCCACGCACCTCAGCAGGGGACAGATGAACTAGAGAGGAACGATCGAAAACCTCCATGTCAGTGAAAAAGGACTTGCTGGGGCCCACCAGTCTGGGGTCGTCGTTGGGGTAAATTTGTGTAGCAGAAAAAAAGAAGAAAAAAAAAGGCTCAAAATGGTGGAAAAACAATCTGTAAATAGCCGTGACTTATTTGGAAAGATTCATCTGGATCCACTGAGAAATTTGTTTTGGTGAATTACGGTTCAAAAGTTGAAAGTCGTTCTGTCCATACCGCTAAGATAATACAACCACCGGCCGTTATAAAAAACTTCATAGACACATTCTACAAAAGCAATGTCAAAAAATGATGGTAGGCATGAGCTGTCTGTAGAATTTAAAAACAGAACAGGCTACAAAAACAAAAACAAGGGCCGTTAATTCTCTTACCAGTTCCAGTCCTTCTTCTTTGTTTCCTTCAGCCACAGCACCACCTAGTGACACTAACAGGGAACTGCACTGCAACAAAGCCCCATGAGCCAACAGCTCTCTGTTGTCCTTCATGCTATTGAAACAGATAAAGGCAGAAGAGAGACAGAGCTCTATATTGAAAACTAACTTAATACTGTATAAGATACTGTTGACCTCTCTCTCTCTCTCTCTCTCTCTCTCTCACCTGCACGCGAGGTAGTGCAAACACCATGCACACTCAATAGCGGGCGCCAAGCCAAACTTGGGGTCAGGAGTCAGGACTGATAGCAAGTTTGAGGGTAAGCTGGAAGCGAGGACCGCCCTGCAGACCCAGAGGAAGACTGTCATGCAACAGACAAATGTTTACCATAAGCAAGGCCTAACAAGAGAAATAATAGGAACATTTCCAGAGTGAACAGCAATGAAAAGAATAGGAAGATAAACTGGTGTCATTACGGAATTATCTTCTCTGCTGCATTTTTAGCCTGGAGGAACTGAGAGAGGGTGAATCCCACGGCTTCCACCACCGCCAGGTTATGTCTCTGGTTCTAGACGGACACGCGGGAAACATCAAGTCGGACATGTTACTTTATTTGATCATCTTCGTTACTACATTTTGGGGAGTAAGTTCGCAGCTGATACAAATTTGATTTAGGTTCAATCTCTTAGCAAAAAGAAATATATTATAAGTTATCTGCATTATTTCCTTATGCATGTTTTCTATTATAAGGGGTTAAAATAGGAGAAACTAAAAACCGGGACCTGACCCCTAAAATTGAAAACAGAATATCTTTGTTACAGAAGTAACAAAATAGTCAAATAGTCGGTGCATCTATTATTATTTGATAAAGATTTACTGACATAATAACAAAGCACATAACAATACATAGTGGAGATAGAGGTGGTATTACAATTATCTTGAAGAGTGAGTTTACCTCTAAACAGTTAGCCAGAGCTGGAATGATTCCCTGGGCCAGGAGCTTCTCTTTTACAGCATCGCTGTCTGGGCATAAGTTACCAAGCGTGTACAGACACAGCTCCTGTGTACACATGAACATACACACATGAGAAGGTAAAATCCCCTGCATGACTACGAGATATCTCACCTGGTATGAGAGGCTACTCACAGTGAACTTGGTGCTCTGGCCAGACAGGTAGGTGAGCAGGTAGGGGGTGGCAGGCAGACAGGCCGACGACACGCTGGCGTGGGGAGAGTGAGACAGCTCATGAAGGCACCGGACGGCCTGCAGACGGCAAGTAGCATCGGAGCCAGTGAGGAAACCCACCAGCAGATGCATGCTATTCTCCTGCCTGGAGGGGGGACATTTTATCAGGTTATTAAAGGGACACGCAGATAAGCATGTCACTAATGTAATTCAACATTGCCTTCGATGTGGCGACAAAAGGTCACCGCCGTACTTGAGGAAGGCGAGCTGCGCTGATGGGTCCCGGAGAACTTTGCTCAAAGCTTCCAGGTGGGCCTCCCTCCCCGGCCCGCCGTGTTGGAGTTTGAGGAACAAACCGACCGCGTCCTGGGAAGAAGGAGCACATTCAGATGGTAAGTCACACGTGACCTACCAAGGCACGCTCCGCTATCGTCTGTCGCACCTGTTCCCCCGTGTTGGTGTCCATGGTGACCTCCGGCTGGTCCTCATCGTCGTTAAGCAGGAGGCGCTTGCTCACAAGCTGCCTGTCCCTGCGGGCTTGTCTCAGCGCTACAACCGTTCAACACAAAAGACAAAGATCACCTTCTGCTCCGGTCATCTGAGAGAGCGGAGCCAAGAAAGCCTACTTTTCAGTGTAAAGATACTTGTTAAATGTCATTAAGGTGTCACACAGCAGAAAGATAAATATCACATTGACTGAAAGATCTCACCATAGCTGGAGGAATTCAGTTACAGATGTGATTTTAGAATCATGACTACTTATCCCTTTGTATTTGTGTCCTCTATGTATTAAATATTGTGTCTTGAGTATTAAACTGTCCAAATCTTCGAAGGAAGCTTCTGGGTTAAATGAATGCGTAATGTTTGACACGTTTATCTGACCTCTGACCTTTTTGTTGGATCGGTTTATGCAGTAACCAAACGTGACAGGCGAAGTAAGCTTAAGGTGATGGCAACTTTCCTTACTGTTAGGTCACGTTAAGTTAGTTAACGTTAACTAACGTTACACGTGACGTTGCAGCCTTTCCTTCCGGACGACTAAACGTAAACCTCGTTTCAATGTAGAGCAATCGGCTTGTTGACTAAGCGTATGGAAAATAACATTAACGATCAAGTTCTTCATAACGGTACCCAACATACCGCCGCTGAACTCTCACCTCTCTCATGTTCTCGCCGTTTTAATTTGAGCTCCTCCAAACTGTCGCCATGACGAACAGCTTTGTGGCGAACTTTGTTTAACCGCCACATTGGGTGAATGTCGAGGTGAATGTGAAAGTGGCCCAGAAAAATGTTCTAAAATCAATGCGGAGTAAAGTCAGCTGCTCGGTAAAAACCATCGAGGGAAGCTAACGTCGTTGGCGGCGGCAGCGGCAGCAGCAGCAGCACGGGAGCTGCGAGGCTGGAGTGTCACAGCAGGCGGCGCCATGACGTTAATAGGCCGAGGAGTGAGAGGGCGTGACGCATGCGCAGTGGAAAGGGAACTACAACGTTGAAGGTTCGCAGTAGGCGGCGGTAGAGCACAGCTTAAACAGTTAGCCTGTACGACGCATGCGCAGTGCGGGTGACTGGGCCCGCCACAGCAGATGGCGCTACGGTGCAGGTCGAACAGTGTGTGACGCATGCGCAGTGTAAAACATTTTGGCGGTTTACTGAAGGCGGCACTACAATGGTTATCTAGTTGATTATTTAATGGAACTGGAAGATGTTAATGTAGAAGAGACGGGCCAAAAATAAATAGATGTACAGCATCTGTCACTTGATCTCACTAGCTGTCAGTCCTGCAACAAACACTGCATAAAATAAGCCCTGCATGTGGGTCCTATATGCCAATCAGGAATTTAAGTTCTTTCTTCCGAGACCTCAGCCAGCTGCAGACACCAACAACCTGAACACACTGCGTTCATCTTCTCTCCGTCCACATGAGGTTTAATTTGTATTAAATACACCTATTTACAATGAAATCAAGAAAGCTTTATCAAACGTTTAAAAAAACATTTTTCAAAACACAGGTACAAAAAAAACACAGGTATACCCAATAAAAAAGTTGCAGTTCAATTTGTTTTCAGATGTTTAAAAATATATATATAAAACAGGTCAAAAAATGTTTTGAGTGAAGACTGTCATGAAATGCGCTTAAAAGGGACATTTTCTCAATCCAAGACATCTTGAGAGGGGACATTACATACAGCAATGAGTTATTCATCCCTTTAAAATGTTCATGACATTAAAATGACATATCAGATAAAAACCAAAATAAAAAAAACAATTGTATGCCACACACAGTGGAACACATATTCACGCCTTTCATTTCATCCTTTGAACCATTAAAAAAATGACATGAAGTGGAGAATAAAGGATCCGTTGCCTTCATCCTTTTGATCTGATGAAGAATCAAACATCTTCGAGACTCTGCGTTTGTGGAGGATTTTTTTTCTGTGAAGAAATACGGAACGGAATTCGAAAAAGAGACTTGAGTAAGTGAAGAATCATCGTCTAGAGCTCAAACTGACAAGAGTGGGCAAAGAGCACAGCGTCATGGTACCTTCTTGTGGGGCGGGTCACCGGGTAGTGGTGGGGTTCCTGCAACGTCTTCGATGGAAACTTTGACTTCAACTGATTGCGCCTGGATTTTCTCTGAGAGAACGGTGAATGAAAAAGTGAATGCAAACTTGCACAGTAAGAAATTGCAATCATTGTTTTTTTTTTATTATGAACGTGATCCATTTACTCACTTTTCTTCTTCTCTGCTGAAGGACTTGATGTTTCAGTGTTGGGGGGAGCTAGAAGCTCGGTGTAATTATTTTTCAATAATGCATTCTTTTTCTTCTTCCTCTTCATTTCAGTATTCTGCGGTGGATTTTCCTCGCTGTAAATGACCGTTGTCTTTGCATCTCCTTCAGCTCTCCCCTCCAACACCTCCTCAAGATGAACGGCTATGTCCTTTTTTTTCATTTTCTTCTCTTCAACTAGCTGGTCTCTTATCTCTTGCTCTGGGTCTTCAGCCTGCTTCTCCTCTATACTTTCTTTATCTTTTCCATCTCCCCCAGTCTCATGTGTAGTCTTTTCCACATTTCCTCCAGTCATCTTTTTCTTTTTCTTCTTCTTTTGGGGCTCAGATGTCATCTCATCCGTTTCTTGTGTCTCCTCTTTACTGTCTTTATCTTTTCCATCGCCCCCCGTCTCATATGTAGTCTCTTCCACATTTCCTCCAGTCATCTTTTTCTTCTTCTTCTTCTTCTTCTTCTTTTGGGGCTCAGATGTCGTCTCATCCGTTTCTTGTGTCTCCTCTATACTGTCTTTATCTTTTCCATCGCCCGCCGTCTCATGTGTAGTCTCTTCCACATTTCCTCCAGTCATCTTCTTTTTCTTCTTCTTCTTTTGGGGCTCAGATGTCATCTCATCCGTTTCTTGTGTCTCCTCTTTACTGTCTATATCTTTTCCATCGCCCCCCGTCTCATGTGTAGTCTCTTCCACATTTCCTTCAGTCATCTCCACCCTTCTCCTCTTCTTCTTCTTCTTCTTCTGGGACTCCGGCATTGTCTCATCAGTTTTGTCTTTACTAGGAGTCACATCTTTCCTTTCCACTTTCTCTGGTGTCCGTTTTGACGGGGAAGGGACGGGTGTCGCAAGTCGGTCTCCTACAGCGATCGGGGGGGCGCAGGAGGTGCCAAGGGCAGTCTTTTCGGGCCTGCTCCTTTTGGCTGTAATGTTCTTTGTTGAGGATTCTGCCATAGCCTTCTCCTCCACCTGTCCATCCTTTCCACTTCCACCGTTATTCTGTTGGACGGGAGCGTCTCTTTTAGCGGGGGGCTTGGCCCGGGGCGTCCTCACCCTCTTTTTCCGGGGTGGTGGCGCAGACGACTCCAGAGCATTGATGGTCTCCATCTTGGCTAAGTCGGACTCTGTGGAAAGAGTAAAGTAGGTGGGCACACTGGAAAAACACGCTGCGAGGTGGCAAAAAACGTCCACACAGCTACTGTGCACAGCTGAAATCACAGTTTCCCGTGGCGAGCTTGTCCTCGGGACGGAGTGTCCTGTTTTGGGGTCGTTTCTTTCTCTCCCTTTAAGAGAAAGGACAGCTCTCTCCGTCACGGAAGTAATTTCCGTGCTTGATCTTTGGGAATCTTAACAGTAGCTTAATGTGATGAAAAGGGATCTGGTCTGAGGTGCAGAAATGAAATAATGCTTGCAAAACAGATTCCGTTAATCATGCACACTATGCATTCTAATTCTGATGATGCCTTCAATAATAACATCTCTCTCTCTCTCACACACCTACCGGTCATCTGGGAGATCAGTTTCTTCCATTTATCTAAATCCAGACTGCTGTCTGAGTCTGAATTATCTCCTCCAGCAGCCACAACCTTGTTTTTTGATTGCGTCTTGGGTTTTTTTGCCTTGGGGACATTTTCTGCAGACATTCCATCACTTTTTTTCATTTTTGCTGGCACAGACTAAACAAATAGAAAAGAGAGGACAGGCTAGTCAGTAGTTATTGCACATGAACAACTGACAGGCTTTGAAAAGTGGAATACATGTCTTATAAAAATGGAAGAAAAAGATAAATCACCTTTTTTGGTTTCTCTGCAGATTTGTCTTTTTTCTTTGTCTTGGCTGGACATGAAGAAACGTGTGTAAAATGGGTTAATGGGCATTCAAATGCACATTCAGACTCTCTCTCCTCACTTTGTACCAGCGGTCCTGTCATGACTGTTGCTGGAGCTTCACGACTTGTATTGAACGTTGAGCAATAATGTCAATTTAAGAGTTCAGCTTTAAGCACTAAATAAGAAAGCACCAAGAAGTCATCCTAAAACGAGTCATATGGATCGAACCGAAAAGTCTGACAAGTTTTTAGGGTTCTCTGTCACACAATATTACAGCTCCAGAAGCCTCAACAGCCCCACACATTGTCATTTTGACAAGAATATGACATGAAATGACAATGTTTTTTATAGATCTGCGTGTTTCAGCTCATGGTTTTCATCAGGACGATCCATTTCAAGAGAAAGAGCAGCCATACCTTTAGTGAGTGTTCTTTCTTGTGCTTCAAAACCAGAGTGCTTATACGAATTTGGCATCTTCTTCTTCTTCTTTGAGCCACTGACGAGAAAGGAAACACTATTTAGCACACGTTTCATCACCACCAACAAAGTACAGTTACGATTTTTGAGAAATCATACTTACGTCAACCACGAATTGTAGATGTCCAATAAAGATGCAGATGTTTTAGACTCCTCCTGCAAACGCGAAACGCCAAATTGTTCAATATGGAACCAGCGGTTTATTAGGTAGGTTCATTAACCTTGTGTAAATAGCCTCTAAGGCACTGGAGCAGAGAGAGAGAAAAAAAACCTTCGCACATGACTTATGACTCATCTTTTTAGGAATGACATTTAGCAGGAAAAGCACATATGAAACTAATGCATTCAAGCTTTAATGGTAAAATGACTGGACACAACAAGGTGCAAAATAATAAGAACAGTCGAAGAACAGCACGGGGTCCAACAGGGAAGGAGTGTAGAAAAGGAAACGTAACAACGTTACACTATAAATACATGTGATCAATGCAGATGCTGACTGGCATAATACTAAATCATTTTGGTGAAACAACTGAAACAAAACATTGTTGCAAACGTCTGCAGCTACAGTATGATTGCGTGTGTGCGCGTGTGTGTGTGTGTGCGCGCGCGCACGTGCGTGTCGACCTGTGGGCTGAGCCTCTGTAGCTCATCTGCAGCGGAGTGTAAGCCATGCTCCTTCAAATGTCGGTAGATCAGCTGGGTCAGCTCGTGCTTTGATGCGTTCACTGACATGTTCGACACACGAAACGCGAGAAGAAAAGAAAACGCAGGTACAGATCAACTTCCAAGCAGCGTGAACTTAAAACTGGCCGCACACTTCCTTGGCATTGCTACTCCAATGGAAGACGCATGTTAGCGCTGAACTCTGCACTCAGGAAGTGGTTCGCACTGCCGCTGCAATGCACCATGGGGGATGTAGGCTCTTTCTCAAAACCTAAGACAGCGACAACGGACACAGTCAGCGCCGGCGCTCCGCACACGCACATCACGCACTGAGCGTAGGGCACCAAGTGCCTGGGGGGGCATCAAAAAATCTTGGACGTCATAAATCATCACAGTAGGCTAATAGTATAAATAACAAATACAATATGTCTAAAGCATGTTAATATGCAAAAGCAATACAAAAGTAATAGGCCTAGACCAAATTAGTGGAGAAAAAGGGGAACCCTCTGTGGTTGTTATTCCTTTGGTGGTGGTGGTGGTGGTTGGTTGGTTCGTTGGTTGGAGGGGGCACCACCAAGCATTTGTGCTTAGGGCACCCAATTGGCCAGGGCCGGCCCTGGACACAGTGATCACTGATGCTACAGTTAGATAGGTGACATCATGGTTAACATAGCATTTAATATCTATGACACAGTGATCACTGATGCTACAGTTAGATAGGTGACATCATGGTTAACATAGCATTTAATATCTATGACACGGTGAACACTGAGGCTGCAGTTGGGGATGTTATAAATCGGGTTAAATATACTGTCAGGATCTCCGATCCCCCCGAGTTGGTTGATGAGAAGAATCGCAGCACGTTGATCAATTAAAGTCAAAAAGTTAACATTTATTTAGAAAAGAAAAAGATTACATGAGCATTTCTCCGCAGATATCTGGCTCTAACTATTGCTTGGAAGCAGGAGGTCCAACACACCAGCACGTATCTCAGCGCTCGGCGTAATGACGTCTCCGAGCAGTAAAAACGCTGAGTTTTTATACACATGTGAAGGACATTCTCCGTGCCAGTTACGAGAAGCTACAAAGCAGGTTGAGATAAGAACGCAGGTGAAGCTGAGGGTAGCACACACAACACACAAGATCCTCCTCAGTGGCCGGTGCAAATCATAATTAATTGACATAAAGTAAAAAATGTGGATCCGGAACTTTCGTACTGAATAATATATGAACCAAGGCCATGAACCGAAGTCCTTTGTTTTGAAGCGTCTATGAGCTCGAGTTGACCGCCCTCCCTTCTCAGGACACAGCTGCAAAGCAACATTTTGTATCATGCTGCTCTTTGCGCGTCAGGTTCAAATACAGGACACTTGAGACACGGCTTTAGCACAAAACAATGTTATAATATATTTTACCAGTACATGCATCTCACAATACCCAACATTAGCGATGATGTCACTGTTAACATTCGTTTAGGGTTAAAAGGGGAAAGTGTTGTATAAAAACTGTCCGAATTATTGAACCTTGATCTATAAACAAGTGAAGTTACACTCAGCCTGCGTATGGAAACTGTGACTTAAAAAAAGTCCATTGTACTATTCATTGATCTGTTTTAAAATGTAAACATTCTACATGTGTTCCAATTCATGTTGCAGTGGATGCAAATTGTATCGGCTGACAGGAAGTAAACAGACACAAGGTAAGGCCTTGTGTCTGCCTTAAAATCCGGTAAACGTATAAAATGCGGATAGAGAAGGGAATCTTCAGGGAGATATGCTTCACCTCTGGAGCATGATATATTTCATCCTGAAATCTTAGATTAAATTCAAATTGGTTAAGCCATGTACTTTAGGCTACAAGTAATATTGCCTACTTAAGGCAGAGGAAATCAATCAATACAGTACATTAAAACAACAGCAGCAAACACATTAATTAACTTGTATGCACAGACATTTTATTATTTTTCTTGTATACAAGCCAATTTAACTGTAACCAAAAGATATTACAGAATGTGCAGGCGTAGCTGAATGTCACCACACACATTCGTTCTCCCCTTCAGCTTGATGCTAATTACAAAATGTAAAGTTAGTTTATAATACCACAATAGCGTAAAAGGAGCAAAGCAACCAAGTTACCTTTCTTTGTGTATTTTTTCTTCTTTTATGGCAGCAGCGCCGGGAGCGGAGAGTGGCAGGTGGAAGGTTCCCTGTTCAGAACGGCACAAACCGGCCTCACTTAGGCATTACTCCTTCTCATGCAAATTCCTTCTCATGCAAATTCCACGTAGATGAGTACCTTCACGGTTTGCCGTAAATGTTTTTCTCAAACTTTATTGAGAATCTAGCACAACACAGCGACTTGAAAGTAGCGGCGTCTTAAATACAGTTATGTGTGTCTATATGAAGACAAAGGGATTCTGTATTTGCTCACAAAGCCTTGAACGGGTCATCTGGCCAATGTTTTGAGCCAGTCCAGCGTTTCCCCTCCACCATAACAGGGGTGCTCCCCCCCCATCCCTGATTAATAATAGAAATAATAACCAGCGGACAGAAAGCACCAGAAAACCAAGCTTTGTTGCAGTGCAGTTCCCTGTTGGTGTCACTAGGTGGTGCTGTGGCTGAAGGAAACAAAGAAGAAGGACTGGAACTGGTAAGAAAATTAATAAATTCGAAGGCCCTTGTTTTTGTTTGTGTACCCTGTTCTGTTTTTAAATTCTACGCCTTCGACGCCTCATGCCTACCATCATTTTTGACATTTGTTTTGTCAAAAAAGAATCTCCGTGTGTCTATGAACACTTCTGAGAGTCAGTTTTTATAACGGCCAGTGGTTGTATCCTAATTCTTTGTGCTCATGGCATATAGTCTGACCTACTTGTGGATGAATTGCTGGAGGCCCCATAAGTTCTTTGTTGAATGGGGAGCGGTGTGGCCAGAGGAACATTACGAGGCAAGTTGACATCTGCTTTCTTTGTTTTCTGAACAGATACCAGCAGAAACATGTGTCTTTGATCAAGGAGCAGCATGAACATCAATAATCCATCCACCTGACAATAATCTATGTTCAATAAGAAGCGTTTCTTTTAGAGTGACGTTGACTTTCAAAATAATGCTCACTTTTAAAAACTCCATAACGTGTTATTTAACAGCTGCTTGTTCCCTGCAAGGAGTTCAGCTCCTCCCTTCAATGAACAAAACAAGTCTCAGATTTCCCCACTTCCTCTTTCCACCCGTGACAGTCCTTCCCGTTATCGTCCGTGCGTCTTCTCTGCATGGGAAACTTTCTACAAAACACAGCTGCATTCTTTGAGACTCTTAGTTTTTCATTTCTGCCTCTTTCCAACTGTTTTTAGTGGAGAGAATACATCTTGTTTGCCTGTTTTTCTCCCTCCTCCCTCAACCTAACAGTGTGGCAATGGTGGAAAGGGAGTCAACAACTGGAGACAGAGCAGAGGGGCAGGATGGAAACCAGGCGTCAGACCCCATGCTGCTGATGTCCAGCAAACCTCTGCATCGCTTCGTCCAGAGAGAGCCCAGGAGTCTCGGGGTAACACGTGATGCACAACAGGGCCACAATGGATGTTTACTTGTGTTTGCTTAGTTTTACTGAAATCATTCCATCCCTCTCGTTCCCAGATTGTCATTCTCATCTTTGGCTGTGCAGAGGTTCTGATGGGATTTGTGTTGGCCGGTCAAAGCGAGGCCCTTTCTGATAGGATCTATATCACCTTCTGGCAAGGAGCTCTGGTACATAACACTTGGCACATGTGCTTCTCTTCAAAATGTGAATCTATAGTATCACAGTGGATCGTTAAAGCCCTCGAAAACGTAGTCTCAAAATTCACAGGTTTAACATTTTGCTGTTGTTTCTCTCTCTTTCCTTTTCCCTTTTTTCGAAGTTAGAAATTGAGATTGATACCAGCCACTCATCCAACTTGGCAAAAAAAAGCTTTATCTTAGACAAATAGTTTAAAATGCATTCAAATTTGCACTTCAACTTCCTACTCCAGTAGAGAGGAGCTTTGATTACTTCCACAGTCATGTGACCAGGGCCTGAAAGGCCACGAGCAATCATTAATGCACTTTGAATGAAAAATAATGTGATCATCCTTTTTTGTGTTTGTTTAAAGTTCCTTGTCTGTGGAAACCTGTCCATCTACAGTGAGATACGTCCATCCAAGAAGATGGTAGATACTTTTTGATTTACTCATCTAGTGTTTCACTTCTAGTGTGCCACTCGTTCTTTCTTAACCACTCACCTCATTGTGTCTCTCCCAGGTCACTGTATGTTTGGCCATGTATGTGGTTTCCCTTTTGGGACTCGTGGTCTCCATTATCAACCGGATTGTGCTCTGCAAAATGCTCACGTTGAGGCACCTCTGGGACTATCACAACCTGGTGAGTCTTAGCAAATATGTTTTATGCTGAATGGACACATTCCAGCTGAGGGGGATAACTTTCTGTTCTGCTTTGCTCTGGCTCTAGGATCTGATGATTGCAGTTGAATGCGTATTGCTCACTTCCTCGGTGTGTGTGGCTGTGCTCCTCATCATCCTGAGCACCGTTGCACGGTTAGCTCTGAAATCCACATCCACACAGGTAAAAATATTCTCATCTTAAACCTGCCTTTTTCACCCACATTGAAGATGTATAATTAAAATGTAATTGGAACAATATGAAAGGAAAAACATTCTGTGGATCTTTCTGAAGTCCTCAGGACCCGTGGTTCCCTCTTCACAAGTTGCACCTGTATGTGAGCCATACAAGAGTTATCCAGCTTTTCAAGCCTTATTCTATGAGAAGAGCGAAAGAGCGTTGTCTACGTAGCATAATATAATTGTTCTGCTGCCCTATGGCGTTAATTGCAATCAAACCCCTCAGATGTATCATCTGACTCCTAGATATGGCTGACGGTTTAATAGGTGGAGCCTTCATACTATCTTAACCTCACTGAGAGTCCCCGACATAATCCCAATACAGCATTAGTTCTATTATGTCTCACTTAGAAGAGGCTGCAACAACAATCAACAACAAAGATGGAGAGCTAGGGGGTGTTCCAGAAAGCGGGTTGTGTGAAAACTTAACCCTGAGATCAGGGAAACTCTGAGTTATCCGTTCCAGATAGAGAGGTAACTGAAACTCTGAGTCAATCACCATGGTAACAGACTCTGTGAACGTAACCTGCTCGCTGGCAGGTTTACTATAAGAAACACAGAGTTTCTACCCGTCTCCTCCCACATGAAGAAAGCTGGTAGACGTGGATCGCCCGTTCCTACCAAATCCAATTGACATCGAAGCCATAGTGATTCGAAATGCTTCACGTCGCGAGAGAGTCTTCCGACCCAGATTAGACGTTTTATCATTTCCAGAGGAATTTCTGTTAGAACGCTACCGCTTTACTGGTAACTAGGAAACATATGGACGACATTTAATTCCTACAGTTCCACATACAGATTTAACATGGTATTTTGCCCGAAAATCTCACTGTTTCAAGCTAGAATGTGAATGGGCAGAGCACTGCCAGTAGATAAGATTAAGACACACTTCAGTAGGCCTCTCCGGATCGCTCCCTGTGGCAGCAGACAGCGTTTCCTCCTCCTCATCATCATCATCCTCCCATTGCTCAAGATACTGTTTCTGAATACTTTTAACTATCATCTAAGGCAAGATCTGAGTATCTGCAGGGTTTACAACTGTGCACATGACACCATCCACAACTGTTGGGTGGGTGGATATATACATTATTTAAAAAGTAGGCTCTATATATATATACACACACGTTCAAAAGTTTGGGGTCACTTAGAAATGTCCTTATTTTTTCAAAGAAAAGCACTTTTTTCAATTAAATGATTAAATGAATCAGAAATACACTCTATACATTGTTAATGTGGTAAATGACTATTCTAGGTGGAAACATCTAGTTTTTAATGAAATATCTACATCGGTGTATAGAGGCCCATTTCCAGCAACTATCACTCCAGTCTTCCAATGGCACATTGTGTTTGCTAATTGTCTACATTCTCACAGATTACCTCAACAAATGAACAGCTAGAATGCCAAATGTCTGCAAAGCTGTAATTGCTGCAAATGGAGCATTCTTTGACAAAGTTTGAAGAACAAAAGTAATATTTCAAATAAGAATCATTTCTAATCTTTTCAATGTCTTGGCTATATTTTCTATTAATTTTTCCAACTCATTTAATGAATAAAAGTGTGAGTTTTCATGGAAAACACAAAATTGTCTGGGTGACCCCAAACCTGTGAACAGTAATGTATATATTAGTTTTATTTTTTTTAAAGAAGTGTATACTTCTGATGTAGGCTCACGGTTACCTTTAGCCACCGGGCGACCACTGTTTTGGCTGAGGGCCAGCGCCTCCGCCTCTCTCAGAGGTGGTGGAGGTGGCCCTCCACCTGTTTTTCGGGCCTCTGCCTTCTTTCTGTTGGCTGAGCAGAACTCAATGTTTCTTTGTTTTTCAATTAGTATTTTAATGAGTGTTGGTGTAGGCTACAGCGACACATTTTAAATGACTTCGATAGGTATAAAATAAAAATGTCTGTAAGTGTAAGTAAGTTTTTTATTTTATTTTCTGTTGTCATGGTGACACAGAAAATATATAATCGTCATGCACGAGCTTAACTCAAGGTGAACATACTCAGAGTTGATTGAACTAATGCAGATCAGCTGTTCTGGAACCGGATACTCAGTTTCCCGTCTCAGAGTAAGTCAACTCGGAGTTCAGGGGTAGACTCAGAGTTTGTTGAGCCTCCTTTCTGGAATACCCCCCTGATCAACAATTTGTTGCAAAACAGCTGTGTGTCCGTGATCATTTCACTGCCTTCTTGTTGTCCTCTTACTTAACAAATGCCACCTCTGTCTCTTCCACAGGTTATTGTGCAGCATGTCCTGCCTCCACTGAGCAACACATGTTCAAATTAATCCCAACCTTGTGAGGTATTCTTCCATAGTAACTAACAATGGTTTTCATGCAGCAAATCAATATTCAAATAACACTTGACACGTACACCACCTAGTGGGCATCTTGTTTTAGTTACGGGTTTATGGGTTAACACGTTTTTACCATGCCCACTGGGAAATAACTTTCCCAAAGTCAATTTGTACTTTTCCCGTTACAAACTATTTTTACTCGCATGGTTGCCCTCAGTTATTTTGTAATGTTTAAAATATATATATATATCGTTTTTTTTGGCATGCTGAATTCATATATATGTATAGAAATTCGGCATGCCCAAAAAAAACGTATTTTCTATTGCATCCGTTGGCATTTTACAGTACACCAGCCACACAATCCTCTGCACACCGAATGTTCAAGCCACGAGATCAAAGGTCAAGGTGCAAAGTTATGACAAGAATGTACTAGTACAATATGTCTTATTTGACCAGTCATATTTACATTAATAAAGCCAAACTATAAATTTGAGCATTTGTGTGCGCTTACAGTATGTGTGATTGTCTACTTTACCTCTTTTAGTTTTTTGCAGTATTTGTTTATTAAAGCTTTTTATAGTCAATGTGATCCTTTATACACTTGGCTGTAGATATTTTACAGCAATATATTTAGCAGATGTGGTCCTGTAACAAAAGACCACATTTATGCTCCACACAACTGATATGAAGAGCCTGGAGTTGTATTTTGTAGACCGTGGAATACCTAAAAAAAAAAAAACATTTGGTGTAATGCAAAGTGCTTAAAGTTATCATGCGTTCTGATGGGAACCCTTTAGCTCACTAGACTTTTAATGCGCTCAGCATTTCCCCATTGTCAATGCTTTCAGCTTTTTGTCCTCAAGAGTTCATGGGTTTGTTCCTCAGCGGTGAGTCAAACAAACAACTCCTGCCGAACTCTGCATTTAAACTCACCACGCATTATATTCATGATGCATTACTTAATACATCTTGTAGGTGTGTTCAACCGAATAGCTTTTCTCACAAGTTAGCAAAATACCTTTGAGGCTCTGATGAACGTTACAGTTTGTAGCGCACCAAAAAACTGCAATGACACCATTCACAATTTGTCACTTCTTTAATTGGCATTGAGTCATTCCACTGACTAGACAAACAGTAGTTCATGTTAACTGTTACAGTCTTCCACTAGTATGGAGAGAGAAACTCAACAGAGGCTTTTTCTTGTTGCCATATTTGGTCCGCGTGCATTCATTTCACATTTTTAACATTGGCAGTATTTAATAGATATAGCTGGCTGTGTACAGAGACTGCATCGATGCCTTGTCAGACGAGCTGGAGGGCTTGTACTCTCCTTTGGCAGCCAGGCCATTGATCTGAATAGAGCAACAAAAAAGGGGGAAGTTAGGGCAAAGTCAAATCTGGGTGTTAATGATCAGCCTGGACCACATTAGAGCAGGACTGCGTGGACAAGAAGCATTGTAATCAATCATTTACCAGTCAGATTAGTGTTGCGCAACGCAAGAGTGGTTTAATAACTAGTCCGGGCACAGTCCACGACTACACAGCATGTATCGTTAGTGATAGAGACTAACCTTGGCCCTGCTCCTGAACGCTTCCTGTGCAG
The DNA here is from genome assembly GCF_964276395.1 of Gasterosteus aculeatus. Classification (NCBI taxonomy): domain Eukaryota; kingdom Metazoa; phylum Chordata; class Actinopteri; order Perciformes; family Gasterosteidae; genus Gasterosteus; species Gasterosteus aculeatus. Next base: position 10,803,679 of record NC_135691.1, on the reverse strand, counting down.
CCGCCTTGTTGGCAGCTTTGCCCTGCCAGGCTGCGAGAGCAGAGGCCTGGAGTGCACGGCCGTAAGAGAAGGTCAGCTTCCAGGGGCGATGGAGGGGCACCTGGTTGATGGCGCTCAGGTTGGTGGAGGCCTCCTCCTCACTCTGGCCCCCGGATAGGAAACAGATGCCTGGAAAGACACAAAGCAGCATGGCACTACTAAGTATTCTGTGCTTTCATTGGTTTGGTGGGAGGGAATTGAAGAAGAAGAAGAAAAAAGAACTGGCTTGACTCACCGGGAACGGATGCAGGGACTGTGCGCCTCAGAGCCGTCACTGTGGCCATGGCAACCTCCTGAGGGGTGTACTTCTTCGTGCAGGAGTGTCCGGCCGTGACCATGTTGGGCTTCAGCAGAGTGCCCTCCAGGTACACATGGTGATCAGATAGAGCCTTGTACACAGCAGCCAGGACCTACAAATCATGAATAAGGGAGGTCTAATGCTACACATGCGCTCAAGACATGGGACGAGAAAATGCTTTACTGCTGCTGGTCGACTGAACCAACCTTCTCTGTGACGTACTGGCAGCGCTGCAGATCGTGGTTTCCATCGAGCAGGATCTCTGGCTCCACAATGGGCACCAGACCATTCTGGTGGAAAACAGTAAACGGCATTGAAAAATGCGAAATAAAGAAACGTGCTGATTTGTCATTTTTAGACCATGACCGCACACACACACCTGTTGGCAGATACTGGCGTATCTAGCAAGGCCGTTGGCGTTCTCTGCAATGGCGAGAGCGGACGGGCAGCCATCTGAGATCTTGAGCACAGACCTCCACTTGGCAAAGTCACAGCCGTCCTTCTTGTACTGGGCACAGCGCTCTCCTAAGCCATCAAGGCCTGTGGGCGAAAACAACAAGCCACCGACTGTTGGTACGCTGTGCCGGTTGTGCTCAACCATCAAGTAGTGTGGAGAAACGTGTACCTATCTAGCAACAAACACTGGTTTTCCAATTCTGGGCTACGTGTTTGAATAGGAAAACGTTAAGCGTCACCTTGTGTGGTGGTCTCTCCATCCGTTCCATTTAGACCAGCTGTGCCTTTGTCCACCTAGAGCAAGAAAGGAGGACGTATCCGTTAAAACACAAAGGGTCCGACATGTGGAGGATGTGCGCTTGCCACGGCGCTCAATCTGCACTTTGAGGCTCCTCACCTTGATGCCGACAACAATGCCCTTGTCCCGGATGACTTGGGGGAAGAGCTTGCCACTGTCTGACTTCTGGTAGAGAGTCTCGTGAAATAAGATGACCCCACCCACGCAGTCGGCGATTGAGGGGTCGGTGGAGAAGAGGAGTTCACGGAAGCTGCGGCGGTTTTCCTCATTGTTCTCCACTTTGATGTTCTGGAAACGCTTTCCCATGGTTCCTTTAAAGAAGAGGGTATGGAAATCGTCACACACGCGCACACACACACACACACACACACACACACACACACACACACGCACGCACGCACCTCTCGTATACAACCAGTTCAGACTTTACTCACCTGTTGATTCATCGGCCGCCAGGATTCCCTTTCCTGGAGCAACAATCCTCTGAGCGATGCCAGAGAGCTCCTTCTTCTGCTCCTGGGAGAGGGACGGGAACTGATGGGTCATCCTGGAGGGAAGAAACAAGTTAATTCACAGTTGGTTATAAACTTGTAAATAACTAAGTACGAGGAAGATCTTCTTGGCCTTCCAAATCAAACACAATAGCCCCCTATGGGTGCCATTGACTTCCTGCTTCTCTTGCGCCACCTCCGTAAATATTTGTCCTGTATGGTTGAACTTTAAACCGATGCACTTAAGTGCAAGTGCATCTTAAAATTAAGATTTCCTAAAAATGTGTTGCCTTCAAGAAGTTGTCCAACAGAATAAAATATATATAAAAAATAAATGTTATATTTCAAATATACCTGTGAAGGCCGGTTAATTGATTAATCATCAAAACAAGTAGTAGTCCTCCAACGTTTAAACTATTAACGTTTAACAAACGTGCATGTTAAAGCCACAACTGTAACATTGCCTCCACCGCTGCACACTTCTACACATAGGAGAACCGCGTGGATGCAGAGCAAGTGAATCCCATCTCACGAAAACCAGTAGGAACCAGCGACAGGAACCACATGCAAACGTTTAAAACTAGAAAACACGTCTTACTTGGAAGTTCAGTCAGACAGCGACAGAAACAGAAGTATCAGGCGGCCTGTGAAGGTCTGCAGCGGTAACTTGACTGGTCGAGGAGGCCGTAAAAAGTGAGAATAGAGCTGTATTTATTGCGTGTGTGGCGCTGTGGAGGAAGGGCTGCTCGTCAGGGGACGGGGAGGGGCGTGCATCATCCCCCTGGCGCAATTGGCCCGGTCGGACAGGCAGGGGCGTGGCTTGAGCGAAACGTCATCGACGCTGTTTGGTGGACTTGCAGCTCACATCAACCGGGCTTGAAGAGTTAAAAGCAGGACCGCGACACTGTGTGTGTCCACCGAGATACACGATTCACGTTTTCGTGCATGCGGACGGCACGTTGATAAGAGAAGCCTTCTGCAATGCTGCATTTCAGGTTCCTTAGTGTTTTCCTGGTGTAGATTACAACAGCATGATGTACTGACAGTGTCATTCGCGAGTATTCATAAGACATTTCCAGTCCCTAAAGGCTCTTTGTGATAAATTTATTTACAGGAAAAAGTATGCACTTTGATTTATTTCAAGGTAAATCATGAATGTACATTTGTAAAACCTTTTTCATCTACCAGTCTTTACAATTATATAAGTGTCCATTTATTTTCATGATATTTAGGTCAAAACTATCAACCCTCTTTTCCTTGTTTGTTAGATTTCAACCTGTAAATAAATAAAATGAACTCAAAACGAATGTTATTAGGAAAAGTATCCAGTTCTGATCAGGACTGTCCACATGTCAGACCAGCAGAAGGGGTCATCAACTTAATTTGTCTCCCAATTGTTTTTACAATTGATTTATATTCAGATAAAATGTCTAATCACAACAGTAAAGTACAACACGTTCGCCTACTCATTTTATTGGACACAAATACCCCCTTGTTTACTGTAGAAAAGTATACTCTTTCCGGGTACTTTGTAAAATAGTCTCATGCGTCACATAGCTTGTCATGCACGTCATGCATAAACAGTCTCCTATTGATTGATTGCGTACAACTGACCAAAAACAACATGTCGTGTTTTTTGTAATCTCGCAATCTGTTTATGAGAGACCTCAGCAGAAAGGGCTATTTGAACTTACAGGCTGAGGTAAGTCTGTATCTCACAATTAAGAAGGATTTCTTTTACACAACCTGGACCTTGCACCCTTTGCATTGTACTCTTTAATAGTGCTGATCATAGTTCAGGCTCTGTCCATCAGTCCCTGTTGACATAAGAACAGACTGAGAAAAGGAGTTGAGAAAGAGCAAAACGTTGCCCAGACAAATGTGCTTACCCCCACAAGTATAACAAAACATTAGTAAGATAGCACCAGAGGAATGTTGGTGTCGATGGTTTGGTTGCACAAGCATTGCTGAAATATCCCCGAGCGTTGCTCTCATAGATGTGCGGATCATTGGGAGTTGCTCTGCTGCAAAGACATAATGCTTGGATTTGGACGTTTCTGATTTGTTTCAATAGTTTCAAGAAAGGGAAATGATCAAAAATAGGCAATATAAACGGCTGCCATTTACCTGCAGGCTTTTCACTTTCTTGGATTATAATACATTTATAATACAATAATAATATCATAAGCATATAATATGATAGACAACACAAGAAAGGGCGTCTTTGCAGGGACATTAGACCTCTTGGTCCACTTAACAGCTGTTCTGCTGTCATATCATCCAGTGGTTGAAGGCTCTCTCGTAGATTACTAACGTTAATTCTTCCTTGGAATCTGCATGTCTGCAAACTTTGCCCGAGGGAAGTACCCACAGTTCATGTGACGTTAAACCGGGGGACGCATGGAGACATGAAGGTAAATAAAGAGAACGACACATGAGTGTTCAGCCTGGCAAATAACATTTACTCAAAAAGATTAAGGATTAAAGATGAAACATAAAAAAACATGTGCAACCAGAAGAATGAAAGCAGATATCAATGTAATCAATTAAATTTTGTCAATGAAATAGATTCATAATAGATTCATTTTCCAATGACCTCTTGTCAGAAAGGAGCCTGGGAGTTGTTCAAATCAAGGAGCAAAAGTATGAAATACAATCAATTGCACTTCATTTAAAAACAGTAGCTCTGACATTGTCATGGTGACGTGACACACTGTTATTTACTCTAAAGTCAAGCCCTGCCGGTCGATGGGTCCCTGAGGAAGAGGTCAGGGGTCAGGGTTTAGGGCCCGAGGGAGGCCTTTGGGATCGGGTGCCGGGCGCCTCCGCGGCGGTAGGTGGCGCCACTACACCTCACCGCCCCCCCCCCCCCCCCCAAAGAAAGCGATTACGCTTCCGTTTCCGAGAGGCAGGGAGCCGCAACATCAACAGCGACAGACAGATTTAGTTAATATCACAAAACTCACAACATTAGCGGCGATAAGACTTCGGTTAGGTGTTGTTGATACAAACACATATTCCAAAGTAAGTGCTTTTATTCCACTGGATCAGAATGCACTTCCGCTCAGCATCGCTAGCGTTTAAAGCTAACGTTATGCTAGCACACAGCTAACGTAACCTAACGTTGATCATTGATTAATTATATCAGCTTGTTCGGGCTTTAGAATGCGATACATAGTTGTACGTGTTGTTTCCCTTGATCACCAACATGGTGATGAATATGTGCTCACAATAAACACCGAGGTTGCCATCGCTGCTTCAGCGTTAACTAACTGTTAAGTTGATAATGTAACGTAACGTTAGACTTGACGTTCATGCAGCTGAAACATTTCAATCTCACCTGTCCTCCCAGTTCATTCAACGTTAGTCCTCAATCTGTCCTTGTTTGTGTTTATTTCAGGTGTCTGAGGATGTCGGGACAGAAGCGTCCTGCCGACCCGAGCGGCCCTTCGTCCTCCGGTGCGCCCCAAGAGAAGCGCCGGGAGCGGGAAGGAGAGGACGGAGCCCCCGGTGTGAGCGCCGCTGCTGCGGGCAGCACCGCGGTGGAGACGGTCATCAAACTAGGAGGAGTGTCCAACTCGGTGAGGCCCCCTATTATGTCCACTGCAGATAATATATGTGCACAACCAGAGCCTCGTAAAGTCTGTTAGGATGTCAGTTCTTATTGTGCTCATATGGGAATTCATCGTTTCTCTTTAGGAAGAACAAGATATCAAAGCTCTGCAGGCTAAAAACCGAAAGTTGGGAGAATCTCTTGATCAAAGACAGGTTGGTTAATTCTCCAGTTTTGGGCTGCAAGTATGTACTGTCTTGTTTAGAGAGAGTTCCACTAGTGTCTTTTTGGTTTGCAGGTGATTGAGGATGAATTGCGAGAGCGGATTGAGAGGCTGGAGACCCGGCAGGCCACCGACGACGCCAGTCTGCTGATCCTCAACAGATACTGGAACCAGGTGAGCGAGATCAGAGAACATCAACAGTCGCCTCTCCTCCAAGAATATCCGAGAGTCCAAAGATGATGCCTCTCTCTCTCTCTCTCTCTCTCTCTCTCTCTCTCTCTCTCTCTCTCTCTCTCTCTCTCTCTCCCCCCTTCAGTTTGATGAAAATGTCCAACTGACCATCCGGCGTTATGACCAAGCAAGCAGCGAACCTGAGAAATCCCTGACAGGTGAGGGGCGAAGCTTGAAGCCGGACACTCCGGAACCCGATGGCGACTCCAACCAGGAGCGGGCCAAGGACAGAAGTAAAGACGGAGCTGACACCGGCTCGTGACTTAGAAAGCAAAAGCGTTTGGCTATTTGATCCACAAACCCGACACCAATGCCGAAACCCCAACCCTCTTCTCTGCTTCTGTCACTCAGACCATCAGGGAGAGACAAACAACTCCTTCCTGGCAACGCTGGCGAGTAGCAGTAGTGAGGAGATGGAGGCGGAGCTCCAGGAGAGAGTGGAGTCCAGCCAGAAGCAGGCCCGGCACGTGGTGGAGATCTATGAATGTCTGAAGAGCACCGTGGACCAACTGAAGGCAGAGCTGGACTCTGGCGCTGGTGAGATAGAAGCAGGGGTGGTGGAGGAAGACGTGATGAGATTGCAGTAACGCAGTTCGCCCGAGGGTTTACTGTGTGTGTGGGGGGGGGTTGATGAAGTCAGTTTGTGTTTACACCCGTAACATTTGATACCGTTACTTTTCTTTCTAGAGGGAAGTCTATGGCCGACCGCTTCCAAGCTGAATTCTCTGCTCACCAGCGAAAACAAGCGCCTGCAACAGCTGACCGAGGACCTTAAGCAGAAGCACAGTCACATGACAAGCGAGGTACAATTGCCTACGTCCTTCCCTGTTCAGTGTGTGTGCCGCCCCCCACCTCGGGTTCAGCTAACCTTAAAAGTCCCACAAATGTGTGTGACTCCTGAATGAACTTGTTAAAGAGTAATACGTTGGGAAGGATTTCTTTTAGCCTCCGTGTGTGTGTGTGCGTGTGTGGTAAGTGTCTGCGTTCCTGTCTTGTCCAGTCCCGGCCTCTGGTCCGTGCTGCCAACAAAGCAGACCAGCGTATCAGCGAGCTGCAGGTTCTGATCGAGGAGCTCCAGTGGGACATGGAGAAGATCCGCCGCAGAGAGAACCGACTGAATGCGCACCTGATCGAGATACTGGAGAGGGTGAGCGCGCGTTCTTCTCCGTGACCGCGATGTGCGTGTGCTGGTGTTAAATCGAGGCACGTTATAACACTCATAATGCATCTCAGGTGAACAGCAAAGGCTATAAGGTGTGTGGGGAGGCCAGCAGCGTTTGTGGGACCATCACTATCAACAAGAGAAAGGTATGGCATTTTATTAGATGACTAAGAAAACAGGGTAATATCTTAGCTTTTGCTTCGATGCGTTACCTCTCATACTTTTGGAAATGTCTCTTTTCTCTGCTAAAGTTTGAAGAGATGAACAGCGATATGGAGGAAAACACGGAGCTGGCAGACAACCGCTTTGTGGAGCTGCAGAAGCTCCAGCAGGACCTGCAGAGTGTGCACCAGGAGAACAACAACATGAAGGTGGGCTTTCTTTACTTTCATCTGAAAATGACTCATTAATGTATCACATTACTCTTAAACCCGTAAGGTAAATGCACCGCCATTGGCCGCATATAAAGAGGGACATTCAACCAAAATGACTCATGTAAAAAAAACAACTTTGTCTTGGTGTAAATGTTTATATATAAATCTCCCTCTTTAACTGTACACAAGTAAGTAAATCCAGTCTTTTATTGTATTAAATATCCAGTATTTCCTTGGCTTCTGTCTCTCTTCCTCGCAGACGGAGCTGGTGAATCGAGCAGCCGGATTGGTCAAAGAGACTTCGGAGTACCGCTGCCTGCAGTCACAGTTTTCTGTCCTCTACAACGAGTCTCTGATTCTCAAGGCTCAACTAGATGAGACACGCGCTCGCCTCAACACAACCAGGACAGCAAGGCTTCGGCAGCTGGAGCACATGGAGGTGTGTGTGTGTGTGTGTGTGTGTGTGTGTGTGTGTGTGTGTGTGTGTGTGTGTGTGTGTGTGTGTGTGTGTGTGTGTGTGTGTGTGTGTGTGTGTGTGTGTGTGTGTGTGTGTGTGTGTGTGTGTGTGTGTGTGTGTGTGTGTGTGTGTGTCTTTCTATGGGATCATTGAACCTTTTCTCCCGTCCCCCTCTGTGTGCAGAATGATGAAGTGGCTCTGCAGAGGAAGGTTCGTACAGAAGTCTTTCAGCTGGAGGACACGCTGGCTCAGGTCAGGAAGGAGTACGAGATGCTGCGCATCGAATTTGAACAGACTCTTGCTGCCAACGAGCAAGCAGGTAACTAACAGAATAGGGCGACATGGTAGTTTAGGTGCTTGGCTTTTGCTGTGATTCACATCAGCGCCTCACTCAGAAACTAAATGGAGCCACGTTTCTTATTCTGTATTTCCCGACCTTCCTCTCCGCCCAGGTCCGATCAACAGGGAGATGCGTCACCTGATCAGCACGTTACAGAACCACAATCAGCAGATGAAGGGAGAAGTGGTGAAATACAAGCTCAGACTCCGGGAGACACAAACGGAGCTCAACCAGGTAAACAGAAATGTGTGCAGTTCCCTCACCAGCTGAGGAAATTGAATAGTTCCAGGTTATTTTCACAGTGACACGTCCGATCCGTCGATCTGTTCGCCCCTCTTAGGTCCGCGCTTCAAAGGGCAACACCATACTCCAGTCCCAGTCGAGCTCAGAGATGGACGTGAAGGATGAGACAACCTCGCCTTCAACTCCAGCCATCAGTGGGGAACCTGTGGTCAAGACGGAGCCCGACAACGGCTCCTCCACGCCCAGCAGCACCGGTAACACCCAGATGACCCACTATAGATAGGAATACTTTAATATGTGTTTTGATGATGCTCATTGTGGCATCATATGGTTGTTTTTCCCTTCTTGTTTCCTTTCTCTAGGAGCCTCTGTGAAAACGGATCATGGCGTTGAACCGGACGCGGCCGTAAAAGAGGAGGAGAAAGAGGAGAGAAAAGAGAAGGACGAAAAGAAGGAAAAGGACATTATGAAGAAAGAGGAGAAGGAGCGGGAGAAGGAAAAGGAGAGAGAGCGGCCGACTCGCAGCGGGGGGAGCAGCAGCGTGATGAAGGACGAGAAGGAGAAGCCGGGGAGCAGCAGCAGCCAGCCCGAGGAGTCACCCGGGGAGCGGCTGTCTGTGGTCGGAGGGCTGAAGAGGAAGGAGATGGAGCAGCTGAAGATCGTCAAAGCTGAACTCAAGTACGATTGTTTTTCTTTCAGCTGATGTTATTCATTGTAAGCGACCGAATAGAAAAGGAAAAAAGAGGTGGCCTGCTGGTTAATAACGGCGCCCATGTGCTGTCCGGCAGGCGTTCATAAAATATTCTGCATGGACATATTAACATATATTTGCATATTCCAAAATAAGTCACAAATAATATCAACAATATTCCTGCTGTTGTGACTTTCACACACATCCAGCTCGTATGGTGAGGAAGTTTTCTGTTTGCCTCCTAACCTGAATTTTGAGAGGTTTGTCTTAATAATGACATAATATTTACCTGCTTTTTGGAAAGTAAAATATGCGCCATGTTGTTTTAAGAAACAATATCGTTCACGCTCAACAGTTGCTAAAGAGAATGTGACATAAAAAACGATGTCACATTGGTATAACCCACAAGTACACATACAGTCTCAGTATGTGGCAGGTAAACGGTGCATGTTAGAAAGAGGCAAAAAAAAGCCACAATGTCCTCGCTCATCTTTCTTTCCAAAGCAGCATGTTGGGCCGACACAGCTTTCTCACCCTAGATGATAATTTGGTTTAAGACCCTTCACCCATGTGACTGTGCAGGAAAGCGCAGGAGTCCCAGAGGGAGATGAAGCTGCTGCTGGACATGTACCGCTCCGCACCGAAGGAGCAGAGGGACAAAGTCCAGCTCATGGCTGCTGAGAAGAAGTCCAAATCAGAGGTCATACTTCACTGAATACTTTACTCTGTAGAAGTTTGTGTTCATATTTCAAGCACATGGAATTCGGTTCCCGGTTCATGATTTGTGTGTGTTTGCTGTATTGGTAATCGTTGCAGTTGTTGTATTGTGGCCGTCCATTAATAAAAATTCTTATTCCAGGGAGAGGAGCTGCGGCAGAGGCTGAGGGAGCTGGAGGAGAGGGAGAGGAGGGAGGGCAAGAAAATGGCAGACGAAGAGGCCCTGAGGAAGATCCGCTCTGTGGAGGAGCAGATTGATATCCTCAACAAGAAGCTCTCTATAGCGAAACAGGTGTGTGTGTGAGCGAGCGGATCATTTAATAATCATGGACAAACAAGGCCCCCTTTTTGATCTCCGACACTCGTCGCCTCCACGCCTTCCCCCTGTAGGAGGAGGACGCGCTCCTGAGCGAGATGGACGTGACGGGTCAGGCTTTTGAAGACATGCAGGAACAAAACATCCGTCTGATGCAGCAGCTCAGAGAAAAGGACGACGCCAACTTCAAGCTGATGAGCGAGCGGATCAAGTCCAACCAGATCCACAAGCTGCTGAAAGAGGAGAAGGAGGAGCTGGCCGACCAACTGCTTACTTTGAAAACTCAGGTGAGCTACTACAGCGTTGCAGGGGGCAGGTTTGTGCACGCCGGTCTTGTGATGCAGTTAATCTTCATTGATCGACACCTGCAGTTACTTTGTCTGATGGAGCTGGGAACTGCATTCAATCCGATAAAGAACCACTTTCTTTCTTAAATAAAAGGGCTGGTCAATAAATAGGAGCTTCGCATTGCATACTTTTGAGTACACTTTTTCCTCGAAATTTCCACATTCGTCAAGTATCTTTGCTTTCATTTATTTCTTTATCCTCATCCACAATTTGTGATTTTTCAGGTCGACGCTCAGCTGCAGGTGGTGAGGAAGCTTGAGGAGAAGGAACGCCTCCTGCAGGGCACCATCAGCACCGCCGAGAGAGAGCTGGCACTGAGAACACAAGCTTTGGACATGAATAAACGCAAGGTAACACATCGCCAGGAAGGAAAATACACTGACACCCGCAGTTGTTCCTACAGACACCTTTGGGTACAAAATATACATACATACATAAAGGGTCCTACAGTAATAAACCCCATGTGTCTGTCGTTCCTCAGGCTCAGGAGTCTGCGTCGCTGTCGGAGGAGATGCGAACTCAGCTGGAGCAGGTTCAGCAGAGACTCAACCTGGTCCGCGAGGAAGTCATAGAGAACAGCATCTCCAGGGAGAAGGAGTCCTTCAACGCGCGACGAGCACAGGTACCCACGAAGAAACACGCACGCACATTTTTCGCTGTGAGGCTTACCTTTTTGTTAGTTATGTTGTGCCTTCAGGTGATGATGGGAAGCTGCAATAGCTTCATTGTTTACTGCGATGGATCCTTGCTTTTAATGCCGGTTGTCAACCTGACTCCTTTTACCTTCAGCTGTTAACTCTGACTGTTTCAGGAGGACATCTCCAAGCTAAGAGGGAAGATTGAGAAGGCCAAGAAACCAGCTGAGAAAATCAGCAACGGAGATGACATCCTAAATGAAGAAATCAATGACTATAAGGTAGGTTTCTGTGAGACTTCTGCTTTAGGAACGTCCATGTGAAGAACCGTTACGGAGTCATCCTGGACGCAGGTTCAGGGCACATGCGCACTGGTCAGTTGTGGCTAAATGAACTCATCCAAGATTTACCAATGTTTTTTGGGGGGTTCTACCAAGCACATTTTGAGAAATACACTAACTTGCTTTCAGATATAAGATTTATTTTAGCTTGATGTCTGCATGCTGAATATGAAGCTACAGCTTGTAGCTGGTTAGCTTTGCACAACGACTGGAATGAGCTTGCCGGCTCTGTCCAAAAATATCTAAAAATAAAAACAGCATTGTTATATGCCGGACCAATTCTTATCTTGGACTTCAGTAAAACTAAACTGTCTCCTCATTTAATTCTCAGCAGGAGAACAAACGGGTGTGTGTCTCGTGACTCCGTTTCCCTTCTCAGCAGGCAGCTTAACGGAGTGAACTAAAATAATCTCCATCACAGTGGATTCGAGCACATGAGACCAACTGCCTGACTGTGTGATCACAGTCTGGACAGGAACGTAAAATGCTGATCGACTGTGACACATAAAACGACCTGTGCGAATAGTGGGTCTAGTCAACGTCCATTTAGATGTCTGTAGCCCAAAAATGGGTCATGCTCCGATTCTCCCAGGATTTGTTCATGAGAGCGTGAGAGGTTTGATGCGATCACGCTCCATATGCGCTGACGTGTAGTGCTGTCCCACAAACTGCTCTTTGAACTGGCCGCGGTCTTTACAACGCACCCCATCGGAGCGTTCACCAGCCTTCATTCAGTTCAGCCGCCGGAGGAGAGTTGCACTGGAAGAAATGTGTGTCCGCTCATTCGAAAGCACTCGTGCTCCAAAAAATGGCCTTTTCGGTTTATTGTTCCAACCTTTCCGTCTCTCCCTCCCTCCCCCAGGCCCGCCTAACGTGTCCGTGCTGCAACTCCCGGGTGAAGGACGCCGTACTAACCAAGTGCTTCCACGTCTTCTGCTTCGAGTGCGTTAAGACCCGGTACGACACGCGCCAGAGGAAGTGCCCCAAGTGCAACGCGGCCTTCGGGGCCAACGACTTCCACCGCATTTACATCGGCTGAAGACGCGCGTCCCTCCTTCGGCGGAAAATGTGCAGCAAGATGTGCGGTGGTTAGAAAAGGGCCGACCGGGAGTGAGACTCGCCACCGCGGCCCTCATATCTGCTCCGAACATGACCCCCCCCTGCTCCTGTGTGTGCAGGACGCCATCGAGTGCGATATCTTCAGATGATTCCAGCTTCGGAGTGATGCTCTGAACTGAGCGCTTTAGTGTTTTTTTTTTGACTGGCTGACTGAATTCAGCTTCTCCCTAACCAGTGTCCACTACTTGACTGTGTTTTATTTGTTCACATACTGGAGCAGGAAGAACGCAGAGACATTTGTGTGGCGTTTTTTTTTTTTTTTTTGTATGCCACGCCAAGGTCGGGTGGGTGAACGTGTGAGAAAACCAGAATACAAAGTATGAGTTCTGTGAGAAAACCGAGTGCAGTGGATGGTTGCACAATGTTGGAGTGTGTGTGTGTGTGTGTGTGTGTACATACTGTGTAGTGATTGTTGTTTAACTTGTTTTATATCTGAACACTTCTTGTTCCAATATGTACTGAAATCTCTCAAATCTAATTTCTGTCCTGTTAGTTATTAAAGTGACAACTGAAGTGTCCGGCTTCTGTTTTGACCTCCCTGTTGTTGTGGTTTTTTACTCCAATTCTCATCAAATGATTGTGGATAGTGGCAACATTTGCCCCTCCCCAGTGTTAAACCACAATTCCCAGTAGGCAAGTTTCTGTTGATCCGTGTGCAGAAAGCCTTCCTCCCCCTCTTCTTCCTCCTCCCCTGATCGTCAGTGCTTTGCCCAGCCTGCTGGAGGCAAAGGGAGCGCCATGCGGGGACGGCCTCTCGGGTTTCCTTAAAGTCTGTGCAACGTGATCCGCGGAGAGTCATTGGATGCGAAGCCGCAGACAAAAGCAGCAGCAGCAGCAGCCGCGCGCAGCGGAGCGGAAATAGGGAGCTTTGGTCACCAACGTCACCCGCGTATCTTACAACTTCTCCAGACGTTCGGACCTCTTCTGAAGTAGTTTCTGCTGCTTCTCGCCTGAGTGAAGATCTCGGTGGATCTTAAGCCTCGGACAGTTTACCTAATTTGGCCGCTGTTAATGCCGCGGAGTCCGTGACGCAGGCGAGCGCTCCGAAATTGGAGATTTCAACCCGCTGCCAAAGTTTATAATTAAATTCAGTTTATTTTGAGGTCATTGCGCTGTTTTGATTACCAGCACGGTCTATTTTCCTCCCAGTGCACTTCGCATCGGTGTGTCGCTGCAGACGCTGGTGCGGCTCTTGACGTTTGTTCCGCCTGTTTTTTTCCTACTGCAACGTGTTCGTGCGAGAAAAAGAAAAGGGGAAAAAAAGCCTCTCGGCAGCCGATGACTCTTCTCTACAGGAGCCATTTTTAACACTTCCATTTACAGCCACCGAACGGGATCTCCTCTACCTGCAGCTTTTGAACCCTGTGCACGTACATTTTTTTTAAGCACATTTCATTCATTGTTCTCAACCCCCCCCCCGACGATGACTTCTCCTGCGCGCGGTGGATGCGGCGCGGCGCGCTTCCTCCTCGCCGCCTTGGCGGCGGCGCTGCTGGCGTCGGGATGGGCCGCGGGCGAATCCGAGTGGGCCGACAAGCCGGCCGGGGGGGGCCCCCCCACGGTCACTCTCGGCACTCTGCTCAGCGGGACGTGCCAGCAGGTCCAGCGGTACGCAGAGTCTCTGGTGGGAAGCGGCGTGTTGCGGGCGGCCGCTGAGGTAATGGACGCTCCCCCGGCGACGGAGGAAGGGACTTCACGCTCTCTCTTTCCTCTCTCACATTTTAACCTCCAAGTTTACTGTGTCTTAACTTCACTGTTCTTGATCTGTCACTAATTTTCAACTCCAATCCCTGTCCTCTGTGTCTGTCCATCCGCTGTCCCCGTGACCCTCAACGTGGTAATCTCCCTCCCTGATCCCCCTCATCTTCTGGTTTCATGTCTCCTTCTATCCATACACCCCTCCCCATCCCCCGTCCTCCCTTCAAACATCCCCTCCAGCGTGCAGTGTTGTTTCTTGATTCTTTGCTTGGTCAGGAGAACGTCTCTAAAGTGGCCATGGTAAGAAACCTCCCCGGGTGTCTCCATCTAGCCTGTCCCGACATGCTCCCCTAAACAGAGGCCCCTCCTGGGGCTCTGTGTGGTCCGGGGCCTCCTTAAAGTTATAGTGCGTAGCAGCATGACTGTGAGTGAAGTTGCGGCTTCATCTGTGTTTCTGTACATTTTAATTGCATGAGAAGGTCACAGCGTATTCAGTGTTGTCATCTGTCGTAAGCTGAAGTGTCTCCACGTCACTCAATCGGCAGCTCTAAACTCAAAATATTGTGTGTGTGTGTGTGTGTGTGTGTGTGTGTGTGTGTGTGTGTGTGTGTGTGTGTGTGTGTGTGTGTGTGTGTGTGTGTGTGTGTGTGTGTGCATGATCCTTTTGATGAGAAATTCATTTTGAATGAGCCCCTCACTGAACTGTAGACTTATTCCACGTGGATTTGTTTTTTCATGACTCTGCTTCCAGTTGAAAAACCCTGTTTTTAAAAGGGGGGGGGAATGTAATAATACTCAGGGTGTAAGCTTGGCAAAAGATCTGCACACAGCACTGATGTTTCCCAATAACGTAACAGCCTTTTATTTTTCGACCCGGTCTTTGACAGGAATTGACTGATCACGTTGTTTAATTTACTGGGTGCTGCCAGGACGTTGTACAGACCTTTTGTCCAAGCTTTGCTTTCAGTTTTTTTTTTTTTTGGATACACCCTTTAAGGTCTTTCTGGTGTTTCTGTTTGGCCGTGTCTTAAAAAGTTAATCAAATTAGAAGCCTCAGTATGAGATCACATCAAGTAAAATACAACTACGGTGTTTTTTAGGACTTTGTTTGGAATAATAGCACCATATCACCACTTTAAGGTCCTTTATGGGATGATTCACGCCGTCTAAAGAAAATTAAATGAGCCTTAGCGTTAAAGAAGGGCTTTGTCTCACTAAAAAAGTATGTAAATGGTTGGGAAGTAGCGCCTCATGATCCCAAACGATCGTTTTAATTACGCTCTCTGAAGCGGAGTGACGGATTCTTGACTTCTTGCGTATGTGCAAGCGTGTCGTGCAACAGGTAAGCAACTCGTCCCACTTACTACCCTTGACTTTGCTCGAGGAGGCTACAACTGTGTGTGTTTGTATGCACTGTGTCATTTGGGGGGTTATGAGTGCAAAGACTATACAGGAATAGAGAGCGGCTCCAGCTGTCACCCGCATGCACGGCTGTTGGTCCAAGTCAGCGATCCAGCCGCTGTGTCCATGACTTCGGTGCAGCGAAGCAGCATTTCTCTATGAAAGTAATCAAGTTGCAGTGAATATCACTCCTGTTGGTATAAATACCAGAATAATGAATCTGCCTGCGCACTGAAGCCATGAGCATAAATGGGCATACGTGATCTGTGTTTCTGTATTTGTGAGTGAATGAGTAGAGTTGGCCGCCTTTCTTCGCGGTTATCTTGTTTGCTAACATCTCCACCCTCCCTCCACACCTACGCAGTTCTTTGAGATGGTGATCCGAGTCCTCGCCGAAGGAGCCGCGAGCGGCCTGAATGTCATCGCTGTCTACGTCACCGAGATCCTCCGGGTCACAGGATTTGATGGTGGGTGTACCGATGGCCCGTATTTGCATGTGCTACCGAGTCACGCGGTGAGCGCTCAGGCTTTGCTGCATGCTACGCTGTGTGGCTCCGGCGTGTGGAATTTCCTGCCAGTTGTTTACTTGAGTAAGAGAATAAGAGACAACGAGAGTTCGAAGTGAAAATATGCAGAGCTGCCTCTCCCTCGGGTACTTTCTGAGCCGCTCCTTTTTCACAGCGTGACTTCCAACCTTTATTCTTCCGATGACATTGTGCCTTAACCGGATTTCCTCCCTTTCACAGTCGCGCTGTCGTCGCCCTTCTTCACCCCAGAGGGCGTAGCCGCCATTGCCCAGTGGGGTCTGGTGGCCCTGATTGGCTACTGGGTGCTGACCGTTGTTCTCCGTCTGCTGATCGCCGTGGTCAGGCGGGTCTTCTGGGTGGTGAAGACCGTTTTGGCGCTGTGGCTCTTTGGACTGATCGCGACCGAGAAGCAGGTCGCGGCGGAGGTCACGGCGGTGCGGCTGGGCGGCCTGGTGCTGGCGTGCGTGGTGTTGACTCTGCTCACGTCGCGCTCTGAGAAGGCCTGCGCAGTGAAGCACCGGCTGAGCGCGCTGGAGGACCGCGTGAGGGCGGTCGAGAAGAGGAAAGTCGAGTAGCGGCCGGAGAGGGAGGAGGGACGGAGGTACCGGTGGACTAAGGTGATGGTGATGTCCGTAATGAAAACAGGAACATTGATGGTTTCTATACGTGTGTCAAACTATATTGAAAATAAAGTCTGGGATTTTTAATCGGAAAGGTTTTTTGTTTTACCTTGAGAAAATAAAAAATGAGAAATGTAACATTTTCACTGTAAGAAAATCATTTTTAGTGGTAGTAGGGCTTCAACGGTAAGACCAGTATGGACAGAGGATAGTACAACAAATCAGATCGTAGACGGTAGATACACGACCGTCTCCGTTGTCGTTTTCACAGTGGAAGAAATTCTTTAATTTAAACAACGTCTGCACACCAATTTCATCACAATGAGAAAGTTCACTAGCAGATTTCTATCTAGGGGTGTTTAAAATGCCTGTTCGCCTTCTTAGTTTTGTGGACCGGCTTGCTAACATTAACCAACTGGATCGAAATGCCAAGAAGAGCGTAGCATGTTTTACAGGTCATGAAACAAAGTGTTCAACCTCATAATGGACATCAGGCTTCTCTGGGAACCATTGGTTCCAAATGTGAAGATGTAAGTAATGGTTCTCTATTGAAAACTGGGCCAAACTGCGTCAAGCCGTGTGCTTTTCCTGTCTCCGCTTTTAACTCTCTACCATCGACCGGCATCTTTAAACCAGCCTGAGCTGTTCACAGGTTGGTTCCCTGCGGCTCATTCGGCTAGAAGCCTCCTCGACCCAACGAGTTCACATCAGTATTTGTCACCGCTGCTGCCACTCAAGCCGAGTGGAACAACTTGACCTCAGTGCCAGAACGATTACGCCTGCCTCCTCACGCTGCAGCAGTAAAACTCCATTTCCTCCTCCGCTTCACTGTGGTGGGGTGATGAGTCGGCGTCACTAAAGCAGGGAGATCATTCTAGACGCAAATGCATTTACAAAATGATCATCTTAAGGTCAAATACGTGATATGAGAGCGTGCAGTTTGAATGGAGTAGTTCACTTTAAACCCGCAATGATATTTTACAATTAAAATGACTAATTTGGTGTCTATAGTTGAAACGTTACTGCAGCTTTAAAAAAAACACATTTAGCTGCTAAATAATGTGATATTTCTCTGAGGAGCCGGTGGAGCCACAGCGGGGGGAGCAGTCACTGTCTGCAGGTCTCTTCCTGTAAGCTGTGAAGCAACTAAATACTCCTCAAGTTAAATAATGTTCAAATTATTATTACCATTTCTAATAAAAGGTATGTTCTTCTTCGGCGTTAATAACATGTCCGTTTGTCATAGTGCCAGTTTCTGTCTCATTATCAGTTATATAATAGTCCTGGTAAGACACACACACGAGGAACTAAACTCTTCAATTGTGAACTATTCTATTTAAACTAGCATTTTTTTAAAGGTTTCTACTATGGGCCACTCAATCTTAATGTATACATTCTTTATGAAAGACTAGAGAAAATAGTTTGTGTGCTGGGCATAAAGTAATGAGCAGATTAAATTAACAACCTCTATCCGCAGGTCTCAACGCATAATCAAACTGATCAAACGTGAACTCAGAAATCCAATGGGTGACACACAGTTAATGTTTTGCAAATTAGAAATGACAATCCGGTTTATTTAAATTAGAAAAATAAAAGTATGGGTCAAGTACGTGTCAAACTTAAAAAGATTTCAAGGCTAATCAAGTAATTGCTTATTGTCCCTCATTCAAACAGATTTATGTCTCTTCGACACACAAAAGGCTTCGCCGTATTCTGACTTGTGCTCGGTTGGGTTTCCTCTGTGATCCTGTTGCTGTGGAGGAATTTCTATGCTCGGGTGACGTATGGGTGGGTGGTGCTTATAACGTCGATGAAGTGGAGTTACAGATTTACAACGTAAAGAAAGTGAAAACATGAACACTAGAAAAAAAAGAAACATTCCAAACCAAATAGTTTCAGTGTTATTAGATTTAATGCATTAAAGATTTAAACACCAAATCCAATTATACAATCAATAAATTCATGCATGTTTAACAACGTACACAAAAAATATATGTTTGTAAAAGTCCCACATATATTAGACTTAATGTAATGCACGTTTGGTAACATTTTGACATATATGCAGAAATATGTAACAGGAAACCGAAACTGGGTCTTGTTTCTTTTGTGTTTTTCAAACAATCCATATAATATGACTTCTACACATCTAGATATATTTATGTAACTGGCCTGAGCAAATTAAATACACTAATTATGCATCAATATTAGTTAACAGCCAATAGAGGTTAATTTGAAGAATCCACACTAAACTACGATGGAAGTATCAACTTTTACAAGTTTTTAACAGAACTTCAGCTGCAAGTGAAATTCCACGCAAGAGATCGTCAAGCAAATGTACCTCTAGAGCAACGACGACTTTCACATACAGACAACTTTGCAAACATAGGACTGGTTTACCTTTGTGTCGTCACAGTAACGCCGGTCTGCAGTAAATCATGGCAGTAAAACAGCAGGAATGAGGCAGCTATTCACTCCGTAGGCTCCTGTGAGCAATTCAAGTGAGACTCACGAGGTAAAACATTATTGTGAATTCTTTCTCAGATTTTCATTCAAAAGTTATTTTTCATTCCACTGATCTAGAGCTAACAAATTCTGCAAATAAGGCAACATGTCCGAGCCAATCAAGAGGTAGAATCGGACGGGTAAAGATTCATTTCACAAATAACAAAAATAACAGGCTTCGCAAATGCAAATGGCTGTATAAGAGGTCATATGGCAGGAAGATAAAAGGGCACTTCAACCTTTAAATAAAGACCTCTCGTGCACGTATTGCCAGGGTGCCCTTGGGCACGCAAGGTTCCCTTACTGGCTTAATCCATTAAAAGAATATGCGTATTTGCTAAAATATCAAGTTAATCCTTCCATGTCCCAGTAATCAGTGTTCACGCATTGCGATGTATCTTTGGAAATAAGGCCCTCACAGGAAGTTGAGTTTGTCTGAGGTATAAACGTCACAGCGGCTTGAGTCGGACTCGAGTGGGGGAGCACAGGGAAAGGTCACGCCCTTAAATTCAAACTTGGGTTCAGGGTCATGGTGCACTGGGAGAGATGGAGCAGCTGGCTGCTGAGCATCAGGTAAAACCTGCAGAGAACAAGAAACGTGAGTATTACAAGGAGGTTACAATTCATGAATTAGGTCTAAAATACAGATATATCACCTTCTGTTGTTTTAGAGTTGTTGTTGTTATTAAGAATATTAATGTGGAAATATTACCATGCATATCTACTGTATGTGTTCGCTACATCTATGGTAATATTCATTATGGTAAAGATAGTGATTTAGTTTTTAGAATAATCCTTTGCCAGTGTGATTTGGGGGAGTTTGTTTGCCCCCAAGGACACGCACACATTCCTCCACAGGGCGCATTTCATTTGGAGAAACACTGACGGACGCAAACAAGACATCGGAGAGCTAATCAAGAATACGCCGAGATGGTTTTGAAAAATAAATGTTAAGAACAACAATGGCAAATGAATTGCTTTTTACCTCAGAATAAGAGGGCGGCGAATCCTGAAACGGATGATCGTGTACCTACAATGTGAAGCAACACGTGACAGTTTAGTTGTGGAGGGCAGGAGAATAAACAGGGTTCAGGTTCAGGTTTCTCCATGAGATGCAACAAACACTAACCAGCGAATCACTCGGAGCAGAAGAAGGCTGATTGAAGCAGTTTGTCCCAGAGGGCTCAATGAGTTGGTCTGAGCTCGGTCCGCAGGGCTCATTGTAACGCTGTGGTTAAAATAAAAAACACAATGTGGAATCAGGACATAAACGGCAGGAGCCTCGGCTCCACTGGGCTGTGCACGCGGGCAGTGCGGCCGTACCCTTTGGTATTGGACCTCTGGTTCGGCAGCAGCAGTTTCAGTCGGCTCCTCTTGGGACTTTTTCTTCCCACAGCAGCAGATCTTGCAGCAACAGCACAAGAACATGGAGAGGACGCCAACCCCAATACTGAGACCAGGTAGCGAATACGGTTGTGCTGCAACAATCAGTCATTTAGTGGATGGACAGAGAATGTATCGGCAATAATTTTTGGTAACGCATCAATCATTCAATTCAAATCATCAAATTTTTGACCGTCTGATTCTCTGACATGGGAGAATATCCTTCCTGTCTCTGATTTGAATTACTGTTTACTTTCATCAACGGGAAAAAGAAACATTTCAACAAGAAGTAGATAATAGAAAGAACTAATATGATCAGACAATACTGAAATAAAACAGTAATCTGACACTTATCAAATAACAGCGGTTACTTACGCTCCATTTCCAGTGTTACCACAAAGCCTGTGTTGTCATTCTGATCTCTGATCTCATACCTTCCGTTGCACGACATCTGGACGACCTTGTTTAAAACCCCACATGGCTTTAACAGCTCAAACCCGCTGCAACCGATTTCATCCAAACCCTCCTGCAGCACGCCTCCATAGACTAAGTTAATCACTGAGTCGCCTTCTGGCCGGAAGTAAATGTTACAGGAGTTTGGTTCCAGATTAAAAGTGAAGTTGAAGTTGTAACCAGGTGTCCGTATTACGGTCCTTAGGATTTCTGCAACATAAGACACACAACACCCAAAATGTTATGAGTACCAAACACTAGATTCTAGCTTTGTCTTTCACATGGCAATTTTTCAATGATGATACATTTTTTAGTTGCTCAAAAATATTTCCTCCAAAATATGACTTGATACACTTTGTGTGCACAACATAATATTGAGTGCATTGGTTTGTACTCCACTATTGCTCCCTTCAAACAAAAACTTTGAGCCAATCAGTTGACGACAATTAATTTAGACCAGAAAGCAAAGCAGCGACGAGTTGGTCAGTGGTGAACATTTAAAAACACAGTCACCTGACACTTCGTAAAAAAAACACTTACGATTCATATCCAGTGACACCATTAAGGCCGTGTTGTCATTCTGATCTCGGATCTCATAGCGTCCGTCGCAAGAAATCTGGAGGACTTTATTTGAAATCCCACATGGATGTAAAAAATCAAACCCTTTGCAATAAAGTTCATCGGAATCCCCCTGAAGCACGCCGCCACGAATTATTTTATTCTCCAACATTCTCAGCCGGCGAGTTCTGCTTGGGAAGAAGTAAATGTTGCAGGAGTCTGGTTTCAGATTGAAGGTGAAGCTGAGGCGATCACCAGGTTCCGGACTATAGGTCCTCGTGGTTGCTGGACAATAAAAGAGAGAGTTTATCAGAGTGATATTGCAAAATAATAGATGAGAGCCAAGACGGATATTCACCTTTTACTTCAAGTGTGTAGGTGGAAATTTCTTTCAGATCTTTGTCTCTACTTATGTAGTGGCCACTGTCATTCTGAGTTAACTTATGTATCGCAAAGATACTACCCGTCATTACAAACTTCCTATCCAATGTGATTACGCGTTGATCCTTTTTCCACAATATCGTCACATTTGAGTTGTGCTCCGGGTGGAACTCTAAGACGTGAGGGTTTCCGTGCAGCATAAAGTAATAACTCTCCCCATACTTCTTCACCACGCCAGTGACACGAGAGACCCCTGATGAGAGAAAGTCCAAAAGAAACATTGTTAGTGTAGGATATCTTTTTGGCCTTCAAAATAAAATTGCCCCCAAAATCATTCAACATGGATCTGAAATTTAGACTTCAAAACATTGCAATGTATTATCTTTACCTACATAATAAAATAAATCATTTAAAATATCATCTGAGTTCAAAATAAGATAATTGTTGTGATCACGGTGTTTTTTAAATAACATCGTTATGCATATTCCATTAAGGTATTACCATCGCGGTTATTATGAGGCAGTGAGCAGAGAAGCAGTCGAGTAAACCAGTGAGCACGAGACGTGATTTCAACGTGGAAATCTAGTTTTCTGTAAATGTTACAAATGTGCACGTCGTTTCTTTGTAAACCTCTATAATAATTCTAAAGCACAAAGTAGAAGATCAAAATCTGCTCTGAACGTATACTAAAAAAACTTTACTTTTGAACCTATTTTCAACGGCGTCGATACACATCATGCCCGCTGGGAGGGAGTTTAATGTATATTAAATTATCATTACTAACGTATAAACAGCTCTAATTGGAGATGTGTTTAATGCATGTGGTTGCTTCCCTCCGGTCGGGTACCACGCACAATCTGTAAAGCAGTATCAGTATCTATCTCAAGTAAGATGTATAAATTAGACTTACTCACCCATACAACCAAGGGCACCCAGCAACAACAAGACTATCATCATTTCCCGTGATTGTAAACGTGAGTCCAGTGTAAACTGGGACCAGTTCACAGTTCAACATGTAGGTGACGGCAAACTCTTTAGTGTGTTCACACTATTCAGACAGAAGTAGTACAGCGCACTATGACGTTATTATTACGATAACAACACAATGCCGCACGAAGCTCCGTATTCAGAATGCAGAAAACGGAGAAGGGCGTGTCCGTGCGTGGTGTGGTGCGTTCACGTGTCATCGGAGATGGGTACTGCTCGTGTATTTATGCCTTGCGTTTGAGCCCCAAAATCAAGATTGCATTCCGTTCGAGAGCCTAAGGGGTCAGGCCGCGTGGAACTGAATGTGACCCGAGTGGGGAAAGCTGAATTCCAGTGTATGTGCGCGGCGTTTAGCGGGGAGGTTTTCAACGGAACCGCCCTTCCTGATTCTGGACGAGTCGAACAAACCCCTCAAGCGCGCAGCGTCACCGGGTTACGTCGGACCGGACCCAGGACCCAATGTGCCTTATCTCCTCTAGTTAGGTTAATTTGGTCTGGAACAAAGTGGAAAGAAACACATTGTTGCCATTGTGTTATTTAGCCTTTTAACAGCCACGTCAAGATTGATGAATTGCATCTGAAGGTTAAATCCAACAATAATGTAACTGTGAGAGAATTTGCATTATTTTCATTTTTTCTCTAAATAGAAATTCTTTTATGATTATATCGTGGTGTACATACATAACAGCCCTTTCAAATGTTGCTATTCTTAAAATTGTAGTTGTCGTGGGGCACAGATTCTATAATTGTGGGTTAGGGTCAATTTCATTGCATACATCTGATGGGGATTATATTAAGTCCAGTAAGGCAGTTTATTTAGCTTTCAAAATACCTCATTTAAAACACAAGTCAAAGTATACTTACATATTTTACACATAATACAGACACATATTTATACAAAATATGTAGACCACATCTGTTATGGTTAATGAATCAAGGCATATTCTCAAAAAATACAGAGGGTAACAGTTTTCTAAGACATAGTAGTAAAAGTAAAAACCTGAAATATGGTTAGTTAAAATTATATAACAAAGGCCACACAGACACGTTGATATATTTGGCTGAATTGGCACGTATGGGTTAGGAACAACCAAAAACGTTAAGTACAGCTGGTAACAGGGGATTTAACTGGTGATTGATTGGTGTTGATCAGGTTTATGTCCTCACTGTATAAAATCTGCTACACAGACTTTCAGTCACGACTCCAACATTCCCCTTGATATACTTGCAGCAGGAGAAGGTGTACCTATACATTGCTTATATAACCTGAGTTTAAAATACAAATTCATCATTTCATTTTACTACGGATATTACGATCATTTCCATCCACTCAACAAAACCTATAGTATGGAGCTACAGTTAAGTTAACATTTTTCTTAAATTGTTAGACGTCTTTGTATAACTCTTGACTGCTTAGTTATCAAGAGTATACCGGTTTGATCACGTTGCATTTGGATTTATATAGCAAGAAAGAGAACATCACACGCGTGAACCAACTGGTCCTGTGTCAACATAGTGAGAATTATGTCTAGTTTTTCAACACGGTCCTCATCCTGTGCACCGATCGCCACGACTTTGCAGGAATTTATTGTTAAATGTGCGTTTTGTCACACAGACCTATCGAGGGCCCCTCCTCACAAAGTACAATAATGGCTTCAACAGTGCGTCGCCTGAGTTTTTGGAGTGTTCTTTACAGAAAGTTGAGTTTATCTGAGGTATAAACATCCGAGAAAGCTGAGCTTGAACTGAGGGGGGGTGCATACTGCGGCCCTTTCAGCTGAAACGTTGGCTCGGTGTCCGAGGAGAGAAAATTAGTGGCGAGTGAAGGAGTTGCATTGACTCCCTCCCCTCCTGGAGGAGCAACCTAAGGGAGGTGAAAAAACAACAACTATGAAACACGTTTTACTTCCTGATCATACTGGGAATTTGTTACATAAAAGGCAGTGACTTTATAAAAGGTAACAACTTTATTTGTCCAAGTCACACTTCAAATAAATGTTGAATTTTGTCCAATGTTGTCTAGTTATAAGCACAACTTAAATAGATATATGAACTTTCAGTATGGAAAGGAAAAACGATTAAAGCGAGAAAATACATGGCCATTTGAGTATTGTTTTAACCCAGACTTGGGCCAAATCAGTGGATCACACTACAATGACTAACTGGCTGTAGGTTTGAGAACACTTACCAACGGCTCGAGAGAGATAGTTGTATGTTCCCTGGGAACTAGGGAACTCATTGAGTAAGGAGTACTGGGATCTCTAGCCGGTGCAGCATAGTAACTCGGGCACCCGGGTTGATTTGTGTCCTGCGATTGGAAGGATATTGAAGTAAAAACAGCAATACGATATAAATGATAACAAACGGTTGGTCTAATCTGAGGAAGTACTCACGTGGAGACACACAGCAGGTGGGGCTGCAGCCTGAGGAGCAAACTCGGCCCTCTTTTTACAACAGCACTTCCTCACACAGCAACAGCAGAAAATCAGAGCAAAGAGAATCCCAACAATTAGTCCAACCAAAGGAAGAGTTGGAAAGGAGTCTGTAAGAGCAGAAGAATGGGGCGGGGGTTACGTTCCTATGAACCATCAGTTCATTCCTGCATTTAAGGAAAACAATGTGCCGTTGCTCACCCGGGTCGACCACCAGCTCTGCGGTCTGGAACAGGTGGCCTCGTCGGTCTCTGAAGGCGAAGGTGCCCGAGTCTGTGATTTGCACGGGGTAAATCTGTACGCCCCCGCCAACGGACCGCAGCCTCCCTGCAAAACCTACTGAGTACGAGTCCAACTCCTCTTCTCTGAGCAGACGGCCACCGCTCATCAATGTTTGGTTTTCCTTTTCCCCCACAGGTGTAAAAGCCACCGTCCACAGGCGAATGGCCATAGGATTTTCAATCAAGACCTCGTCGTGAACCTTTGTATTGTAGTATCTCCGCAACTCTGTGTGTGATAAAACGCAACATTTCATATACACTGCACTCTAAAAGCTTGACGCAGATTCGATTTCCTAACATCACCTTTGACTATTAGCTTGATCCTAATGAGCAAATTGTTGTCTTTTCCTCTGAAGATGTAGTATCCCATGTCTGCCTGATTGAGATTCCCAATCTCGTAGAAATTACGGTTAATCTGCCCTCTGCCCCCGTTGATGGCTTGAGGGTCAGAGCGATTCCACAAAACCTTCAGCTGGTCCACACCGTGAAGGGGAGTGAACTCCAGGAACTCTGCCTCTCTCGGAACCTTTGTTGAGTAACGGCCCCCGTAATCCCGCATGACCTCGTCGACACATGCTGAAGAGGCATAAACAAACACGGTAACAAGGGAATAACTGTTTCTACAAGGTTTGTTTTCTGATGGAATGGAGCCTTTAAATATGCAATATAGTTTAACATTCTCACCTATAATTGTCAGCGTCACTGCATGTTGTCGTTCACCATTGTCACGTGAGATGGAAAAAATTCCTTCATCCATCTCTGTCAACTGTATTAATCTAAGCGAGCCGCTCTGAACTTTTATGCGTGGGTGCTTTGCCTGAGTCGGTGGACAACAAAAACACATTTACTCGGGACAGTGAGAAGATTCTGTTCATTCTGATCTACGTCAAATTACAGAACTCGGCTGTCATAACGATACCACGTCGTTACACTGTGTGTGATATGCAGATAAAGTTGCTCACCTCTCCTTTATCCATCAGCAACCGACTGCGTCCCCCTGTACTCGGAGTGAAGTACAGCTGGCCATTAAAAAGAGGTGGTGTTAAGTGAATTGGGAAAGTCAAACTGCCGCCATTGCACTTCACTTCAGGTCTAACAGAGGATGAACCTTTAATCAGAATAAGAGACAGACAGAAGGAAGATTCAAATGAATGTGCATCTACGAATAGACGTTGAAAAAGCTCACTTTTAAACCATTTTGCAACGTCTTTTCAACCAAAAAAAGGCTCCCTGGGGACTTATAAGAAGTCCTCCCTTCTTGGTGAAAGTAGCAACTACTCCGATACAACATGTCAGAAAGATCACACATGCGTTGGGTTTATATGAATGACACTCACCACCGAACAAGGCGGAGACGACCGTCGCGTAGAAGAGCAACATGTCCTGCAGAATGAGGGCAGGTTGTGCGTGTGAACGTGACCTCACGTACACTTCTCGAAATTACTTAAAAAAGGGTCTCACTGTACAGTAATTTCACGCCGTGTTTCGGTCGAGTTTGTTTTCTCGAGGAAGAACTGCAATGGGCGGTAGTGATGTGTTGTTCGTGAACGACCCGTTCATTTTGAACGAATCCTTACAGGGACTCGAGAGTTACGAGTCCTCTCAAAAAAAGATTAGTTCATTTTCTCGTGGCCACGCATCGGGACTTGCATAGGCTCAGCCAAGGAAACAGAAATGATTCGTTGAATGCAGGTCACGTGGAAAACGATCCTTCTGCCAACCAAGTGGTACCAGTGCTGAGCCTATGCAGGTCACGTGAAAAATGAACGATGAACGAATCATTGACCCGAAGACTCGGTTGGCAGATGAACGAAACATTGACCCGAAGACACGGTCGGGAGGTGAACGATTCGTTCATCTGCCGGATACAGATCTTTAGATCGTTTTTCACGTGACCTGCATTGGTTTAGTAGAGGAAACAGTTACATTATTCCCTTTCGCGTGACCGCTGTTTTTAGTTTTAAACGTGAATTATATTCTTTCACAAGTCATAATGACTGGTTTTGTTATTTTCACTTTACATTTACACTTACAGTTTAGTGCAGTGTAATAGTTATGACGTGATAATTGAATGCTAGTGTGAAAATAAATGATCACTTCAAATCATCCAGACTGTAATGATACATTATTTTAATGCAGGAATTTATCTTACCACTGACTCGAAAAAAGATTTGTTCATTTTTACTGAACGAGATTCAAAGATCCGAATCGGTAAAATGATCCGAACTTCCCATCACTACTAATGGGCGGGGCTTCCGCGGTCCAGTTTAACATAAAACCACTAAAACCAGTTGTGACGCTGTTTGCACACAAACCGACGCGTTGATACGCTGAATACATGCGGATTAATGTGTCTATGATAACACATATTCTATTGCATTGTTTTTAACTGAAGTAATGTTTTGATCTAAAATCATCTATACATTGAGAATGAATGTAGAAATGACAGTACTTTCTTAATAAAATACTTTTTTTCGCAAATGACCGAGAAGGTGTTCGGTGTCCAGCCCACCGGGAGGATCCCACGTAGTAACCGGGCATTCTCTTGCGCCAATGGCGGACTTACACCCAGGATCCGACCAACGTAACGGAGGCATGTGACGCATCTTGCGTAGGAGCTGCACAGAATACAGGGCACCATTTCCTTAAATAAACCAAGCGAACCCCACTGCACATGCGCGCTCTGCAGAGGACGTTGTTATCTCCTCGTCCCATAATCGCTCGCAGGTACCCAGCGGTGGATGTACTGTATTCTCCACGCATCCAGGTGAGTTCTCGCCGGAGTGACGCGTGTCCGCGTGTATCAATAGCCGGTGGGCCGAAGGTCCGCCGCGTCGCAGTATGAGGGAGGATGGGTGACGACCTCACTCCCCCGTGCTTGTTGATGAAAACCATCCCGGTCTGTCTTTACAGGTGAAGATGTCGTACAGTGCCATGCTCGCCTTCCTTTCGGCCCTTCCTATCTCTCTGGGTACGTTGGTGAATGTCGCGTTGGTACATTTGCACCGTGTTAAATTATCGGTAACTGATCGTTTAATAACGTTTTATGATTCGTATACACCACTCCTGTGAAGAAACCAATTTCGTAAGAATCCCTGCTGTAAATCAATTGTTTGTGTACTATCTACTGCACTTTAAGACGTACCGTTTTAGTGAACCAATGTTAATAAAATCATATTTCTCACTATCTAAGAAGCTGCCAGCTGTTATGTGCCATTATCAATAGAAATACACCAGTATTAAAGGTTACTTACATAATCAAATTCTTTGAGATGAATTAGGGGATTATTTAATTTCATAGTACGTCTTTCCATAAACAAATTAATTACTGCACAATTTACAAACCCATTTCTAATCCAACTTTGTGCTGCAATATGAAATGGTATCATTTTGCTGGAGATGATGAATAATAATCAGATTCGTCCTGCTCTCCCTACAGCATGGGATGCATCAAGTGAGTGAAAAGCATAACACTCCCCTCACCTACAAAGCATGCTCTGTGAAGAGGGGACTGACTTTCCTTCTCTACTGCAGGTATAAGAGAAGAAGCCCAGATTGTTTGTGCTGGGAGGGAATTCCGTCTGCCGGTTTACTCCTCATCCAGAATGGTGACTTTTACACCAAACCCCGAGGGGCCGCGCCGCGTCCTGCTGGACAAAACCATTGTGGGTTGAAGTGTGTTGATACTTGTTGTTATGTGTGTCGTCACCAGTTTCACACATGTATAAATTGTACATCTGCAGGTGAAGGACCCGCGGTTTGAGTGGACCAGAGACAGGATGCTGGTTCTGAGAGAAGTGACTCACGATGATGAGGGGCTTTACGCCATCAAACTGGTCTCTGGATTCACCTACGAGGCCGTTCGTTTGATTGTTTCAGGTCCGACATTCTTCTTATTTTATGAAGTCCAGCCTTATTTTCAAAATACATCACTAATAAAACGTGTCCTCAGTGGACCTGAACTATAATGAATAGCATCAAAGGGTCGCGAGTCAAAACTGTTGCAACCTGCTTTAGTGTCACTGTAGTTGAGTAAATAAAAAGCTAACTTTTTACACACTTTTGGATTACGTGTACTTTACTTTCCATCCTGCTGATCGTTCTCTGCCTCTCTCTCTCGTCCCTCACTCCTTCCTCCTGCTTCAGAATGCATCAAGTCCTACCACGGAAAATACGGCGATAAGTTTGAGCACAGCATCCCCGAAAACGGCTCCCTGCTGGAGTTCTCTCCCCGGGGCGCTCCGCCGGAGGCCATGCCGGTCCTTCTGTGGAACCGGACCGACCCCGTGACCAGCGATGCCGGCCGAGGGCGGCTGCGCGCAGGGAAAGTGTGGGTGGCTGAGAGGGTGACGCAAGCGGACCAGGGCAACTACACTGTGAGGGACAGCAAGGGGAGGGTCCTGCACCGCAGCTCCCTCAGCGTCCGCGGTGAGCAACGGCGGAAGATGACAGGATGACCTTTAGGAATTACCTCAACTTAAGGGTCCCGTCATCTATAACATTTATATTTTATCTTTCCCCCTCCACCTAACACCCTGCCATGTCGTCGCATTTCCTTCCTTCTCCACCCCTGTCTTTTGTGTTCATGGTCCTGGGTGCAGAGCACTCCTTCAATGTCACCCGCTTTACCAAGGAGTCTCTAAACCTGCCCCTCTTTCTTCCTGTCCCGCATGTCCACCTCATTTTTACCCCTACCCGATTCCTTGACGAATCCTCCCCGGGCCATTTTGACCCCAAACCCCCCCGTGGCCCAGTGCAGCTGATCCGTGAGGGCCACATACTGGACCACGACATGCGCTACAGGGGCCTCATCTCGCTGGTCAGGAATGGCAGCATCAACGAGGTCGCCATAGTGAGGCTGAATTCAAGGCACGACGGGTTTTATGAAATCAGGGACGTGGTCGGCAACCTGGTATCCTCCACCTGGCTGCAGGTGATTGGTGAGTGACAGGGTGTCTTTAGATGGTTTTTTTGTCTCATTCTAAATTTCTTGTTTCCTAATCCTGACATCTGTCCCCACGTCTGCTCTCTCCTAGAAAAGGGAGGCAGATGGCGAGCGCTTCTCAGATCCATCACCGTCCCTTCTGGCTTGTTCGTGTCGCTGGTCGGTTTCATCCTGTTCATGAGGCGATATCCAAACTGCAGCCTGTCGCAGCTCGTCGCTGTCCTCAGAATAAACCGCACGCCTCCAGCCAACCCTCCGAGGGTCAACATCCAGGTGAGGGAATGAGGAGAACGCGGTGTTTGGTGCTGCTGTTTGAGACAGTTGGGCAGGTGGGGTGATTAATCCGAGGGGGGCTGTATGCTTTGTTGCTTCCTGTCCTGTTCTCAAAATAAATACGCTCTTTCTCATGTTGGCATTTAGTCGGTTTGGTAATTTAATGAACACATCTGAAAAATTCAATAAAAGTCCAATTCATATTTTATATGATTTCAATATTTTACACATTGCACTCCTTCTATGCAATTTCAAATTTCAACATATCAGTCTGTCTTATGTTTCTGATTATAGATTAAAGACACTGAATAGCCTCCCCCCCCACAAATAAATATACCAGTTACAATTAAATTCAGAGTTTGTATGTAGGTTTGGGGAAAGTGTCAGTTATTACATAACCTCCACCATGTAGGGAGTTTATGTGGAACAGATTAAATAGCCATATGGCATTAACAGAGTCATCACAGGACTTTATGAATCAGAAGGGCTTTTGGAGCTCTACTGCGTATGTGAATAATTTATCTCTTTAAGCGTCAATTCATCCTCAATCAATATCATAGATTGTACAGAACGCAATCTATAAGGAAGACTGGCATGTGTGTTTATTGACAGTCCTTCAGATGTGGATAAAGCCTTCTGAGGCCTTGGTTTTGCTAAACTGTTGAGGTTTATTGAAGCAGACATACAACAAAATTGGACAAGCAAAAAATTAAAGGAACAAATGAATAGAGACGGAATTAGACAGTGGTGTCTATCACAAGAACGCTCTTCACTCGTCTATTAAAGACCCACATATCTTAATAACAACCCATAACACGGGGCATTAAAGCTTTCCGTGTGTCACCTTACGGTTCTGTTTTCTTAATTTGTCAACCATCTGTAGATCTTATGACGTGATTGAAAGGTCTGGGTGT
This sequence comes from Gasterosteus aculeatus, assembly GCF_964276395.1. NCBI lineage: Eukaryota > Metazoa > Chordata > Actinopteri > Perciformes > Gasterosteidae > Gasterosteus > Gasterosteus aculeatus. The sequence continues at coordinate 10,771,992 of NC_135691.1, read as the reverse complement.
CACCTCAAACGAAGCGTCTCAATTAGTATCATTGTGTCAAGTCAGTTGTTGAGCTGCTCACCGCCGTGTCACCAATCCAAGTGACTTCTACATGTTTGTTGCGTGTTTGCCTCTGCAGGATTACAGCCAGCCCAGCCCTCGGCCCTCCGGCTACCACGCGCACGCTGACCCGCCTGTAACGCCAAGAAAATGCACCCCCAGAGCCAGTCCTACTCACGCCGTAAGGCCCATCGACGCAGTTACATCAGCCAACACGTTCTGTGCGTTAGCTTCAAATGGTTTGTTAGCATCGTATATTTACATGTACCACTTGTGCTTGTGTGCTGCCGCTTGTATTTCTAGGGTTACTGTCCAGTTATGGCAGGAACCGCAAGAGCCGAGAATCAGGAAGCAAACACGTCGGCAGCAACAAGCTCCCCTCGTCCTCGTCGTCATTCAACCTCAGAGGTAATAACGCACTCTATCTGTGAGTGTTTGTATATCACAGCCTAAAATGTTTTGTTATATACAGCGTGTGTGTGTTTTTTTTAATCCTTCCTAGCCGGACTCATCTCACTACAATGAGGAAGAGAGAAGGATTTCCTTTTTGATGCCCGGGGCTTCGGACTGTCTCCACTCCTCTGAAGACTGTGTTAAATTCCAGATAAAAAAAGATGGGGATAATGGCAGGAGGAGCACGTCACGAGGTTACTTTTCCACTCTGCCACTAGACAGGGACACCTCTGAATCCTGCAGTGTTTACACTTCAGAAAAACTCAACTTCTTATAAAACACAGAACTGGAGCTGAAGGAAGAACAACAAGAAGAAAGAAGAAGAACAACAAGATATGGAGCAACTACAGTATTGGATTATGAAAATAAATACCCCACCTGTGCCTTTATGCATATTAGCCTAATTTGAATGGTATGATAATTGCATGCCCTTTTTTCATGTTTGAGCATTAGCTGATCTGTCTCCTATTTCACATTTCTTGACACTGAGGATGGTGCTCCTGAAATATCCTGCTGTTACCTACCTCCAGACCCTCAGGACCAGTATGATCTGCACTGTATTTGCTGAGTGTTGGTACGAGTGTGCTTGTGATGTGATGTCTAGGGCTACATAGAAATAAGAGTTGCGATTATTCAAAGGTTTACAAAAGGGAATTCTAAAGTACTGTACAGTGATAGAGAGATTGTTTATGTCTTTTTCCATCCACCATTTCCAAATGCAACAACAATTAATATCATGTTCAATGTCTGCTCAGCGGTTCAGTGGTTTTGCTGTGATAGTGTATTAACCCTCAAGGTAATTGTAGTAATAGCTTTGTGAATTGTAACATGATCTACCACATATTCCAATAGCCTGTTGTTCTATAAACTCTGTGTATGGGATAATATCATCACCAAAGCTTTCTATTGACAAGAGATTAGAGACTTTGGCTTGTGACATTTTTGAACATTCAAAACGTTACCTCTTAGACAATAAATTCATGTTTAACACACACTTTTGATTATGTTCTGCTTTAATGTACAGTAAGCTCGTTCGTAAGACAATTGTTTCTTATTTTGCTATTTGCTTATGATTTACCTGTGATTTATTTTCAGGAATTGTCAGAAAGCCCAACGGGGCTCGTTCTCTTTAACGCCTCCCCGCCGTTAGGGGGCAGCGGAGCCGCTGCGGCGCTGAGCGCTGGAAGGGAGCGTAGAAGAAGAAGTCCGTTTGTAGCGGCAATGAAAGGACAGCGTGCCATTTCCACTTAAACGAAAACATAAGCATAGCTTACTTTAGCGATAATAACTATCGAAGCACATTACTAGCAAAACCCAACTCGTAGAAGAGACTATAAGGACTCTGTTGGAAAGATGTCTTTGGTTTGTGCAAGTAAGTGAAGTTGGATTGATCGATGTGACGGAGGAAGTATAGCTTAGCTAGCCACCGCGCTAATGCTACCTGCTAACTTAGCTAGCGCTAACGGCCATGCAGTGTCGTCTTCTGCTAATGTTGGTCGGTCCGTCCTGCTTGTCGTCGTTTCATTTTCGGTATCCTGCGATCTTTAATCTGTAAATGCATTTTTCACCTAGTCTCCAACGAGGTCCCGGAGCACCCGTGTGTCTCCCCGGTGTCCAGCCAGGTGTTCGAGCGCCGGCTGATCGAGAAGTACATCGCAGAGAATGGGACCGACCCGATGAACGGACAACCGCTGTCCGAGGAGCAGCTCGTCGATATCAAAGGTGAGACATGTGGGAGCAGCTCGAGATCTACGCCGTGTTGCGGGCTTGTGAGTTCATGTAACCGGAGGCCTAAACGAACGCAGCGTAATCACTCGATGTAATTCAAATGCACAGCACCGCCCGACCATGGATGAATGAATGAATAAACTACTCTAAAGCAGTTCCTACAACACATAACTTTCATTAAACGCCATTTGTTATAGCCAGACGTAGCTGATGTATTTACTGAGGGGTTTAAAAAGTGATAGTGTTTATCTGATTTAATATATATTTTTAGCCAATAATGGGGAATTTATATTAAATAAGGTATTTGGCTTATGATTGAGTAATATAGATAGTATTTTCTCAATAAAACCTTCTTTGTATAAAATCTCAAAATGATGAAACGTGTCATGTCAAAATATTTTAATGCCTAACATGGATTTGTTTCATCCGATTAGCATTCCAAACCCACCATAGTAACACAGAAAGTAAAAACCATGAACACCGTTGCGAACTGCTAGTTTGTCAACTGACAAATTGTTTTATTCCCCTATAATCCTCACTATTATATATTACTTATCCTACAGCATGCATTATTGAAACCTCAGAATTTGCAATAAATAACCAACTTGAATAATGATTTAAAATCGGTGACTTCTCTGTTTTAGTGTCCCATCCTATTAGACCAAAGGCTCCATCAGCAACAAGCATTCCTGCCATTCTCAAGTCCCTTCAAGATGAGTGGGTAGGTATTGTTCTTCGGCTCAAGAGAAATCCAACGAAATCCCATCGTCAATTTTGTTGCAACAATTTGTTTCAGAACATGTTTGTTTTGAATTTAAGAATTATGAGCTAATTTGACTAATGCAGAAACCGTTTAGTTCAGAGGCCCTTAGGGGGCTGTTTTCTTATTTTGAATTAAAATCATGACTTTTTGAAGAATGAGACTAACCAAACATTCCAATGTTGGTTTTATCAAGGATGTGTGTACAATACAAACATGGAGCCCTGGTGTATACAGAAGTATTGACTAAATCTGGGGGGGCCGCTTGAACAAATTCGCAGTCCACTGATTTTAAACATTTAAAGCAAGAAAAAACAACCATTTAGTTTTCTCCTGATAACAGATTTGTACCTCCTATAACAAAGCTTTTTCCCTTGAAATGACCATATAATGAACTCTTTGTTTTAGGATGCTGTTATGCTCCACAGCTTCACCCTGCGGCAACAGCTGCAGACAACTCGCCAAGAACTCTCTCATGCTCTTTACCAACACGATGCTGCATGCAGAGTCATCGCTCGGCTCACCAAAGAGGTCACTGCTGCGAGAGAAGGTGCATTAACAGTGTTGTGCCCTCTATTGTACAAACATCCGTCTGTCCAGAATCTGATCCACAAAAATGTACGTTGTGGAGGAACTTTTTCCTAATGGGGTCTACTTTTGTTTTACAGCTCTTGCCACACTCAAACCCCAGGCTGGATTGGTTGCTCCTCAGGCAATCCCCACCTCCCAGCCAGCTGCAGCAGTGAGTGGTTTATATTCTATCCTGTCGACATAAGACATTTTTATTTAAATCCATTCTGACGTTCTGCTGCTGCCCTGTTCCTCAGGGTGCGGGCGGAGAGCCCATGGAGATCAGTGAACAGGTTGGAATGACCCCGGAGATCATTCAAAAGGTAAGTTGTTCTTCTTATCTACATAAATCTTATAAGCGTTGCATTTTCTTTAGCAGGTCTAATATGTTTTTCCATATGCCTGTTTGCAGCTTCAAGACAAAGCTACCATCCTCACCACAGAGAGAAAGAAGGTATTTTTAAGGGGGGGGTTGTAATCGTTCATTTACCTTCCTTTGCCCATTTCTCCTTCTGATATCGCAATGTTGTGTAAAGTTTATCTTGCACAAGTTCATAATGCTTGTGGTACCATGTAATATGCACTCAGACTCAATTTCACTCCTTTAATGTGTTTCTCCAGAGAGGAAAAACTGTCCCAGAGGAGCTCGTTAGAGCCGAGGATCTCAGCAAATACCGCCAAGTGTCCTCTCATGCTGTAAGTTTTGATTTCTATCTGTCTGTATAATGAATGATGTTTCCTTATTCAGCAAAGGGCTGTTTTGTTGTCTTGATGAGCATGATGTCAACAACGTATCTCTTTGATGCCTTCAGGGTCTTCATAGTGCCAGTGTCCCTGGTATTCTGGCTCTGGATCTGTGTCCCTCAGACACCAACAAAGTTCTTACCGGTATATTGATCTCATCCAATGCTCATTGTTTTTTGTGTGGGATTTGTTAACACACAAATCCTTTTGGAGACTATAGTTTGATATCCATCCTGTCGTGTTCTTCAGGTGGAGCCGATAAGAACGTGGTGGTGTTTGACAAAAGCGACGAACAGATTGTGGCAACTCTTAAGGGTCACACCAAGAAGGTCACCTCTGTCATTTACCATCCATCCCAGGTACGGCTTTTTTTCAAGCATCAACCCGTCAAATTCATTCTCCAACAAACAAACTCTGACTACTTAAAGAACAGTTTTTGAGTCATTGTAACTTTTTTTTGCGATCTCTCCCCCTCTAGTCCGTGGTTTTCTCTGCATCTCCGGACAGCACCATTCGCGTGTGGTCTGTCGCCGGGGGTAACTGTGTCCAAGTGGTGCGTGCCCACGAGGGAGGTGTCACCGGACTCTCCCTTCATGCTACTGGAGACTACCTGCTCAGCTCCTCTGAGGATCAGGTGTGTGAGCTGACCGACCTATAGTGTGTGGGTGTATATTTAGCACTAAAACACTCCACTGGTTAACCACGCTCACATTTGTCCCCAATTTTCTGCAGTACTGGGCCTTTTCTGACATCCAGACTGGGCGAGTCCTCACCAAGGTTACTGATGAAAGTGCTGGCTGTGGTAAGTGCCTCAGTGGAAATGTCTGTGTATTTGGAAGTGTGAGGTGGACTTCTCTTGTTCCAGGTGGTAATGTTTCCCCTCTGACCCCTACAGCTCTCACCTGTGCTCAGTTCCACCCCGATGGTCTCATTTTTGGCACTGGGACGGCTGATTCCCAAATCAAGATCTGGGACCTGAAGGAGCGCACCAACGTGGCCAACTTCCCCGGCCACTCTGGCCCCGTCACCAGCATCGCTTTCTCTGAGAATGGATATTATCTGGCTACAGGTTAGAACAGTGCATTTGTACACCGTCTTGCTGCTAACCTCTGATCAGGTCTTTACATGGGGTTGCAGGAACATTCAGGAACAACACAAAATGCTGCACTTGCATTTACTTGTACACTGATCCAAAATACGTTAAAATACTATTGGCATCTTGTTTTTGCACCAAAGGGGTTTGGATCTATAAATAACTGTTTGCTTAAAAACGCTAACATCATTGTCCGGTTCTTTGCTCAGGAGCCCAGGATAGCTCCATCAAACTGTGGGATCTGAGGAAACTGAAGAACTTCAAGACCATCACTCTGGACAACAACTATGAGGTGAAAAATTGGAAGAAGCAAAACAAAGTAGATTACAAGTATGAGCTCAGCAAGCACATTGACTCAATCTCAATTTCAATCTTTATTTATTTTTGCTTCAGGTGAAGTCGCTCGTGTTTGACCAGAGCGGAACCTACCTGGCAGTTGGAGGGTCCGACATCCGTGTCTACATTTGCAAACAGTGGTCCGAGGTCCTCAACTTCACAAGTGAGGGCAAAATATCATTTCAAATCCAGTATGTATGTCACATGGTGCTTGGAAGCCGCATCTCTCTGACCTGGTTTCTGCCTTTCTTATTGTAGACCACACAGGATTGGTGACCGGAGTGGCCTTTGGAGAGAACGCTCAGTTCCTGACCTCCGCAGGAATGGATAGAAGTCTCAAAGTATACAGTTTGTAGGGTAATACATGACAACTTACTTAGAGGAGAGTAAAACGTTTTTTGTCTTGAGCAGTCACTATTCTGGACACGGGCTTGTAGAGAGAAATCATTGCCGACTTTGCTTCCTTAGTGTGTTAGTCCTCGTGTCCAGGAATGAGACCACGTGATATTTTTTGCCGTATGAATCTGGCAGTATGGTTAGGATAAAATGTTTGTTGGCGTTGTGAGTCTGACATGTAAATGATGTGAAATGAGATGCAAAGCCCGTAAACTGTTCTTGTCTGATTTGCCAGCAATTATAATTTACTGTAGTTTTTTTTGGGAGGGGGGGGGGGGTCTTATTTTTCATTCTAATACAACTCAAGTGTTGTGGTACATTGTTGACGACTAATTGGTGTCACAACAACCTGGTTCACTCAGTGACATTCTTTGTTACATTATGGTTAGGGTTAAATGGAAAATACATCTGTAGTAATGTACAGAACAACTAAGAGGAAAATGAACAGCTGTTTGAGATTCATGTTCATCTGAAAAATGTAGTCTTGTTTAACCTCCCTTTTAGTTTAATTTACCGTTTCTTTTACTCCATTTAAACTTGTCGTTTTCCAATTGTATATTTCTCATTCCTTGCTGTTTTACCCATTGCCGCTTTGCCCTTTTACAATAAAATAAAATATCTTTTGTATTGCCATTCATGTGTCAGATCAGAACAATGAGCACAGAGGAATCGGGAAACGTTTATTGCCATAATGTTTGACATACATGGAATTTGACTTTGCGATTGGTGCGTGACAGCAGACAGTATGACGATGGACGACAAGACCGTAGTGCAAGATGATAAAATATAATGCTATGGGTTAGTTTAAAAATAAAGGAATAAATGCTAAAAGTAAAGTTAAAATATTTAAGAATTAAAAATAAAGTGCACCAGCAAACAAGTGTCGTGTGCAGTGTGAAGGAGAGTGACCGGTGGAATGTTATAGTCAGTGGGGGACCGGGCTCTGTTGATGAGCCCGACTGCGGACGGGAAGAAACTGTTGGTGTGGCGGGAGGTCTTAGTCCTGATGGACCTCAGCCTCCTGCCAGATGGAAGGGGCACAAACCGTTGTCCGGGGTGGGAGGTTGAATTACTGCAGCTGCCTCAGGAAGAACAACCTCTGCTGAGCCTTCTTGGTGATGGAGCTGATGTTCAGCTCCCACTTGAGGTCCTGGGTGATGATGGAGCCCAGGAAACCGAAGAAATCTACAGTGGTGACGGAGTCACACAGGGTGATGGGGGAAGGTGGGACTCTGTTCTTCCTGAAATCCACAACCTAAATATTTAATTGTCCATATCTGCCTTACATGAATCTGTGATGAAGTCAAACCGCTGGTGTGCTATTATTTCACCAATGTTTGAGCTTCGCAGCAGAATGTTGTGCAGTTTGAGAGAGTCCTCTGCTCACCTCAATAGTAGTTCATTTGACGTGAGACAACAGTGGGATTTGAGTCAATAAGCCACAAACAACTTGTGGAAATGTCAGAGTAACACAATTGAAGTATTCTCCTTCATTTAAAAGTCGTGGTGCTTTGATTAAATAGATTTTTTAATTTTTTGACAATTTCTACTTGAGAATGAGTAGAATGAGTAATTTAACCGGTTTTTGAGTATTTGTTCCATCATTTTAGTTTTTTTAACGGTACATTTTAAACTAACGGACGTGTTCGGCTTCAGGAATGAGTAACCCGGAAATGACCAAGTTAACAGTAACAACGTTAGTTAAACTGGTCGTCCCACTCGTGTCATTACGTTTTTTAACGCTGGTGTTTATCAAGCGGAACTAAATACCATCTTAACGTTGCAATAATAGAATACTATAACCGAACACGTCGCGTCCGTTGGAAAACGACTAACGGTCACGTCGTCTCGCGCGGAGCCCTCGTGGACAAACCGGTGACGGACGTCAGCAGTCACGTGACACCGCAACAACGTGACTGCCACAAACAGGAAGTGGGAGAACAAAACCCACAACTTCTGATCAAGCCGCCTGGTTTCGCTCTGTTAGGTCGTCAGCGGTCTGTCTGTCCCTCGGCACCGGGACAGCGCAGCGGATTCGAGTGCAGCGGAACCCCAACCGGCGGGCAGGTGAGCGAGGGGACATCCGGCGTCTTTTTTGTGCGCGTAAACAACCGTTTTATTCCTCCAGCTGTCCGCCGTGAAACAGACCGCCGCTGTCGGGATGCAAATCAAAACCTTGCGCTTCATTTACATTCCGTCACGGGACTTCCCTCGTCAATCACGAGCTTTCATTTAACGGTTGAGAGTTGAATCTTTTAGTTTTATTTCAGATTAAAATGAGACTTACTGCCCTGTTTATGAGTTCATAAAATGTAGACGTTGACTTATTATTCGTGAAAGTCTCTTCTTGGTCTCATGTCTCATGTCTCAAGTGTTAAGTTTATAAGTGCATCGAACTAAAACCATACAGTCTGATACAAATGTCCTGGGGGAAAAAAATGAACCAGGATTAATACAAGTTAATGTTGATTATGGAGACCAGTTGTCTGTGCTGCTGCTGTATTTCGTCCACCACATTTATATTAACAATGTCAGACGAAATGCAGCACGATCACAACTCAACAACACCAGAACAAACTAACACCATCGCGATCTGAACACATAACCTTCATAAAAGTAGGGTTCACTGCAGCTATTTTGTACCCGAGTGCATTCCTTTTAGCATTTCTTAATTTATTAGCTCACAAAGAAATGTGTTCTTTTTTATAAAGCAATGCTTTTTTTTCTCTCTATTGAAGAGTGATTTATCTGGCAGCCACATTGTTTTTAGAAACATGTCTGCGCAAGAATGGAAATGCCATCCGAAGAAGTGGGAAGTCATCCGTTCATCACTCAGTATCAGTATGATACTTCCCTGTTGTTCAGTTTCCTCCCACGAACTTCTCCGTTGTCACACAAAGGCTTTTATTATCCGACGGAAAAATAAATGCTCCGTGAGAATAACTGCGTTCCTCTGAACTTCCTCAATAATACGGCGCTGTAAACGTCCGTACCTGGGACACATTGGACTGTGTTTCTTGGTAAATAAAACTTTGTCCTTTTTTCCCCCGTGCAGGCAGTTATGGGCTCCATGTTTCGCAGTGAGGAGGTCTGCCTGGTGCAGCTCTTTCTTCAGTCAGGATCCGCCTACAATTGTGTCAGCGAGCTGGGAGAACTCGGCCTGGTTGAATTCAGAGATGTGAGCTAAATCAATTCTTGGATAATAATCTTGTGGGTGAATGATCCAAGACGCGTTTGCATCCTGAACTGGTCGTCGACTGTTTGGGCCAGAATGCTTTTCCGTGCGTACCTACCAAAGTGCTCGGAGTGAGAGCCACAGATTGTTTTCATGTGTTTTGGCTATTGCAAGCATGTGATCATTACGCACATGAGCTGAATCAATTATTTTATTGAGTCACTTGGAATCTGCAGGATTTCTAAATCTGAGATCAGACGAGTTGGTGGACCGATCACGTCTTTTTGAGTCACTGAAAAGCAGCAAAAGAGTGTAATCAGATGACCACGATTAACCCCTTTCCTCTCGCCTCTTCTCTGGTGCCTTTTAGTTGAATCCGAGTGTGAACTCCTTTCAGAGGAAGTTCGTCGGCGAGGTCAGACGATGTGAGGAACTCGAGAAAACCGTCGGTAAGTATTGACTCTTTGTTCGCCAGCTCTGTTTTTTGTGTGGGTCTTTTTTTTTTCTTCCACTTGTTAATTTGGTTGAGCTTTTCCTTCGTGACCTTCTTTATCTGCCCTTCAGCCTTCTTGGAGCAGGAGATCAATCGCTCACTGTCTCCACCCATGCAGTGTCCCCTCCCTCCTCCGTGTCCGACCCCTTCGGCCCCGCAGCCCCGCGAGCTCATCACCATAGAGGAGGAGTGCGAGAGGCTGGCCAGAGAGCTCAAAGAGGCGAGCGCTCCACCGCGATGTTGAATCCATGACGTGCCTTCGGGTTTCCTTTATTGGCACAGTGTCCAAAGAGGTTGAACTCACGACCGATTGTCTTTGGCGTCTCACTAGGTGTCCAGGAACAGAGACAGCCTCCGGGCTCAGCTGACCCAGCTCTGTCAGTACCAAGGAGTCCTGACCAGGACGCACACTCTCACAGCCTCACTGGTGGGGACAAACCTTGCAAAAACGACTGCGTTTTTGTGTGAACAATCTGTCTGCAAACTAAAACTCCATTTGAACTTATTTGGCTGCATCTCACAGGCACCTCCACCTGTACTGGAAAGCCAAGGGCTGTTCGATAACCGCCAAGACATCCACCTCAGGTAGATCGAATCGTTTTTCAAATGTCCAACCTGATCTTTGTTTAACTACATTCCATGTATTCTGTCTCTTAGTTTTGTGGCAGGAGTGGTCCACCCGTGGAAGGTGCCTTCCTTTGAGCGGTTATTATGGCGGGCGTGTCGAGGTTATATCATCGTGGATTTCAGAGAAATGGAGGATCGACTTGTGCATCCTGACACGGTGGGAACTGCCGTGGTTAAGACATGGATATGAAAGTCACTTCTGATTGGTGTTTAATAACAGCTGTTGCTATAATAACAGCTTTCGTCTACGTTTGCAGGGGGAAATGGTGCAATGGACAGTGTTTCTCATCTCCTTTTGGGGAGATCAGATTGGACAGAAAGTCAAAAAGATCTGCGATTGGTGGGTCTACCTATCTAATCATTTCTATATTTCTCTTTTTTTTTTCCTCCACTGTAAACGTTCTCCTGCCTACAATGCCTGAATATCTTTTTTTATTTTGCCTCACAGCTTCCGCACCCAGACGTTTGCGTACCCTGAGAGCACCGCTGAGCGAGAGGACATTCTCCAGGGACTTCAGGGCAGAATCGAAGATATCAAATCGGTAAGTGCAGCTTAAAAAAGGCGCCGTTTAAAATAGCCGGGCGGCGTCTCTCTCCGTCAGCGGTGCGTTTCCCTGAGTCGCTCTCACTTCCCTGTATTCCAGGTGTTGCACCAGACCGAGTCCTTCCTGCAGCAGCTGCTGATGCGGGCGGTGGCCGTGCTCCCCCAGTGGAAAGTGCGCGTGCAGAAGTGCAAGGCGGTCCAGACGGTGCTGAATCTCTGCAGCCCCTCCGTCACGGACAAATGCCTGATCGCCGAGGCCTGGTGTCCCGTTGCCAAGCTGCCGGAACTGCAGAGCGCTCTGAGAGAGGGGGGGGTGAGCTGCACACGGGGAGACTTGACACGGATGAGTGAACCACCCCGTTTTCTCACCCTCCTTCACCTTTCTCCAACTCTCTCCCTTTTGTCTTCAGAGGAAGAGTGGAAGCAGCGTTGACTCTTTCTACAACCGCCTGCCCTCCTCCACCCCTCCACCCACCCTGTTTCCCATCAACTCTTTCACAGCTGGTTTCCAGAACATCGTCGATGCCTACGGCGTGGCCAGCTACCGGGAAGTCAACCCAGGTACGTCCGCGCAGCTCGAGAAGGTTTCTTCATTCATTGCACTTTGAAAATGAAAACGGCGATGATGCTCAGAATTGGAGCCAAAGAAGAGTGGATTGTAAATCAAGTTTTTTCCCTCGATGCCTCTGCAGCGGTGTACACCATAATCACATTCCCCTTCCTGTTTGCTGTGATGTTTGGGGATGTGGGTCATGGCTTACTTATGTTTCTGGCTGCCCTCTGGATGGTCCTTGAGGAGAAGGACCCCAAATTGAAGAAAAACAACAATGAGGTAACTCGGACACACGCAGCTCAACACAAGGATTAAGGCTTGTGTGACTGGGTTCACAGTGCTGTCTACTTTTGTCTGTCAACCTAAACAGGTTTCAGACTGTGTATATTAAATGCTGAAAGGAAATGGTTACCTGTGTTTTCCAGATCTGGAGGATGATGTTTGGAGGAAGGTATCTGATTTTGCTGATGGGACTGTTCTCCATCTACACGGGGGCCATTTACAACGAGTGCTTCAGCAGAGGCCTCAGTACCTTCAGCTCTGCGTGGCACGTCGGCCCGATGTTCAAGAGCAACAAATGGAAGTGAGGACGCATCGTATCGGCGCTTTTCCAATCTCTACGCACATTGCTTCTCTTCCATCTTACTTAAGTGTGTCATTTCTTTCAGTGCTTCGGTCCTGGCGGGGAACCAGTACTTATCCATGGATCCCGTTGTCCCTGGTGTTTTCACCACTCCATATCCCTTTGGCATCGACCCGGTACGGCCGTCACACGCATCACATGTATTATTTCATGTCGTCACTGGACCCGCCCTCATTCTTTCTGGTCTTTTGTCAGGTGTGGGGGCTGTCCAACAACAAACTGACTTTCCTTAACTCGTACAAGATGAAGATGTCCGTCATCATCGGTGTCATTCACATGACGTTTGGAGTCTGCTTGTCATTCTTCAATTATTGGTATATTGTTTTTTCCCGTGTGTCTTGAGTACACCTCCATTCTTTCTGACTTGCCTTCACATGAATATTGGTTTCGCTAATCTCCGTCTCCGCGGTTTGTTTTCGCCGTAGGCACTTTGGCCAGAGAGGCAGCGTGTTCTTTGTGCTGATCCCTGAACTGTTTTTCATGGTGTGTCTGTTTGGCTACCTGGTGTTCATGGTGGTCTTCAAGTGGATCGCCTACACTCCGGCTCACTCCAAAATCGCTCCCAGTATACTTATCCACTTCATAGACATGTTCCTATTCACAGACAACCCTGACAACCCAAAGCTCTACGAAGGGCAGGTGTGTGGTTTCTTTATTTCCTGTGAAAGTAACCGCTATGGTTTAACCCAAGTTTCACAATGTATCCACCAGCTTTTTTTTAAGCAGGTCAGACATGTATATTGAAGAGTGAAAATCACTGGTTTTATTTATTTTTTCTTTGGACAGTATGAGCATCCCATTGAAGATGCCTAAAAACTGCTAGTTCACAGCTAATATCTATATCTATATTATCCGATCTCACGGTTATTTATTTGTCCCAAAGTTTCAGAGGAGAAATGTATCTATTGGAAAGACTCTAATGGGTATAATAAAGTGACCCGGCAGCTGTTTTATGCATACATGTATACTTTTTAGAGTGGGGTGTCACGTCTATCCTGTGGAAGATAGAAATAATAAGCACTCTGACCCCCAACAATCATTGCATGCTTTGGTTTGCATGATTCTGAACTACATGTGCGATAACACGACGAAACGACAATGTTTTCCTTAGAAATAGGTGCTAAAGTGCAAACTACGTTCCTGTAACTCTTCGTCTGCAGATTGCTGTGCAGAAGACCCTGGTGGTACTGGCCCTGTGTGCTGTCCCTGTTCTCCTGCTTGGGAAGCCCACGTATGAATTCCTCGCATTCAAAAGACGAGGACGTCAAGTGGTGAGTTTGTGTTCGACAAAACGATAAACTCTTTTTCTTTAGAGTATTTACGGATTTCTGCTTCTCTGCCACATCAGCAGGAAGACCGACGCGCGCTGGTGGCCGAAGAAGGCTCCATCAACACCCGTCAAGGGGATGCGGAGGAAGGAGCTGTGGACGAAGAGGTGAGCAGGAAGGCTGATTGACTTCATTTACTAAAAGGATTCATTCGAGCTGTTGGGATTGTGTAAACGTTTAATCCGTCTGCAGGATTTTGATGTCGCAGACAAGTTCATGCATCAGGCCATCCACACCATAGAGTACTGCTTGGGCTGCATCTCCAACACGGCCTCTTACCTCCGACTCTGGGCTCTCAGTTTGGCACATGCACGTGAGTGGCACTCACTCTGACACGCGCAAACACAATATACATACTCCCATGACGCACACAAACACACACTCACAGACAGACTTCCTCTCTAAAACCCGTCCCACTCATGCTAGTCGGTCTTTTTCCAGCCAGTTGTTCATACACACATGACGGTTGTCTGACGGTGGGTTATTTGTGTCTCCACAGAGCTGTCAGAGGTGTTGTGGGTGATGGTGATGCGCATTGCCCTGAGGTGGGAGGGCTATGTGGGATCTGTAGTCCTCTTTGTGGTTTTTGCCTTCTTTGCTGTGTTGACCGTGTCAATCCTGCTTGTGATGGAGGGACTCTCTGCTTTCCTGCACGCGCTCCGTCTGCACTGGTGAGGATAAAGGGGAGGAGAAGAGGAAGAGCGATATGAGTGATCGCTTTTCCCCATGTTTAAGTTAGTTAATCATTTATGTTCTGAAAAGACCCTTTATACAAACGCCAAAACACCAACAAAAGATCACACTGAATTACTTCACTTTTGTATAAATTACATTGCAAATAGACATTTATCTCCCGTTCCAAGCTGCCACTAAAATATGACACAACTTAATGTTCCAACCTGTAGAGCTCATCTGAAATGATTAAAAGGTTTGAAAGATGGCTCTAAAATCAGATTAAACATGGAATGCACTTAATCTTTAGTTGAAACAAAGAGTTTCCTTCGCCTCTTGTTTTTTCACTGTTGGTGTTAACATAACAAAAGGTGATATGTTCAGCTAAGTAAATCTCAACCTGTGTATTTGTGGTGTATACATTTTGTCCCTTGAATGCAAAGTCGATTCATGGCTGAAGGGTGTTTAAGATCAGTGAGGCTCCGAAATGAAAAGGGTTCGTCCTTTACATGGAATGAATGAGCTCAGTGAATGTACGGCCGTCTGCACGTTACATTTGGACATTTGTGTCTAAATGGAAAATTTGAACCACGCCGTCCATCAAAATGTGTTTGCTTCATGTACTGTGTAGATTAACCACGGGACAGGTTTGTTGATGAAGCGACGTAGAGAGAGACGGGACAGGGGGGTGAAAACTAGGTTGCTGCATGTTGACTTTGCTTTTCTCTTACAGGGTGGAGTTTCAGAACAAGTTCTACAGTGGAACAGGCTACAAGTTGTGCCCTTTCTCTTTCTCATCTCTCATCAATGCATCAGCTAATATATGACCGACCAAACCACTACGTAGGACGGTTATGTTAATGTTGTATGGTAATGAATACTTAGACTGCAACTAATCACATCAGAATGACTTTGTCTTCTCGTCCTAACGTGGTTTATTCTACTGCCTGTAGGCTGTAAAATGGTTTAATTGACTTGCGCAATGATCCCGACCGTAAAGACTGTTATTCTTGAAATATTGAACGAGTTCCTATATGTTGAATTGCAATTGCATTCAATGGAAAAACTATACTTTTATATCCCCTTTCTGATTAGTTTTAGTAGTACTTAGCTCAAACAAATTGTAATCGTTTACACTTTATGAACATTCATTATAGACATAGATTCTGAAAAGGGAAAGGACACCAATTAATGAATCTGTTCAGAAGTTTAAGGGAAGGTATGATTGTTGAATTTGTGTATAAGTTTGCCCCGCAGTATTCTTCAATTGACGGCAGGGAAATACATGAATGATTTTGAGCCAAAGACACCTTCGCCTCATTGTCCTGTCTTCCGAGGACCAGTTTTTAATTGGTTGTAATGTTTTTTTCAGGTGCCTTACTGCGACTGAGTGCTTGTTTATCTTTTAAGTCTTTTAGACAGATAATAACTTTCATTAACTTACCACTATTTAGAACAAAACTCTGCCTGAACATTTTTTTCTGCCGGTTTGCACTGTAAAATTGATCCAATTTGAACTGAAATTAAATATTATTCTGTTGTATAATCCTATTGTGGTCTTTTCCTAAACCTTACCATTTATTGTGTAACGAATGTCTTAACCAAATTGGTTTAGTTAAGGAGGGGAGACGTATTAACTCCTTATTTAAGTACCTATTATTCAGACTGTGTTTAATATTGATTCATTAAACTGTAGCATTTAGTTGTAGGTGGTTTAGGCAGAGCTCAGCTCAACTAGATTAATCTCGTATATTACATGACATCATTAAAATGATCACTTTCCACCACTAGCAGATACTGTTGGAAAGGGTCTCATTTTTATTAAGAAATCCACGCGGAACCTCCATAGTGCCGACGGTTGTTTCTGTCGGTGCCGCTTCCAGTGTAGCACCAAACAAACCGGATGTTGTCTGAATGTCAAAGATGGCGCTGCACATGTCACGGTGAATTCTTACCCGAACAGCTCGTGTGAAATCTTTCATCTGTTTAAGGACATGGCGCGCTGCCTGCCGCAGGGTGGCACGTCGACTACACTTTAAGAGTTGTTGTATTTTTATGACGTGAACACCACTGCGGGAGAAGATGGCTTCCGGTTTACGGCTTTTGTTGGGACAAATTCGACGCCCGATTGTGGCTGCTAATCAGACGGGTAACGTAAAAGTTTCCGCTCTCTGGTCCGTGATGATCACCGTTAGTCTGTCGCGGTTAGGGTTGTGAATCGTCTCGTTTGTCTCCCAGCTCGGTGTGCGAGTCGGGCGGCCTCTCAGCCGGAGCGAAGCGCGGAGGAAAACGAAGCCGTGAGCCCGACCTTCGTGAACCGAAACCCGCGGAACCTGGAGCAGCTGGCCCTGGCCGTGAAGGACCGCGGCTGGGACACGATCTGGCCTCGCCGGGAGTTCTACCACAGGTCTGCGTGTGAATTAGAACAAACTTGACCTTAAACTAGAGTGCATTGTAACAGCTGTTATGTAGAAACGAGCAACCAAGTGTTTAATTTTCCATTTCCATTATTTGAATTTATTTTTGTTCACAAACGCTACAAATGTCATCTGTATTAAAAAAGAAAGGTATGATGAAACAGTGACTTCACTTAATGTCTTAATAAAACCAGTTAAATCAGCTATCATCTTTTCAACGAAGGCCTTGGTGCGTGAATGCATAATTATCAGGTGTTTCATCCTACAGATTTATAATATTACCCGTCACACTGTTTTCATTTGTTTTGATTTTTAATCCTGTTTGTCCCTCCCGTGTTTTCAGGCTGGAGTTTTCTCGCACCCAGCACCACGTGACGGCACGCGTGTTCTCCAGCAGCTCTCCCGTCCCGGTGCTGTCCTGCTCCACCAGGGAGTGGGCGCTGAAGAAGGAGCTGGCATCCACAAACTGCGTGGCAGCGTGTCAGGCTGTGGGCGAGGTGCTGGCCCAGCGATGCCAACAGGCTGGCATCACCAGGATGGTGTACAGGGCCATTCCCTGGACGTACCGCTCCGACGCTGTAAGTACTTGCAACGCGGCTTGCTGTCAGTAAATGCAGTAAATTTCCTTTTCCCCCCCTTAAGCTTACGTTTTTTCTCTCCCTGGCTTTTCTCTTTCACAGGTCCAGTCATTTAGGACGGCAATTAAAGGGGGAGGAATCACCCTCAGTGAACCCAGAAGAAAATACGTTGGCACCTGAATTGATCACATCTGTTATTTTAAAATGTCCACTGTACCTCTTTTGTGACGGACTACTGTATTGTTATTGATATAACCAGTATGACTAAATGACAATATAAAGTGAAACGGAATGAAGGTCAAATGTCTTTGTGTCCCTGTGCATTTTCTTCGGATAAAAAGTTGCATAGAAAACATCTGCCTGACATTTAAAAGCATTATACAGATCAAAATAAGTTTGTTCTAAAGCTTAGAGGTGTTTGAATACAACAGTGTACTTTAGATTAAATTAACACATTAATGTATGTTGGCAGAGTTAAGGGCACCACATTGATCATGCAACTTCTTACAAATCAAAAAAGGCAGTGGAGTAAAAATGCAATCCACATTTTCAAATTGATCACCTCTTACAATGTTTGAACTAGTTTAAACGCTTTGTAGCCTTTATAGTATATTTAAGTGTTTAGTCCGTACCGTAACATCACCATTGATTTTCTCAGACAAAAAGCTGAAGTACAAACAAAAGCGATGTAGAACTCCATGTTCTCCCTCTCAAGAATGTGTTGCGTGACGAGGGAGCTGGTGGCCTGACTGCTCTTTTGAATTAATGTAAAGAATGAGAGCAGCTTTTTTTAATCAGGATAGTTTGTTTTGAGTGATTTATTTCTCACTTTTTTTGTAAACGTGAGGTGCAGACATTGACACAGAAAGGCAAACGTGTACAGTATGAGAAATGGTCTTCCCAATACCGTGTGATGTTAACTCAGGCAGTGGGGACAATGTGTGTGTCGCAGTAATAAAGTGCAGGTTAAATGATTTAAATAGGCTTTAGCTTTGGTTCACTGCATAAATAACAGCGTGAACATAGAATATTCCACATCAGCATCCAGCCATAAGCCTGAAAACAGCATCTTTAATAACTAACAGTCCATTAAATGTCAATATGAATACACGAGAAAACCCTGAACATTCTCTTAACATGTTGTATAAATACATAACATGCACCCAGTGATTATTGGATGATACATCTGTATATACATGCAAAAACTTTGGGCAGTTACATTTACACTGATATCAGCAAAATGTTAATTATTCACAAGACTCATACAATATTCAGCCATCACCTCCATATCAAAAACACCAGCCATTCATATTTCACATGTTATTCTCAGGTCGAAGGCACACGTACAGCCCCGGTATCTGAATAGAATGAATAAAAATAAAACAGGTGACGTTGGTTGTTAACGCACTGACGAGATAAAGATTTTTAATTCAATATGATTGGCACATTTAACACACCGTTTGGCAAACGTGGTGCGTTGTGCACAGCTAAGATGAAAGGAAATCCTTCCATTTCTGAAAAATTAACATGAGCAGACATGAAAACACATTTAAAACCATCTACCTTGAACTGGCAGCATACAGCCTCATATTTACTGGGGGAAATAAAAAGAACAGTAATTGCATAGATATCTCTGGAGTGTTGAGAGCTGAAGGAGAAAAGGGTGAAACCAGTAGGTCCGCACGTGGTAGGGTGTGTTCTAAAAATAACACCTATAATATTATGAACACAGGTACGAAATGAAACATAAATTAAAACTTTTATCATCCAAATAACAGGAAATATAAAGCCCCCCAAAAAAGATGTTTTTTCCATCCACTTCCACCTCCACTTTCCACCTTCAGGGTTTGCTTTCACTGTCTTCTGGCAGGCTGCGTGACTCAGGGGAAACATCCACACATGCTCTCTGGTGCATCAGACTCCGCCGCCCTTGGCTGTACATCCGCTGCACTGGAGAGCGCCTCGGACTGCCGAGCAGCTTTGAAAACAACACAGAAGAAAAAGCATTAAGCAGCTAAATGTAATAAGAATTTGTACTGAACTAAAACTTTGAATGTTTTTTTAACCTTAAACGAAGATTAAAAAAAAAAGATAATCCGGCGGCACTTTTAAAAACTGCAGCTATTGCAATCTGTTTTATGCTTCTTTCTTAAGTGAACCTTCAATACCAGGCTCCTCCTTCCTTTTCTCAACGTACAAATCAACCATTTGCGTGTTGGTCGTTGGTAAAATTAAACATTTTAAAAGAGACACGGTCGCTTCCTTACCTGTTCACGCCCTTTATCCTCATCGCTGATGGACTGCATGAGGGAGAAGAGGTTCATCCTGCCACTGCGATTTACGCTCGGAGCGACCTACAGGGGAGAGAGAGAAACAGATTGAGCATCGCAAACATTTAGAGGGGGAGCCCAGTCCGCACCACAAAAAGACCCATGCACATAAACCGCTTGCCTGCTCACCAAGTTTGGTTCATTTACCGTGATAACCGGTGATCCTGTCTGGCTCGTGTCAGATTGGGGGGTTGGCTCTTCAAACACCTGAGTGTGTTTAGGAGGACAAAAAGGATCGTACATAAAAATAAGAAAATCAGCAGGATTAAAAGTGGAAATAAAATAAAATAGATTTAAATAATAACCTGTAAGTCCTGCTGTGGATCATCTGTTTCATGTGGACTTGCTAGCTCCTCCTCATCAGACAGCTCACAGTCATCCTCCTCCTCCTCCTCCTCCTCCTCCTCCTCCTCAGGCTTTCCTTCCCCCACTCTCTCGTCCTTGCGCATTGATTTTTGCCTTTGTTCTCTCGACTTTCGCCTCCAGAGTGCGCTGTGACGCTGCTGGCTGGAAAGCAGAAGGAACATGCACCAACAATCCTCTCATGTGAAGTCAAATAAATACCTAAGGCGCAACCAGCGGCAAATTCCAGAAAGGTTTATGTTTTTTTGTCCCCAAAGCTTCTTCTACGTTTTAGGGTAGAGAGCTCGTCACAACATTAGGAATGACACAATGCCTGACCTCGCATTCAGGATGCCGTTGTAGGTCTGCAGCTGTTTCATGAAGCCGTCATTGGGCTTGACGATGGAACGTCGATCCCTCACGTAGGTCAAGGCCATATCCAGTGGCCAGTGATAGTGCTTCATGGCGTAGGCAATGACGGTGGAAGCAGAGCGAGAGACTCCCATCTTGCAGTGCACCAACACGGCCTGTCCACGCTGCCTACAGCGCACACAAATCAAGAGAAACTCCCTCAGCGGTCTGGAGATTCTTTTTTAATATTCAAAGGAAATAAACGTAAAAACTGCTAAACTGCTTGGTGAAGCAAAGCCAGAAACCAGGTAAATGATATTAAAAAAGTGTTGTTCAGCTGGGGAGAAATGCACTCAGGGGTCCAGATTCATGTTCGGTAGACTGATGCTAGATTGGCATCAAACATTTCAACGCAATCAAACTTTAGTTTTACAGAAGGTTACTGAATCACCTCTTAGTATATGGGGGAGTTAGGCCTCAATCGGATGGACCACTTTTGAGCGGCCTGGGGAGGCAAATTGTAATGGGAGTGTGATGTTCTTTATGCTGCTTCTGCATTGCGGAGTGCGTTTTTGCATGAGTGCCTCGAATGCCCCGGTTTAAAGGAAACGAAAGACATTTTAAAAACATTTTCTCATTGTGGGGACTTTTGCTGGACACACTGAGACATACGACTTTACCGTCAGTAGTTATCCCGATCTGAATAGAAAACACCTCCTCCAAACCATCGGTTTACTGCTTCAGGTTTGTGGGTCAATCGTTTTTATTCATTTCATTAATTCATTCATATCAGAAACTATTATTAGGTGGAATACCGTTGATAGCAATGTGGTTTTAATGCCTAGTGATGTGTGTGGAACAGTTTTGACGATGACGATTTTAGGTGTTGCAGAACTACCTGGCCGTGTTGATGAAGTTGTACGTGTCTGTCCAGTGGGGGAGCAGCTCGCTGGCTTCCACATCGTACACTCTGATGTTCATATAAGTGAAGGACTCTGGGAAAAAGTTGTCAATCTCCCTCGTCACATTCAGGATGTAGCCCACACTGAAAAAAACAGACATGAACTTCAGTGACTCCGTGCACACAATGCAAATTCCGTATTATCTTTGTCAAGAGGCAATGGGAAATACAACAACAACAGAGGAACACAGAGCTATGGAAACCGCTGCGGGTAAAGACACTGACTTGTTCTTCTGCAGCTCCTCGATGTTCGCTGCGTTCCATTCAGAGCCCTGAAACCAGATGAAGAAGTAGAGGTTCACAAAGAAAGGGTCGTCTTCCCTATCGCTTTCAACACAGCTGTCCAACAAAGGGGAAGTTACAGTCACATGTCTACATCCTGGTGACGGCTCACTTCCGTCAGTTTAGAGACTAAAGCACAGAGCAAGACTCTGCACTACGCATAATAAAGCGCATCGCTGTCTTTGGAGCTTTGCGATCACTCACCAAGTAAAGGTAGTCAAATATTTTGGAGGGTTTGTTCATCTGAGCCATGGTAACCAGGATTTCATTGTCGATGTACTCCTTAAAGGGTCTCATGTCGAAGCCTATCCGGGTCTCTAGCGTAGAGTGCACCTGCAAAAGGCCAGATTAAATCACACAGGCAAACATACATTCTCGTATTTTTGTAACCCTCCATTTTCTGCCCGCCCGTCTTACCATTTTAGACGTGAGGTTGTCGAGGTCTTCAGTCCTCATAATGTCTCTCAGGTGCTCTTTGATCAGCCCCTCGTTGGAAATTCTATCGGCCGAACTACCCGTGCAAGAAAAAGTGAGACTTCAGCACGAGTTGGAATGTGTGTATTAGGAAGAAAAACAGATTTACTGCATCTCCACATTCATTCACAGCGTGGTTGGAACGTCACTTAATACATTCACTAAAAGTGCTACACATCAGTTCAGCAGCACTTTACATTGGACCCACCCCTCTCCATTGCTGTCCCTGCGCACCGATTCCAAGTCGTTCAAGACCTCCCACTCGTTGAGGCACAGGCGGTCCGACTCGGTGTGCTGGTGGTAGTGCTCGGCCCACTCCAAGCCATTGCCTGGGATCAGAGCTGCGTTGACCGCCCGCTCGCAGCACCCGTGCAAAGCCTGCAGCACTGTCCTTAAAGCGGAGGGAGGGGAGGGGGGGGCACAGGGTGATGTTTATTTGAGGACACTCAATAAAAGAATCTACAGAGGTTAAAAAGGCAAGATTTAAAGGGAGGTAAGACCTGTAGATGAGGGGCTCGAAGATGCTGGTTGCTATAGTGAGGACATTGAGGATTTAACTCGACTCACCACATGGTCTGCATGGAAACAGGCTTAAAAATGCGGATCTCCTCAGCTGTTGTCACACTAAAACCCCTGTGGAAAAAAAGACAGAGAAATGAAGAAGTATGAGCTAAATTTGTAAGAATAAAAAACTCGAAAGGGAAAGGAAATAACAAGAAGAGGGAAAGGCTATTCTGTGTCAATTAGCCATGTTGTGTCTCAGGCAGTCCATGGCCTGTTTTTAGAGCGGCTAATTTCCCTTCTTTACATCTTCCTCCAAGCATCGACAGCACAGAAAAACCCTGTGATGAGGACAAGCCACATCACTCAATAACTTTATTTAAAGCATAGCTTGTAGGTCTGGTCACAGAGGACATGGAGTTCTGGATGTACTATAACCCGCTTGACTGTCACTAACCATTTCTGTACAGAGACAGTAAGAGACTGAGTGCACATTCATTTCATTGCAAAAAGACATGCACTCCATGCTTATGTAAGGGTCTAAATGATGGATTGGAGGTTTTGTAATTCACGGGGAATGATTCAGCTCCATAAATAGAGATCATTACTCATTCATATTATTGCTGGCCAGGATCCCAGACATCAGCCAGCACCGTCTGTGACGCAGCCACAAACTCCTGGCTTGTTCATTTACGGTCTCAATTGGATCCTCATTCCCCTTTTAAAAAGAAATATGAAAGAAGCGTACCCGTCTCCATCCAGGTACACCTGTGTGTCGCTCCATATCGGCAGAACCAGGCCAATGGTGCACCGATCGCTGCAGGGAGGGAACAGACCGGACAAGGAGAGAAACGTCATTGACACCCCGAAACTAGAAATTATTAACTGAATGGAAATAGTACCTTTGCGACACAGTACACCTGCATCTTGGTTACACACACACACACACACACCTGTCTGGGTTGGGGAAGTCCATTCCCAGCAGGATGCTCTCTTGTTTGTTGCTAAGGGTGGAGACAACGATCAGATACCGGACTCTGACGGAGCTGACGGACTCCAACTGCACCGCCTGCATGACAGAGCGCAGAAGACCAGAGACGCAGGGAGACAAAGGGGGGAGGGGGGGATTTTATATGTAACATATATTGCAGTTTTCCTTTTAGGTATTAAGTTACTCATTGAACCACATAAACCTGCCTGATTACACGCAGCAGAAAAATCCAATCAGAAAGGTCAAAGTTGTGCTCAAAGAGAAACACAGATACTAGTTACAGGGAACACTTGTTCTATTGTCACATGTCAGAGAAACCAGCAGGAGTCTGCTTTTAAAAATGATCCAACCAACAAACCCAGCACGGTGTTCCCGACTCTTTTCCAATGAAAGCAACAAGCGGCACTCAATCCAAAGATTGCTAAAACTAGCAAGGAAGTCACAAGTTGGCAACGCTGACATGCAGTTCCTTCAGGCCTCCTGAAGGCTTCAACCGGAGCTGCATCATTCCGGTAAACACAAAACTGACTTTACACTGACGCGTTCAAACCTCCTGTGTGAGGTCTCGGACTGAGCAGATTAGATTAAATAAAGACGCAGTTGAATAGTCCAGAGTTAGAACGGCTGCTAAATGAGTTGTTTTTATTTGTTGATGAGCAAGATGATTCAATCACAATCAACTCAACTTATGATTATAAAGACTTATTTTCAACGTGCGGGGAAACACGATGCCTCACCAGCTTAACGGTATCCTCTGGTCGAAGCTGTTCAACCATGGCCTGGAGGTGTTTGCGCCTTGTGTCCTGAGCTCCTCCGCCTTCCTTCACAGGAGAAGGCGGAGAGGCAAAAGTCCCTCCATCCAGGGTCCCGCTCTCGCCATCTCCCAGCAGAAGGACCGCCCCCTTAACCAGGGCAAAGCTCTCCCTGGAGATTGTACAGAAACCCCTCATTGTTATTATGCTACTGAAATCCACTGAATTGTTCTTTTAGGACTGTATTTTCATGAGAATTCAAAAGGTAATAAAGGTGTACATCTACCTTTTCTGAAGTCTCCCTCTTCTTTCGAGGCTTTCATCCTAATGAAAAATAATTTTAAAAGTAAATTACAAGAACGCCTCAACAAGAAGACCAAAATGTAGCTTTAGTTTGTATGCAAGTCAGTTGTTCAAACCTTTTTTGTTTCAATGAAGATGATTTTATACAATTGCATTTTGTCCTCTATATTCCAGCAGATTGTGAGTTTATTTTGTTTAAAAGTATTTTTAAGGGTCGATATATACTACTATTGTAATACACAATTGAGTAAACGTTAGCTTTTAACGTTCCCATAGCAGCATGTTTCTAACGAGATGAGGACTAAAGTGTTGACACACGAACACATTTTCTGGGAACATTGGAGACACTGTGAGTGTGTGTGTGTGTGAGAGAGAAAGTCTTTCCTGTTGAGAAGTGTGGACACAGTGTGGACGCTAGAAAACAACCGTTCAGTAATTCCTTGAGTGAAATGTTGTGTAACACACATAAGGTGCAGTGGAAGACTGACGTGAGGAGACAACCACAAAGAATGACATTTAAGCACAGGAGAGGACACTAAGCGGTTTGGAGTGAAAACAATCAAATATACTGGTAGTGAAATTATAGAAGGAGAAGAAGAAGAAGTAGAAATGCAAGTTAAGAAGAAATACAAGGGAGTCTGGGGGGGGGGCAAGAGAGAGAGAGAGAGAGAGAGAGAGAGAGAGAGAGAGAAGTAGTAACACAAGTTCACAGAGAAAGAAACTTGAGGCAGTAACATTACCTGTTACGCAACTGACATGTCCAGACAAAGTCAAGAAAAAGAAAAAAAGAAATCAAAGAGGAGAAGTGGGCAGGAGCCGGGAGAGGAACGATGAGGGTTTGAAGAAGAAGAAGAAAAAGGAGAGAAAACAAGTTAAGACAGCAGAGTGATCAGATACGTGACAAAATGTTCAAAAAATGAGACTGGGACCCACAGTCAGGTCATTTATGGTTTAGTTGGCAATGACAAAGACCAGAAGAAAAGCCAAGCCTGGGATGTAAAAGTTAAATAATCATCATGAAGAATGTTAAAGCATCTAACGATACAGTGCTTGCACGCTTGTATGCATCCATTGAAAAACTACAGAAGCATTTAGACAAACAAAAGGGTTTCTGACATCACTGTAATGAATATGAATGGCACTTTGATGATGACGATGATGTCTGTATCTGTGGCATGTTAGCCCTGGAGGCCCACCGACGCCGTCACTTCCCTGGAAGCAATTGTACAACAGCCTCCTTCTTTTGTCAGGAAAATGCAGAGATGAGGGACACACCCAGGAATGTCTGCCATGGATGCAGGATGCAGAGGGTCCAGCATCAACACATGGCTCTGAATCCCGCTTCTTACATCCAGCTTACAAAATAATATCTCTTGCCATATGATGCAAAACGCCTGACGTGTGTGTGTGTGTGTGTGTGTGTGTGTGTGTGTGTGTGTGCAACAAGGCGTGCGGATGATTGCACTCACTGCAGCGCCGGAGATGGATGGGAGCCTGTGCAGGGTCAACAGAGCCATTGAAGAGCGCAGGGGGAGTGTCTTTACTACACACGTTGTTGATGGCAGGTTCAGACAGGCCCGGCAGGTTTCCTCGCTCACAACTATGCTGTTGGCGTGGTGGTAATTTGCTCTGAAATTAAATATGGATATTGGGGTGTGTGATTACAATAATAGACAGGCTTTAGATCGGAGACTGCTAAAGAGTCTGAGGAAATGAACGGTCTGCTTCATGGTACGATATTAACAAGGAATGATTACATAACATAATATTAAGTTTCCCCTTTGTTGAACCCAGTAGAGGTGGAGTTGCATGGGACATAGTGTAGTAGTAGTATTAAGACAACTTTGCTCAATGACCTTATTGGATTTTAAGTATATGTTTGCATCACTGTGGTCAAGATGTGCCTTGATACTTTCATAATTCACCTCCCGAGATCAGCAAAATCCAGACATTTTTATAGTTATTTAAACTATTTAAGAGTTACTCGAAAATCTTCCAATAGGTTCAGGATATACAAATAGCAAGGTATAAAATGAAATAAAAAGAAATATACTGTAGTGGCAGTTTTCTCTTAATCCGCATTTTATTCTATTAAAATTGCTCCTTCAAACTGGAACACATCTGGATTATTTTAGTGAAACACATTATTATAGTGCACGCAACCGACATACTAAAAATACCCCCTAAACCTGTGGTTAAACATGATAAAAAAACACATTAATAATTGTCAGGTTATCAAATAGGGTGCAGTGAATGCTGATGAAGCACGTTTTACGTACATGAACGCGCGGCGTTATTAAATGATAATAAAGCCTGCGTTACATGGCAGCTAAAACGTCAAGGCTTTAGCGCGTCTATGACGGTAATACAGTCCCCTGTGTCCCGGCATTGTTAGCGGGTGAGTAACCGTAAAGAAGCGGTTGCATCCTAACCGAGGAGCTGCAGGACAACAGCCCGCGGCTCGTTAAGGCTCGTTAATTATCTACCGTTAATTAGCCTGCCACAACCGGTCCAAGCTAAGAGCTGACGCTAACGTTAGCCGCCGCAAACGTGAACGCCTAGAAGACCCCGAAAGAAGACGTCTCAGTTTCTCACCTTTATTTTCAGACTGGGACCCCACTCATTTCCGGCTTCGGAGTGGACTTGTTTGTTCCTCGAGTGTCAAGTGCTACTTATTCCGCCCTCTGCCGCTTTTGAGGGTGAAGTCTTCGCCATTTACAGCTCAGCGGCTCGTGCCATGGTCCGCACTAATAAGCGGAGGAGCAGACACCGCTGGAGCGGTCCGATGACACGACGTGGGGGGCGTGTACTATGACGTCATACGCAAACACACACTAAAGGGCACGTTCACGATCGTCTTGCCGTCACCGGACCAACCGTCCGCTCATGCGCAGTGCTGTGAAATTGAGCAGCACTTCCTGACGTCCCGTGGAGGAAACTGGAGTTTTCCCACAACAGTGTTGCGCAAAGGTTCAAGGTTGAAACCTGCCAGTGCGGACTGCGTGGACGTCCGTCCTCCCCGCAGAGAGGACAACCCTCCACTTCCACCGTTAAACCAGATGCAGACAGTTGGAAAACTCATGAAAGTGTTCGTGACGAGGCGCATCCCGCCGGAGGGGATGAAGATCCTGTCAGCAGCTGGAGTGTATGCATTAATACCGATCAAATAACTGACATCTAACACGAGCAACCCAGCGTTTAACTATTTACGTTACATTTATTTAAGTGTTTGCCTTTGAACCACACGTGAAGACTGCTCTCAAAGCTTCCCACGTGTGTTTAGCTTCTGTAAATATATCTCCCGTCAGCTTCTTCGGCTAGCTCGTATCCACAGAGTCTTGACTGCGTGACATCTCGTGTTCTGTCTCCTCCTCAGGTGCGAGGTGTCTCTGTGGGACTCCGATGAACCCGTGCAGAGAGAAGAGCTGCTCAGAGGCGTGCAGGGGGCTCACGGCCTCCTGTGTCTGCTGTCAGACAAGATCGATGCAGAGGTTCTGGATGCCGCAGGTACTCCTTTAGATCAGTGTCACAATTCATAATAGATCTGTAAATAAAACATTAAATATTCCCTGGTGACGCAATGATGAGAAAGGCAGCACGCTGTAAACAACCATAGCTTCTTCTTCTTCCACTCAATTATTTAATTTAAGATAATTAAAACATATCAATAAGTAGTAAATTCAACTGTCTCTGATTCCAGGGCCGAACCTGAAAGTCATCAGCACCCTGTCCGTGGGATTTGACCACATGGCGCTCGACGAAATCAAAAAACGGTAGCTTGTACTTTTAAAAACAACCTTAAGCTAGCAGGGTGATCCGGTGGCTTCTGAGTAAAACTGGACCATTTCTATCAACAGTGGCATACGCGTTGGATACACTCCGGACGTCCTGACCGACGCCACAGCAGAGCTGACCGTAGCTCTCCTGCTGTCCGCTGCCCGCAGATTACCAGAGGGAGTAGAAGAGGTCAAGAAGTGAGTCACGCGTCTACGCCAATAGCTGCAATCGCTGAGTATAGTACGGTGGTCATCGGGTCTTTTCCTTTTTCTCTCTCAGCGGAGGCTGGAGCTCGTGGAAGCCTCTCTGGCTGTGTGGTTACGGCCTATCTGGCAGCACAGTAGGAGTCATTGGCTTGGGACGCATTGGTAAGGCTCGATATTTCTGCTTTTACTTTGGCACTTTAAAATCATGATATATAACGTAGGACGTGATCCGTGATCCGATTCCAGTGTCGCACCAAACTACCGTCGTTTTTTTGCCGACAAAGTTTAAGTATTTGCTGGGGAATAATTGGTTGGGCTTGTGTTCAGGCATGGCCATTGCTCGGAGACTCGTGCCCTTTGGGGTGAAGAGGCTGCTGTACTCTGGGAGAACACCCAAAGCCCACGCTGCTGAGGTGAATGGAGAGTTTGGTAAGAAAAAGCAGATATTCACGCAGCAGACAGAAGGGGAAAAGCAAAATAAGATCATACCACTAATAGAAAAAAGAAGGTTTTTGCATATTTTAACTATTTCCCCTTTTTTTCCCTCCTCTCGTCGTTGCTGGTCAGTTCCCTTGGACACTCTGCTGGCTGAGAGCGACTTTGTAGTGGTTTCCTGCTCCCTGACACCAGAAACTCAGGGGCTCTGCGACAAGGCCTTCTTCAGCAAGATGAAAAACACAGCAGTGTTCGTCAACTCAAGCAGGTAAACATCCTCTGCAGCGCACACTTTGACTGTGTTTGCAGTTAAGATCACGTAAAGTTAGAAGATGTGGTGCATTATTGGTTTTAGGGGAACTGTGGTGAACCAGGAGGATCTGCACGAGGCTTTGACCAGCGGAAAGATAGCTGCAGCTGGACTGGATGTCACGACACCTGAGCCGCTCCCGACAAACCACCCACTTCTGGCATTAAAAAACTGCGGTGAGTGAAACATGTGGACACGCTTTTTTTTGGTCCTCCTTTTCTATGGGTTTTCCACTTAATGCAAATGTTTTGTCTTCTCCTTTTCTTGTGCAGTGGTGTTGCCACATATCGGCAGTGCCACCTACTCCACGAGAGGCATCATGGGAGCTTTGTCAGCTCAAAACCTGCTAGGAGGTTTACAGGGCACAGACATGCCCAGTGAACTCACCTTCTAGCCCCTGAAAACGGGTGCACTGTGCCTGCTGCCTCCAACAGATACCGGCGCAGTAAGGAAGAGAAGGATACTAACAATAATGCTCGGGTTTATGTTTGGAACATGATAGTTTAACTTCATGCTGTCGCAGGCACAGAGGTTTGATAGTGTGCATTTGAGGAAGGAAATGCTCTGTGGGAGGTTTTGTCATCTTGTGTACAGTAAAGTTCTCAAAGTGAATGAATAAATGATTAAATTAGCAGCACTCCTTAATATTTGCTCTTATCACGAGCAGTTACACTGCAAAAAACATTTGTCCTTTTGATTTAAAATGTCTTTTAAAAGAAACAACTTTACCACTGCTCGCAATAAAGATGATTTATACCTCTTTTTTCTTTCAATCAGCTTTTAATTCAGTGATACAAATCATACAATGCTCCAGATGTGTAAAATATACATTTCTGTATATTTGTGTGTTTACAAATGTAGCATACTCAAAATAGATATAATTATTTTATCACTCAATGTCACTCTTAGGTCAACATAGGATATTTGCATTGCGTTCACATCAGTTTGGAAAAAATGGAATTTGTTGCATTTCAGGGGAAAAAGAATTTGAACATTTCAACCCGACATAATAACATTAACTTATTGACCTTGAAATCATGTAACATCAAATCCAAAACAAATAGAGGACGTTGGGTAATGAATAATCTAGTTTAGAGTAAATCCTTTCCAAGAATTGCGTTGCTCTGAGCCACTGTACCTCCCCGTCACCGGCTCCGCGCTGGTCACACTTTGGACAGGGTTTTGCTTGTGTGGCCATGGATGTGTTCCTTACACTTTCTGAATTTCACGAAGGTCTTCAAGCAGATTTTGCAGGCGTACTTCTTCTCCCCTGTCACCTGCAGCATTTTGTCTTCAGCAACTCCAGTCCATTGCGGACCTTTTGAAGAATCTCCCACAGGCACTTCATGTCCAGGCACTTTAGGGGCAACGCGACCGAAGGTTGTCCCGTCCTCGGGTGGCTGGATGAGGGACTTTTTGCGATGGGGTCTGTTGCAAACCGGGAACCCCGCTGAAGGGCTCTGGGTGGGCGGGTCACTGCAATCGGGGCCCTGAGTGGGGAGAAGCTGCCGCAAGGGGCCAGGGATTACTGGACACACTAGTGAGGAATCGGAAGACTGAGGAGGAGAGATTTCTGAGTTTTGATACAGCTCACCAGTATGTCCTGCAGGAGCATCGCTGGCCGTGGCAGCAGTGAGGCTGGCCAGTCTGTCTCCTTCCTCCTGGGCTCCCGTTACACTTTCCCTGCTGGGATTGAGGAAGCCGGAAAGAGCAAGTTCCGATAGGCCTTCACTCTTCACGTCTACTGACCCCTCACCCAAAGGTCCAGCCTCTCTCTGGGCATCAGTTTGAAGATCTCCGCACAGCTGAGATGGTAAAAAGACTGGGGCCGCTTTCTCCTCATTTGGTTGAGAGTCAAAATGGTCAGTGTGGTCTTCTGGTGGAGATTGAGGAGGATGCTTTGCTAGACCTGGAGAGTGCGCTTCCCCCCCCTCAATCAGCTTTGGCCGATCTCCCTTTTCCACCTTTACTTTGACCACAGTGTCTCCCTCTGTATCTCCATCCTTCCACGAAACTACACCTCCCATTGTGAAGTTCGATGGCCTTGGCAGCTGGATCTCCCCCCCATCCTCCTCCTTGCCCCCTCCTCCTCGGCTCTCCCAGAGTCTGTTGGTGGTCTTCAGGGAGTCCGGGGACAGCATCTCCACTCCACCCTCCTCTGCGCTGGTGTTTCTAGTTACAGTAAGTAAACATTCCTTATAGTGTCCCTCATCCGGCCTGCAGGGCCTCTTTCTGTGGCCGATCTCGTCCTCTTGAGACTTCCTCTTGTACAAAAATGGTGCAGCACCTCGCTCCCCGCTCACCCCCTGGGCTTCTACCCCAACAGACTGACTAACCTCCACCCCGGTTTCCTCCTCATCGCTGCACTCCTCCATGACCGAAGTGGCGTGTTGCACTGACCCCCAGCCTTTCGGGGGCAACGCAGGAACGTTTCTGCTGGACAGGTGGAGCTTGTAGATCTTCACCACGTTGTTGAGATGCAGGTGCGACGCTGCCAACAGTACATCCATCACATTGGAGGTCCCCGGGGAGAGGGTGGAGGTGTATATCATGTCCAGCAAGGTGGAGAAGGCCTCCGGGGTCACCACCTCTGGATCTAGCTCAATCACACAGGGACCATCGCAGTCATTTCCTGGTCCACCAACCTTAGCACGAGCGTTGCTGGAGCTCAGTAGAGCCCTGAAGTGGGAGCTGCACGCCGCCAGGATGGAGCGGTGAGCCCGGAAGCTCTCGGGTCCGACGAGCACCACGCAGTCACACAGGTGACCACACAGCCGCTGCTGGTTGAGCTGCTGGAAAATATACTGGAAATGACCGGGGAAGTCCATTCTGGCAGGCGTCGTTGGTTGATACCGCAGGGAGACACATGCGACGTGAGCAGAGTTGTACAAAAAAAAAATACTCCCGAGAAAGAAACAGCCGGATATCTTCACGGCGGTTCTTCTCCTGCTGACTCCGATACGAGGTCCGAAGTTGAAGCTTTACTGTTTCAGAACTCGCGCTGTCAGCCGGTTCAGCCCCCACGGACCACGCTGCCTTGATTTGTTTTCTCGCACAGCT
Organism: Gasterosteus aculeatus; assembly: GCF_964276395.1. NCBI lineage: Eukaryota > Metazoa > Chordata > Actinopteri > Perciformes > Gasterosteidae > Gasterosteus > Gasterosteus aculeatus. Next base: position 10,739,768 of record NC_135691.1, on the reverse strand, counting down.
GCGGAGCGAGTAGCACAGCGCCCCCCGGCGGCGACGCGGCGGGGGTTCATCTGAATTCAGATCAGGCGCACCTTTTGTTCACAGGTGGCAAAAACTAGCTAATTAAGGAATGCTGTAATGCCTCCTGCAAACTGTAAGTCCGTTTTCTACTAACAACTAAATTGTATAATCCCAATTCTGAACTAAGAGTTCACCGTCAATGCGATAATTATAAAACAGATACCTAGTAGAACAGAATAAGATCGGCACCAGCCATCACTGAGTAAATGGCATAGCAAAGCTTAACAGTATTATTACTCTGAAGACACACATAAAAATACCTAAATAACGCCTTCAATGTAAATACCATTAAAAAAATCAGACTGGGTAAACAACGCGTTTAATCACTGACCTAAAAATGAGACGTAAATATAAGAAATATTCTTGCAGCTGCAGATGCCAGTTATAATGTATATGATGTAGGTAGACAATGAAACACTTTCCAATCATTTCTTGGGCAACGTTTTTATTTTCAGTGATTACATAAAAAGAATTTAAACTTATTCCTGAAAATATTCAGCCCAACAAAAGTAATATACTTTTCTAATACAGTTACAACACAACACAATATGTGCAGAACTGAGTAGATCCGCTATCAACAGAAATATACATGGTATCCGGTTAACTTGCGAGCATGGCGCGCTTACACACTGCCACTTTGTTGTCAATCAATAATGGCAACATGTTTAACAAGAAATGCAGACTAAAGCTTACAAAAAGGAATAAGATGGGATAAATTAGATCAAATGTGTTTCCTCCGGTGCAGTGATGGTCAGACGCTGGTTGTGTCCAACACGATTAGCAGTAATGGCCCCAGTTGTTTGATGCGGCTGACGACGATGATGATGATGATGATCCATACTCTCTCTGGTCGAGTAAACGCTTAGTAGATGGCTGAGGAAGAAACCCGATGTTCAGGTCATATGCTGTCCAGCTTCTTCAACACAAATGGGGCTGTAAACAGAAAACAGATTAGATGTTTATTGTAAGGAAGTATTGCTTTTCTATGGAATGAATGCAATTTAGCTACAAGTGTTCTACTTATTATTAAGGCACTCTACATAAACGTCAGTATGGCGTGATTTTGCTAAATGTCAATGTCATGAGTCGCTACTCACTGGCCCTGAGCAGGGCGACGTAAATAATAAAGTTTCGTAAAGATGAGACGACATCTTGTCGCATTTTCCTCTTCATCTCCTCGGGGTCCATTTTAGGCCCGAGTCCTTCTAGTTTGAACATGACAGCTGTGGTTTAACCGTGTTTAGTCCTTCGGTTCGTCTTTCGTGTCGCGATGTCGTCGTCTCGGGAGCGTGGATGAAAAGATCTCACCGGAAGTACGTATGAGCGGAAGTTACGAACGGCGAGCACGGAGGGACAAATTAAAAAGGCAAAGGTTAAATGTGGCCCTCTAGCACATTTGTTAAATATGGACGGATTATATAATTGATGTACTTTGTTATATTAGTAAGTTTAACCGTGAAAAGAGTAAGTTAAATAAATAAATATATTCTGTCTGTTTCCCTTAAATGAATGTTATTTTCCCGTCCTGTTAGGGAGGAAGAAAACACTACCACCAACATCTCCACCTAAATAGTACTCTGCAAACTGAAGCATGTTATCATCGAGGCAAATAACTATTGGTGCTTTGGATGTGGTCAGATTAAAAAAACTAGGGTACATTTGACAAATTAGTGTAGGAGAATGCAAATTCTAATTTAGACACTGACTCTTAGAGAATGTGGGGCCATTGGGGCCCCCTATGCCACTTAGTATTCAAGCTTCTTCATCAAACCAATGTGATGAAAGCATGTAAAATATGTTGTTAAACTGAATCAATTCAGACTGTGATTATTCCACCAATCAATTCCATATGAACACGCATACAAATTAGACTTCTTATTATTATTATGATTATTAATAATCATAATAATAATATGATTTGTATCACTGTGCTCGCGTTGGGTGAACTAACCTTGCGGCGGGGGGGCGGTGGGGGTCCTCCGGGCGGAGGAGGCAGAGAGGATCGAGAGGCACAGAAGGAGGGGGTGGGTTATTTCTGCGCTCAGGGCCGGGGATTAGGCACACAGCAGTCCCAGCATGATGACAGCATCCAGCATATAGCCCCCCCCCCCCTTCCCACACACACGCACACACACACCACATCACCACCATCATCCGGCTCGGGAGGACGTCGCGGATATTTCGCAGAAAATATTCCCTTCAAATTCACGGCATCGCTGCCGCGTTTCGGGGACAACCTGCTCAGACTGCCGCTCCATCTGTCTCCTCCTCAGACAGAGCAGGTGAGTTTTCTCGGTATTTCCCGGTGTTATTGTCTGATGAAGCAGCACCCGGCTGCTCGTAGGGGCGCTTGCACCTTGCATCCATTCCTGGCATTTGGACGGATTTTCTTCTTTTTTTTATCACACCGAAATGAATGATTTAACTGACGGTCGTTTTCACAACGCCTGCAGGCGACACCCATTGGCCCTGTTTGGAGTCTGCGTGGAGATTTAAATCCGATTAAGATTATAAAGGTAACAAAAGACTGACCTTTTTTTCTTCTTTGTTTAGTCCCCCGTGTTGACCAGCATGGCCGTGCCAGGGATCACAGTTGCTGTTGGTTCAGCGCACTGGTGGATATTGATGATTATACGGGCATTTCTAACGTGTTTACGAGCGATGGACGCGGCGGATGACATGTGGTGTTGTTCATTGTGCGTTCTGGTTATCGGGAATGTGCATCGCTGGGATGCCACGCAGAACCATTTTTTTTGTTTCGTACCACGCTGAACGCTGAACTCATTCCACACACTCATAAACAACGCGTCTCGCGCGGGGATCGCGGGGAATCCACGCCGCTGCACGCGCAGTGAAAGCCCCGCGCGGCGGGGACGCACGGATCGGAGAGGAGGAGGAGAGGAGGAGGAAGAGGGGGGCTGCTGCTGCTGCTGCCATGAGTCCGGGGAGGAGAACACGCACATTATGAATGGGCGTAGGCGACGTGCAGCCACCCGCGGGGCAGTGTCCTCTCCTCCTGTCTCCCTCTGCTCGTGTCCTCTGGCCAGTAGCAGCCTCTTGTCTCGGCCTCCTCCGCGCGGTTGCAGGACGGGACAAGAGCGAGCAACACAACTAGACCGGAACAATGCGTTTTGCCGTTCCGGGGCCTTCGTTAATGCATGGCATGATTTGATATGACCGCTGGTTACGGATTTTATTGAAACACGTGTTTGGCCACAGCCATCACTTAAACAGCATCATGTGCAGCTCAACACACGCTCACACACAGATGGAAGCTTAATGAATGAATGTCATTTTGTCCCCGATGAACCCCCCCCTCCCTCCTCCGGGCTGTGGTCTCTCTGTGTTTCTGAGGCTGTTGGCCTGTGCTCTGCCACAGCTGCAGGCCCTGCGCTGTGACTCAGGGATGTATGCTACAACATGCGATGGGAGTTGCCACTCCGAGGTCAGTGTGCCGGAGGAGGAACGCGCGTCGGGCAGAACTCGCACATCAGGAGGAGCCTTGATGCCTGGCTGCGTTAGCCTCGATCTGCCCCACTGACTGCGCCTCTGTCCCACTTACATCGAAGCCAGTCAGCCATCCATCCATCCACCCCCCACCCCCCCTCTCTTCCTCTTCAGTCTTGGCTTCGTGTCTCCAGGGCACTCTGTGTAGCCCGATCCACGGCCCGACTGACCATTAGATCAATCGAAGGTCGGAGCTGTTCAGAAATGTGATTCATACCGTTACCGCCCCTGAAAGCTATTGATTTATCAATATCTTGTCTTTCTCAGTCAAGGAATTGAATGGGGTCAAGGATTACGTTGGTGTATGATGGGTATATTGATGGACGGGTGGAATGGCAGACGTGAAATGCAGATGAATGTACTTTAAATGTGTATGTTTCCCTACAAACTGTACCAGTGTCACTGCTACATGAGGATAAATGAGATTTGACCTCATTGATGCGACAGCTCCGTGGCGATGGCACACTTGACTGGCAGTGGCGCCATAATGTAGGCCAACTCTAACTAGAAAAGGCATTTCCTGCTGAAAATGCGTTGGAATGCAAAAAGCTGAAAGCTGCACTGAATATTTAAAAATAGCTGAAAATACAGAAAGTTGAAGGGAATTTGAATACATTTGCTGAAAAGCTGAAATGAATTTGAAATTGCTGAAAATACAGAAATGGGAGAAGCTGAAAGGAATTTCAATAGATTTGCTGAAAAAGCAGAAATGAAAACAGCTGAAATAAATTTGAAATATTGCAAAAAAAATACAGAAATGAATATTAAAAAATTGCTGTTGATAGAGGCATAAGAATAGCTGAAATTATTTTAAAGAACTGCTGAAAATACAGGAAGTGGGGAAGCTGAATTTCAATAGATTTTCTAAAAACAGAAGTTGCAGGAGCTTAAATTTGTTTAAAATTGTTTGTAGTAATATTAGTAGTAGTATTAGTTATAATTGTGGTATTAGTAGTACTAGCAGTATAAGCAGTAATAGTAGGTTTAGTATCAATAGCAGTAGAAACAGCTGTAATACTATTAGCCATAGTCGTATTTGTAATAACATTAGTAGTAGTTGTAGTATTAATAGCAGTAGAAATACTAGTAGTATGGTAGTAGAAGTATCAGTTGTAGTACTAGAAGTACGAGTAATATTCGTAGTGGGAGACAGAATGTTTGTTATCAAACTAAGAAGTTTTTAATTAATAGGCCTCATCACAAACATTACAGTAAAAATTCCCTCCATGTGGCTTTTATTTTGAAATTATTGGATTGGGTGGGTTGGGGGGGTGTAGATAGAGGGAGGGAGGGTGAGAGGGTGAGGAAGGGAGGGGTGGTGAGGAAGAGATAGAGGGAGAGAGAGAGGAGGAGAAATAGACAGACATACTGACTGACTGAGTGATTAACAGTAAGAAGAGGTCAGGGTGGAGGGGGGAGGGGGGGCGAGTGTCTTTATCATATTGGTCTGTTGACAGAAAGCATAGCTGCGTCATGTGACTCCACTAATCAGGTCATTGGAGCAGCTGTGAGTCACACACAGAGATACTGCAGCGTGTTTACGAGTAACCACGGCAACGGCGCACCTATTGCATTGGGTGGGGTGGGGGGGTGTAGATAGAGGGAGGGAGGGTGAGAGGGTGAGGAAGGGAATGGTGGTGAGGAAGAGAGGGAGAGGGGAGGAGAATTAGACTGACTGAGAGTGATTAACAGTAAGTAGAGGTCAGGGGGGAGGGGGGAGGGGGGGCTAGTGTCTTTATCATATTGGTCTGTTGACAGAAAGCATAGCTGCGTCATGTGACTCCACTAATCACGTCATTGGAGCAGCTGTGAGTCACACACAGAGATACTGCAGCGTGTTTACGAGTAACCACGGCAACGGCGCACCTATTGGATTGGGTGGGGTGGGGGGGTGTAGATAGAGGGAGGGAGGGTGAGAGGGTGAGGAAGGGAATGGTGGTGAGGAAGAGAGGGAGAGGGGAGGAGAATTAGACTGACTGACTGACTGAGAGTGATTAACAGTAAGTAGAGGTCAGGGTGGAGGGGGGAGGGGGGAGGGGGGGCTAGTGTCTTTATCATATTGGTCTGTTGACAGAAAGCATAGCTGCGTCATGTGACTCCACTAATCAGGTCACAAGGAGCAGCTGTGAGTCACAGACAGATCCTGCAGCATGTGAGTGCTCGTAACCACGACAACGGCGCACCTGTGATCATTAACGATCTACTGCAAAAGACAGAGACATGGCAGCAAGTTACACAGAATCCACACCTCAAACAAATGGGAACCAGCGCAAAACTATAACAGCTATCTAAAAAATACGGCGTTTGTATGAGACCCAAGACTCTACCGAACGCGTGGATGTGTTTTTATGTCTGTCCGGTAATAAATACGGCTCCTATGGCCGTTTACAAAACGTGTACCTTGTGGATTTTTGTGAGAAATATGTCGGCAGATTTGTATTGGAGCCTATGGGGCTTTTGGCAGAGGTTGTGTCACTCAAACACACCTTGCGCCAAAACTAAAGAACTCTGGGATTCCATGAACACATTAATCCAATCAGCACAACCATACCCTCATTAATCTGAAGAAATGAAGCCTCTAGAGTGTATACTTTGGCTGCAAGGACAAAAGTTCCATACTTTTTTAACCAGATTTCTGCGCTGCCCCACACTCTAGCCTCGAGCTCTCCACTCTAGCAGACGCAATACACACTCATGTAAAAGTCAGAAACGGAGCGAAAAACTAGTGAAACATAATCAGTGATTATGAAAAAAGTACAATAGATATCAAGAAGCAGTTTTTTTCATAAAATTGTTGAGACTTGTGTGAACATTTGAGAGTTGAAATGGTGTCTGTAGCTGAAAGATTGGCGAAGCTGAAAAATCTGAAAGTTGAAGAAGTTGAAGACTATTTGAAAAGCAAACTCCATTTGAAAACCATGTTAAAATATTAATGATTATTGATTTATATAAATTCAAGCTTAAGAGGTAGAAAGCTGAACATACATAGCCCTCAAGCCAGAAAGAAGCTGAATATTTTAAAATTTGAACGGTTTAAATAGCTGAAAATGGGAAGCAGTTGAAAGGGGGCGCGGAAGAAATAGAATAATAACTAGAAAAAGCATTTCCTGCTGAAAATGCGTTGGAATGCAAAAAGCTGAAAGCTGCACTGAATATTTAAAAATAGCTGAAAATACAGAAAGTTGAAGGGAATTTGAATACATTTGCTGAATATTTAAAAATAGCTGAAAATACAGAAAGTTGAAGGGAATTTGAGTACATTTGCTGAATATTTGAAAATAGCTGAAAATACAGAAAGTTGAAGGGAATTTGAATACATTTGCTGAAATAAAAGATATTAGCAAAGCTGAAATTAATTTGAAATAGTTGAAAATACAGAAATGGGAGAAGCTGAAAGGAATTTCAATAGATTTGCTGAAAAAGCAGAAATGAAAACAGCTGAAATAAATGTGAAATATTGCAAAACAGAAGTTGCAGGAGCTTAAATGAATTTTAAAAAGTACAGAAATAACAAAAGCTGAGATGAATAAAAAGAGGTTTAAAATTGTTTGTAGTAATGTTAGTTGTAATTTGGGTATTAGTACTAGCAGTAGAAGTCGGTTTAGTATCAATAGCAGTAGAAACAGCTGGAATACTGATACTATTAGCCATAGTAGTATTTTTAATAACATTAGTAGTAGTTGTATTAATAGCAGTAGAAATACTAGTAGTATGGTAGTAGAAGTATCAGTTGTAGTTCTACTAGAAGTACTAGTAATATTCGTAGTGGTTATAGTAGTATTTGAAAGAGCAATGCGTATTTCAACGAAACCACTTCATGGTTAAGGTACAGATAATCATTGAGGCTTTTAGTTTGTAATGATGGAATTGGGTGAGGGGGGGTTGGGAGACAGAATGTTTGTTATTCAAACTAAGAAGTTTTTAATTAATAGGCCTCATCACAAACATTACAGTAAAAATTCCCTCCATGGGGCTTTTATTTTGAAATTATTGGATTGGGTGGGGTGGGGGGGTGTAGATAGAGGGAGGGAGGGTGAGAGGGTGAGGAAGGGAGGGGTGGTGAGGAAGAGATAGAGGGAGAGAGAGAGAGAGGAGAAATAGACAGACATACTGACTGAGTGAGTGATTAACAGTGAGCAGAGGTCAGGGTGGAGGGGGGAGGGGGGGCGAGTGTCTTTATCATATTGGTCTGTTGACAGAAAGCATAGCTGCGTCATGTGACTCCACTAATCAGGTCACAAGGAGCAGCTGTGAGCCACAGACAGACCCTGCAGCGTGTGAGTGCTCGTAACCACGACAACGCCGCACCTGTGCGGCTGCAAGAGGGCAGACACAGAACAGCAAGTTACACAGAATCCACACCTCACACAAATGAGAACCAGCGCAAAACTATAACAGCTATCTAAAAAATACGGCGTTTGTATGAGACCCAAGACTCTACCGAACGCGTGGATGTGCTTTTTATGTCTGTCCGGTAATAAATACGGCTCCTATGGCCGTTTACAAAACGTGTACCTTGTGGATTTTTGTGAGAAATATGTCGGCAGATTTGTATTGGAGCCTATGGGGCTTTTGGCAGAGGTTGTGTCACTCAAACACTCGTTGCGCCAAAACTAAAAAACTCTGGGATTCCATGAACACATTAATCCAATCAGCACAACCATACCCTCATTAATCTGAAGAAATGAAGCCTCTAGAGTGTATACTTTGGCTGCAAGGACAGAAGTTCCATACTTTTTTAACCAGATTTCTGCGCTGCTTCACCCTCTAGCCCGCGAGGTCCCCCTCTAGCAGACGCAATACACACTCATGTAAAAGTCAGAAACGGAGCGAAGAACTAGTGAAACATAATCAGTGATTATGAAAAAAGTACAATAGATATCAAGAAGCAGTTTTTTTCATAAAATAGTTTAGACCTGTGTCAACATTTGAAAGTTTAAATGGTGTCTGTAGCTTAAAGATTCGCGAAGCTGAAAAATCTGAAAGTTGAAGAAGTTGAAGACGATTTGAAAAGCAAACTCCATTTGAAAACCATGTTAAAATATTAATGATTATTGATTTATATAAATTCAAGCTTAAGAGGTAGAAAGCTGAACATACATAGCCCTCAAGCCAGAAATAAGCTGAATATTTTAAAATTTGAACGGTTTAAATAGCTGAAAATGGGAAGCAGTTGAAAGGGGGCGCGGAAGAAATAGAATAATAATAATAAGTTTAACTAGAAAATGCATTTCCTGCTGAAAATGCGTTGGAATGCAAAAAGCTGAAAGCTGAAATGAACTTTTTAAAATAGCTGAAAATACAGAAAGTTGAAGGGAATTTGAATACATTTGCTGAAATTATAGATATTAGAAAAGCTGAAATGAATTTGAAATTGCTGAAAATACAGAAATGGGAGAAGCTGAAAGGAATTTCAATAGATTTGCTGAAAAAGCAGAAATGAAAACAGCTGAAATAAATTTGAAATATTGCAAAAAAATACAGAAATGAATATTGAAAAATTGCTGTTGATAGAGGCATAATAGCTGAAATTATTTTAAAGAACTGCTGAAAATACAGGAAGTGGGGAAGCTGAATTTCAATAGATTTTCTAAAAACAGAAGTTGCAGGAGCTTAAATTTGTTTAAAATTGTTTGTAGTAATATTAGTAGTAGTATTAGTTATAATTGTGGTATTAGTAGTACTAGCAGTAATAGTAGATTTAGTATCAATAGCAGTAGAAACAGCTGTAATACTATTAGCCATAGTCGTATTTGTAATAACATTAGTAGTAGTTGTAGTATTAATAGCAGTAGAAATACTAGTAGTATGGTAGTAGAAGTATCAGTTGTAGTACTAGAAGTACGAGTAATATTCGTAGTGGGAGACAGAATGTTTGTTATTCAAACTAAGAAGTTTTTAATTAATAGGCCTCATCACAAACATTACAGTAAAAATTCCCTCCATGTGGCTTTTATTTTGAAATTATTGGATTGGGTGGGTTGGGGGGGTGTAGATAGAGGGAGGGAGGGTGAGAGGGTGAGGAAGGGAGGGGTGGTGAGGAAGAGATAGAGGGAGAGAGAGAGGAGGAGAAATAGACAGACATACTGACTGACTGAGTGATTAACAGTGAGAAGAGGTCAGGGTGGAGGGGGGAGGGGGGGCGAGTGTCTTTATCATATTGGTCTGTTGACAGAAAGCATAGCTGCGTCATGTGACTCCACTAATCACGTCATTGGAGCAGCTGTGAGTCACACACAGAGATACTGCAGCGTGTTTACGAGTAACCACGGCAACGGCGCACCTATTGCATTGGGTGGGGTGGGGGGGTGTAGATAGAGGGAGGGAGGGTGAGAGGGTGAGGAAGGGAATGGTGGTGAGGAAGAGAGGGAGAGGGGAGGAGAATTAGACTGACTGACTGACTGAGAGTGATTACCAGTAAGTAGAGGTCAGGGTGGAGGGGGGAGGGGGGGCGAGTGTCTTTATCATATTGGTCTGTTGACAGAAAGCATAGCTGCGTCATGTGACTCCACTAATCAGGTCATAGGAGCGAGCAGCTGTGAGCCACAGACAGATCCTGCAGCGTGTGAGTGCTCGTAACCACGACAACGACGCACCTGTGCGGCTGCAAAAGTGCAGACACAGGACAGCGAGTTACACAGAATCCACACCTCAAACAAATGAGAACCAGCGCAAAACTATAACAGCTATCTAAAAAATACGGCGTTTGTATGAGACCCAAGACTCTACCGAACGCGTGGATGTGTTTTTATGTCTGTCCGGTAATAAATACGGCTCCTATGGCCGTTTACAAAACGTGTACCTTGTGGATTTTTGTGAGAAATATGTCGGCAGATTTGTATTGGAGCCTATGGGGCTTTTGGCAGAGGTTGTGTCACTCAAACACACCTTGCGCCAAAACTAAAGAACTCTGGGATTCCATGAACACATTAATCCAATCAGCACAACCATACCCTCATTAATCTGAAGAAATGAAGCCTCTAGAGTGTATACTTTGGCTGCAAGGACAAAAGTTCCATATTTTTTTAACCAGATTCCTGCGATGCCCCACACTCTAGCCTCGAGCTCTCCACTCTAGCAGACGCAGTACACACTCATGTAAAAGTCAGAAACGGAGCGAAGAACTAGTGAAACATAATCAGTGATTATGAAAAAAGTACAATAGATATCAAGAAGCAGTTTTTTTCATAAAATAGTTGAGACTTGTGTGAACATTTGAGAGTTGAAATGGTGTCTGTAGCTGAAAGATTGGCGAAGCTGAAAAATCTGAAAGTTGAAGAAGTTGAAGAGGATTTGAAAAGCAAACTCCATTTGAAAACCATGTTAAAATATTAACGATTATTGATTTATATAAATTCAAGCATAAGAGGTAGAAAGCTGAAAAGTCATAGCCCTCAAGCCAGAAAGGAGCTGAACATTTTAATATTTGAACGGTTTTAATAGCTGAAAGTATGAAGGAGTTGAAAGGTGGCGCGGAAGAAATAGAAGAAGAAGATGAAGATGAAGAAATAAAGATTCGAAGAACAATACTTGGAATGCATCGTTAATGCATTCCAACAATAAAGATTAGAAGAACAATACTTGGAATGCTTAAAGCATTCCAACTAATAATAAGTTGAAACTAGAAAAGGCATTTCCTGCTGAAAATGCGTTGGAATGCAAAAAGCTGAAAGCTGCACTGAATATTTAAAAATAGCTGAAAATACAGAAAGTTGAAGGGAATTTGAATACATTTGCTGAAAAGCTGAAATGAATTTGAAATTGCTGAAAATACAGAAATGGGAGAAGCTGAAAGGAATTTCAATAGATTTGCTGAAAAAGCAGAAATGAAAACAGCTGAAATAAATTTGAAATATTGCAAAAAAAATACAGAAATGAATATTAAAAAATTGCTGTTGATAGAGGCATAAGAATAGCTGAAATTATTTTAAAGAACTGCTGAAAATACAGGAAGTGGGGAAGCTGAATTTCAATAGATTTTCTAAAAACAGAAGTTGCAGGAGCTTAAATTTGTTTAAAATTGTTTGTAGTAATATTAGTAGTAGTATTAGTTATAATTGTGGTATTAGTAGTACTAGCAGTATAAGCAGTAATAGTAGGTTTAGTATCAATAGCAGTAGAAACAGCTGTAATACTATTAGCCATAGTCGTATTTGTAATAACATTAGTAGTAGTTGTAGTATTAATAGCAGTAGAAATACTAGTAGTATGGTAGTAGAAGTATCAGTTGTAGTACTAGAAGTACGAGTAATATTCGTAGTGGGAGACAGAATGTTTGTTATCAAACTAAGAAGTTTTTAATTAATAGGCCTCATCACAAACATTACAGTAAAAATTCCCTCCATGTGGCTTTTATTTTGAAATTATTGGATTGGGTGGGTTGGGGGGGTGTAGATAGAGGGAGGGAGGGTGAGAGGGTGAGGAAGGGAGGGGTGGTGAGGAAGAGATAGAGGGAGAGAGAGAGGAGGAGAAATAGACAGACATACTGACTGACTGAGTGATTAACAGTGAGAAGAGGTCAGGGTGGAGGGGGGAGGGGGGGCGAGTGTCTTTATCATATTGGTCTGTTGACAGAAAGCATAGCTGCGTCATGTGACTCCACTAATCAGGTCATTGGAGCAGCTGTGAGTCACACACAGAGATACTGCAGCGTGTTTACGAGTAACCACGGCAACGGCGCACCTATTGCATTGGGTGGGGTGGGGGGGTGTAGATAGAGGGAGGGAGGGTGAGAGGGTGAGGAAGGGAATGGTGGTGAGGAAGAGAGGGAGAGGGGAGGAGAATTAGACTGACTGAGAGTGATTAACAGTAAGTAGAGGTCAGGGGGGAGGGGGGGCTAGTGTCTTTATCATATTGGTCTGTTGACAGAAAGCATAGCTGCGTCATGTGACTCCACTAATCACGTCATTGGAGCAGCTGTGAGTCACACACAGAGATACTGCAGCGTGTTTACGAGTAACCACGGCAACGGCGCACCTATTGGATTGGGTGGGGTGGGGGGGTGTAGATAGAGGGAGGGAGGGTGAGAGGGTGAGGAAGGGAATGGTGGTGAGGAAGAGAGGGAGAGGGGAGGAGAATTAGACTGACTGACTGACTGAGAGTGATTAACAGTAAGTAGAGGTCAGGGGGGAGGGGGGGCTAGTGTCTTTATCATATTGGTCTGTTGACAGAAAGCATAGCTGCGTCATGTGACTCCACTAATCAGGTCACAAGGAGCAGCTGTGAGTCACAGACAGATCCTGCAGCATGTGAGTGCTCGTAACCACGACAACGACGCACCTGTGATCATTAACGATCTACTGCAAAAGACAGAGACATGGCAGCAAGTTACACAGAATCCACACCTCAAACAAATGGGAACCAGCGCAAAACTATAACAGCTATCTAAAAAATACGGCGTTTGTATGAGACCCAAGACTCTACCGAACGCGTGGATGTGTTTTTATGTCTGTCCGGTAATAAATACGGCTCCTATGGCCGTTTACAAAACGTGTACCTTGTGGATTTTTGTGAGAAATATGTCGGCAGATTTGTATTGGAGCCTATGGGGCTTTTGGCAGAGGTTGTGTCACTCAAACACACCTTGCGCCAAAACTAAAGAACTCTGGGATTCCATGAACACATTAATCCAATCAGCACAACCATACCCTCATTAATCTGAAGAAATGAAGCCTCTAGAGTGTATACTTTGGCTGCAAGGACAAAAGTTCCATACTTTTTTAACCAGATTTCTGCGCTGCCCCACACTCTAGCCTCGAGCTCTCCACTCTAGCAGACGCAATACACACTCATGTAAAAGTCAGAAACGGAGCGAAAAACTAGTGAAACATAATCAGTGATTATGAAAAAAGTACAATAGATATCAAGAAGCAGTTTTTTTCATAAAATAGTTGAGACTTGTGTGAACATTTGAGAGTTGAAATGGTGTCTGTAGCTGAAAGATTAGCGAAGCTGAAAAATCTGAAAGTTGAAGAAGTTGAAGAGGATTTGAAAAGCAAACTCCATTTGAAAACCATGTTAAAATATTAATGATTATTGATTTATATAAATTCAAGCTTAAGAGCTAGAAAGCTGAACATACATAGCCCTCAAGCCAGAAAGAAGCTGAATATTTTAAAATTTGAACGGTTTAAATAGCTGAAAATGGGAAGCAGTTGAAAGGGGGCGCGGAAGAAATATAATAATAACTAGAAAAAGCATTTCCTGCTGAAAATGCGTTGGAATGCAAAAAGCTGAAAGCTGCACTGAATATTTAAAAATAGCTGAAAATACAGAAAGTTGAAGGGAATTTGAATACATTTGCTGAATATTTAAAAATAGCTGAAAATACAGAAAGTTGAAGGGAATTTGAATACATTTGCTGAAATAAAAGATATTAGAAAAGCTGAAATTAATTTGAAATAGTTGAAAATACAGAAATGGGAGAAGCTGAAAGGAATTTCAATAGATTTGCTGAAAAAGCAGAAATGAAAACAGCTGAAATAAATGTGAAATATTGCAAAACAGAAGTTGCAGGAGCTTAAATGAATTTTAAAAAGTACAGAAATAACAAAAGCTGAGATGAATAAAAAGAGGTTTAAAATTGTTTGTAGTAATGTTAGTTGTAATTTGGGTATTAGTACTAGCAGTAGAAGTCGGTTTAGTATCAATAGCAGTAGAAACAGCTGGAATACTGATACTATTAGCCATAGTAGTATTTTTAATAACATTAGTAGTAGTTGTATTAATAGCAGTAGAAATACTAGTAGTATGGTAGTAGAAGTATCAGTTGTAGTTCTACTGAGGTACTAGTAATATTCGTAGTGGTTATAGTAGTATTTGAAAGAGCAATGCGTATTTCAACGAAACCGCTTCATGGTTAAGGTACAGATAATCATTGAGGCTTTTAGTTTGTAATGATGGAATTGGGTGAGGGGGGGTTGGGAGACAGAATGTTTGTTATTCAAACTAAGAAGTTTTTAATTAATAGGCCTCATCACTAACATTACAGTAAAAATTCCCTCCATGTGGCTTTTATTTTGAAATTATCGGATTGGGTGGGTTGGGGGGGTGTAGATAGAGGGAGGGAGGGTGAGAGGGTGAGGAAGGGAGGGGTGGTGAGGAAGAGATAGAGGGAGAGGAGGAGAAATAGACATACTGACTGACTGAGTGATTAACAGTGAGAAGAGGTCAGGGTGGAGGGGGGAGGGGGGGCGAGTGTCTTTATCATATTGGTCTGTTGACAGAAAGCATAGCTGCGTCATGTGACTCCACTAATCAGGTCATAGGAGCAGCTGTGAGTCACACACAGAGATACTGCAGCGTGTTTACGAGTAACCACGGCAACGGCGCACCTATTGCATTGGGTGGGGTGGGGGGGTGTAGATAGAGGGAGGGAGGGTGAGAGGGTGAGGAAGGGAATGGTGGTGAGGAAGAGAGGGACAGGGGAGGAGAATTAGACTGACTGACTGACTGAGAGTGATTAACAGTAAGTAGAGGTCAGGGTGGAGGGGGGAGGGGGGGCGAGTGTCTTTATCATATTGGTCTGTTGACAGAAAGCATAGCTGCGTCATGTGACTCCACTAATCAGGTCACAAGGAGCAGCTGTGAGTCACAGACAGATCCTGCAGCGTGTGAGTGCTCGTAACCACGACAACGCCGCACCTGTGCTCATTAACGATCTGCTGCAAAAGACAGAGACATGGCAGCAAGTTACACAGAATCCACACCTCACACAAATGAGAACCAGCGCAAAACTATAACAGCTATCTAAAAAATACGGCGTTTGTATGAGACCCAAGACTCTACCGAACGCGTGGATGTGCTTTTTATGTCTGTCCGGTAATAAATACGGCTCCTATGGCCGTTTACAAAACGTGTACCTTGTGGATTTTTGTGAGAAATATGTCGGCAGATTTGTATTGGAGCCTATGGGGCTTTTGGCAGAGGTTGTGTCACTCAAACACTCGTTGCGCCAAAACTAAAAAACTCTGGGATTCCATGAACACATTAATCCAATCAGCACAACCATACCCTCATTAATCTGAAGAAATGAAGCCTCTAGAGTGTATACTTTGGCTGCAAGGACAGAAGTTCCATACTTTTTTAACCAGATTTCTGCGCTGCTTCACCCTCTAGCCCGCGAGGTCCCCCTCTAGCAGACGCAATACACACTCATGTAAAAGTCAGAAACGGAGCGAAGAACTAGTGAAACATAATCAGTGATTATGAAAAAAGTACAATAGATATCAAGAAGCAGTTTTTTTCATAAAATAGTTTAGACCTGTGTCAACATTTGAAAGTTTAAATGGTGTCTGTAGCTTAAAGATTCGCGAAGCTGAAAAATCTGAAAGTTGAAGAAGTTGAAGACGATTTGAAAAGCAAACTCCATTTGAAAACCATGTTAAAATATTAATGATTATTGATTTATATAAATTCAAGCTTAAGAGGTAGAAAGCTGAACATACATAGCCCTCAAGCCAGAAATAAGCTGAATATTTTAAAATTTGAACGGTTTAAATAGCTGAAAATGGGAAGCAGTTGAAAGGGGGCGCGGAAGAAATAGAATAATAATAATAAGTTTAACTAGAAAATGCATTTCCTGCTGAAAATGCGTTGGAATGCAAAAAGCTGAAAGCTGAAATGAACTTTTTAAAATAGCTGAAAATACAGAAAGTTGAAGGGAATTTGAATACATTTGCTGAAATTATAGATATTAGAAAAGCTGAAATGAATTTGAAATTGCTGAAAATACAGAAATGGGAGAAGCTGAAAGGAATTTCAATAGATTTGCTGAAAAAGCAGAAATGAAAACAGCTGAAATAAATTTGAAATATTGCAAAAAAATACAGAAATGAATAGTGAAAAATTGCTGTTGATAGAGGCATAAGAATAGCTGAAATTATTTTAAAGAACTGCTGAAAATACAGGAAGTGGGGAAGCTGAATTTCAATAGATTTTCTAAAAACAGAAGTTGCAGGAGCTTAAATTTGTTTTAAATTGTTTGTAGTAATATTAGTAGTAGTATTAGTTGAAATTGTGGTGTTAGTAGTACTAGCAGTATAAGCAGTAATAGTAGGTTTAGTATCAATAGCAGTAGAAACAGCTGTAATACTATTAGCCATAGTAGTATTTGTAATAACATTAGTAGTAGTTGTAGTATTAATAGCAGTAGAAATACTAGTAGTATGGTAGTAGAAGTATCAGTTGTAGTACTAGAAGTACGAGTAATATTCGTAGAGGGAGACAGAATGTTTGTTATTCACACTTAAAAGTTTTTAATTAATAGGCCTCATCACAAACATTACAGTAAAAATTCCCTCCATGGGGCTTTTATTTTGAAATTATTGGATTGGGTGGGGTGGGGGGGTGTAGATAGAGGGAGGGAGGGTGAGAGGGTGAGGAAGGGAGGGGTGGTGAGGAAGAGATAGAGGGAGAGAGAGAGGAGGAGAAATAGACAGACAGACTGGCTGATTAACAGTGAGAATAGGTCAGGGTGGAGGGGGGAGGGGGGGCGAGTGTCTTTATCATATTGGTCTGTTGACAGAAAGCATAGCTGCGTCATGTGACTCCACTAATCAGGTCACAAGGAGCAGCTGTGAGCCACAGACAGATCCTGCAGCGTGTGAGTGCTCGTAACCACGACAACGCCGCACCTGTGATCATTAACGGCTGCAAAATGCAGAGACATGGCAGCGAGTTACACAGAATCCACACCTCAAACAAATGAGAACCAGCGCAAAACTATAACAGCTATCTAAAAAATACGGCGTTTGTTTGAGACCCAAGACTCTACCGAACGCGTGGATGTGCTTTTTATGTCTGTCCGGTAATAAATACGGCTCATATGGCCGTTTACAAAACGTGTACCTTGTGGATTTTTGTGAGAAATATGTCGGCAGATTTGTATTGGAGCCTATGGGGCTTTTGGCAGAGGTTGTGTCACTCAAACACTCCTTGCGCCAAAACTAAAAAACTCTGGGATTCCATGAACACATTAATCCAATCAGCACAACCATACCCTCATTAATCTGAAGAAATGAAGCCTCTAGAGTGTATACTTTGGCTGCAAGGACAGAAGTTCCATACTTTTTTAACCAGATTCCTGCGATGCCCCACACTCTAGCCTCGAGCTCTCCACTCTAGCAGACGCAATACACACTCATGTAAAAGTCAGAAACGGAGCGAAAAACTAGTGAAACATAATCAGTGATTATGAAAAAAGTACAATAGATATCAAGAAGCAGTTTTTTTCATAAAATAGTTGAGACCTGTGTCAACATTTGAAAGTTGAAATGGTGTCTGTAGCTGAAAGATTGGCGGAGCTGAAATATCTGAAAGTTGAAGAAGTTTAAGGACGATTTGAAAACAATCTCCATTTGAAAACCATGTTTAAATATTAGTGATTATTGATTTATATAAATTCAAGCTTAAGAGGTAGAAAGCTGAAAAGTCATAGCCCTCAAGCCAGAAAGGAGCTGAACATTTTAATATTTGAAGGATTTTAATAGCTGAAAGTGTGAAGGAGTTGAAAGGTGCCGCGGAAGAAATAGAAGAAGATGAAGTTGAAGACTAGAAAAAGCATTTCCTGCTGAAAATGCGTTGGAATGCAAAAAGCTGAAAGCTGCACTGAATATTTAAAAATAGCTGAAAATACAGAAAGTTGAAGGGAATTTGAATACATTTGCTGAATATTTAAAAATAGCTGAAAATACAGAAAGTTGAAGGGAATTTGAATACATTTGCTGAAATAAAAGATATTAGAAAAGCTGAAATTAATTTGAAATATTTGAAAATACAGAAATGGGAGAAGCTGAAAGGAATTTCAATAGATTTGCTGAAAAAGCAGAAATGAAAACAGCTGAAATAAATGTGAAATATTGCAAAACAGAAGTTGCAGGAGCTTAAATGAATTTTAAAAAGTACAGAAATAACAAAAGCTGAGATGAATAAAAAGAGGTTTAAAATTGTTTGTAGTAATGTTAGTTGTAATTTGGGTATTAGTACTAGCAGTAGAAGTCGGTTTAGTATCAATAGCAGTAGAAACAGCTGGAATACTGATACTATTAGCCATAGTAGTATTTTTAATAACATTAGTAGTAGTTGTATTAATAGCAGTAGAAATACTAGTAGTATGGTAGTAGAAGTATCAGTTGTAGTTCTACTGAGGTACTAGTAATATTCGTAGTGGTTATAGTAGTATTTGAAAGAGCAATGCGTATTTCAACGAAACCGCTTCATGGTTAAGGTACAGATAATCATTGAGGCTTTTAGTTTGTAATGATGGAATTGGGTGAGGGGGGGTTGGGAGACAGAATGTTTGTTATTCAAACTAAGAAGTTTTTAATTAATAGGCCTCATCACTAACATTACAGTAAAAATTCCCTCCATGTGGCTTTTATTTTGAAATTATTGGATTGGGTGGGTTGGGGGGGTGTAGATAGAGGGAGGGAGGGTGAGAGGGTGAGGAAGGGAGGGGTGGTGAGGAAGAGATAGAGGGAGAGGAGGAGAAATAGACAGACATACTGACTGACTGAGTGATTAACAGTGAGAAGAGGTCAGGGTGGAGGGGGGAGGGGGGGCGAGTGTCTTTATCATATTGGTCTGTTGACAGAAAGCATAGCTGCGTCATGTGACTCCACTAATCAGGTCATAGAAGCAGCTGTGAGTCACACACAGAGATACTGCAGCGTGTTTACGAGTAACCACGGCAACGGCGCACCTATTGCATTGGGTGGGGTGGGGGGGTGTAGATAGAGGGAGGGAGGGTGAGAGGGTGAGGAAGGGAATGGTGGTGAGGAAGAGAGGGACAGGGGAGGAGAATTAGACTGACTGACTGACTGAGAGTGATTAACAGTAAGTAGAGGTCAGGGTGGAGGGGGGAGGGGGGGCGAGTGTCTTTATCATATTGGTCTGTTGACAGAAAGCATAGCTGCGTCATGTGACTCCACTAATCAGGTCACAAGGAGCAGCTGTGAGTCACAGACAGATCCTGCAGCGTGTGAGTGCTCGTAACCACGACAACGCCGCACCTGTGCTCATTAACGATCTGCTGCAAAAGACAGAGACATGGCAGCAAGTTACACAGAATCCACACCTCACACAAATGAGAACCAGCGCAAAACTATAACAGCTATCTAAAAAATACGGCGTTTGTATGAGACCCAAGACTCTACCGAACGCGTGGATGTGCTTTTTATGTCTGTCCGGTAATAAATACGGCTCCTATGGCCGTTTACAAAACGTGTACCTTGTGGATTTTTGTGAGAAATATGTCGGCAGATTTGTATTGGAGCCTATGGGGCTTTTGGCAGAGGTTGTGTCACTCAAACACTCGTTGCGCCAAAACTAAAAAACTCTGGGATTCCATGAACACATTAATCCAATCAGCACAACCATACCCTCATTAATCTGAAGAAATGAAGCCTCTAGAGTGTATACTTTGGCTGCAAGGACAGAAGTTCCATACTTTTTTAACCAGATTTCTGCGCTGCTTCACCCTCTAGCCCGCGAGGTCCCCCTCTAGCAGACGCAATACACACTCATGTAAAAGTCAGAAACGGAGCGAAGAACTAGTGAAACATAATCAGTGATTATGAAAAAAGTACAATAGATATCAAGAAGCAGTTTTTTTCATAAAATAGTTTAGACCTGTGTCAACATTTGAAAGTTTAAATGGTGTCTGTAGCTTAAAGATTCGCGAAGCTGAAAAATCTGAAAGTTGAAGAAGTTGAAGACGATTTGAAAAGCAAACTCCATTTGAAAACCATGTTAAAATATTAATGATTATTGATTTATATAAATTCAAGCTTAAGAGGTAGAAAGCTGAACATACATAGCCCTCAAGCCAGAAATAAGCTGAATATTTTAAAATTTGAACGGTTTAAATAGCTGAAAATGGGAAGCAGTTGAAAGGGGGCGCGGAAGAAATAGAATAATAATAATAAGTTTAACTAGAAAAAGCATTTCCTGCTGAAAATGCGTTGGAATGCAAAAAGCTGAAAGCTGCACTGAATATTTAAAAATAGCTGAAAATACAGAAAGTTGAAGGGAATTTGAATACATTTGCTGAATATTTAAAAATAGCTGAAAATACAGAAAGTTGAAGGGAATTTGAATACATTTGCTGAAATAAAAGATATTAGAAAAGCTGAAATTAATTTGAAATATTTGAAAATACAGAAATGGGAGAAGCTGAAAGGAATTTCAATAGATTTGCTGAAAAAGCAGAAATGAAAACAGCTGAAATAAATGTGAAATATTGCAAAACAGAAGTTGCAGGAGCTTAAATGAATTTTAAAAAGTACAGAAATAACAAAAGCTGAGATGAATAAAAAGAGGTTTAAAATTGTTTGTAGTAATGTTAGTTGTAATTTGGGTATTAGTACTAGCAGTAGAAGTCGGTTTAGTATCAATAGCAGTAGAAACAGCTGGAATACTGATACTATTAGCCATAGTAGTATTTTTAATAACATTAGTAGTAGTTGTATTAATAGCAGTAGAAATACTAGTAGTATGGTAGTAGAAGTATCAGTTGTAGTTCTACTGAGGTACTAGTAATATTCGTAGTGGTTATAGTAGTATTTGAAAGAGCAATGCGTATTTCAACGAAACCGCTTCATGGTTAAGGTACAGATAATCATTGAGGCTTTTAGTTTGTAATGATGGAATTGGGTGAGGGGGGGTTGGGAGACAGAATGTTTGTTATTCAAACTAAGAAGTTTTTAATTAATAGGCCTCATCACTAACATTACAGTAAAAATTCCCTCCATGTGGCTTTTATTTTGAAATTATTGGATTGGGTGGGTTGGGGGGGTGTAGATAGAGGGAGGGAGGGTGAGAGGGTGAGGAAGGGAGGGGTGGTGAGGAAGAGATAGAGGGAGAGGAGGAGAAATAGACAGACATACTGACTGACTGAGTGATTAACAGTGAGAAGAGGTCAGGGTGGAGGGGGGAGGGGGGGCGAGTGTCTTTATCATATTGGTCTGTTGACAGAAAGCATAGCTGCGTCATGTGACTCCACTAATCAGGTCATAGAAGCAGCTGTGAGTCACACACAGAGATACTGCAGCGTGTTTACGAGTAACCACGGCAACGGCGCACCTATTGCATTGGGTGGGGTGGGGGGGTGTAGATAGAGGGAGGGAGGGTGAGAGGGTGAGGAAGGGAATGGTGGTGAGGAAGAGAGGGACAGGGGAGGAGAATTAGACTGACTGACTGACTGAGAGTGATTAACAGTAAGTAGAGGTCAGGGTGGAGGGGGGAGGGGGGGCGAGTGTCTTTATCATATTGGTCTGTTGACAGAAAGCATAGCTGCGTCATGTGACTCCACTAATCAGGTCACAAGGAGCAGCTGTGAGTCACAGACAGATCCTGCAGCGTGTGAGTGCTCGTAACCACGACAACGCCGCACCTGTGCTCATTAACGATCTGCTGCAAAAGACAGAGACATGGCAGCAAGTTACACAGAATCCACACCTCACACAAATGAGAACCAGCGCAAAACTATAACAGCTATCTAAAAAATACGGCGTTTGTATGAGACCCAAGACTCTACCGAACGCGTGGATGTGCTTTTTATGTCTGTCCGGTAATAAATACGGCTCCTATGGCCGTTTACAAAACGTGTACCTTGTGGATTTTTGTGAGAAATATGTCGGCAGATTTGTATTGGAGCCTATGGGGCTTTTGGCAGAGGTTGTGTCACTCAAACACTCGTTGCGCCAAAACTAAAAAACTCTGGGATTCCATGAACACATTAATCCAATCAGCACAACCATACCCTCATTAATCTGAAGAAATGAAGCCTCTAGAGTGTATACTTTGGCTGCAAGGACAGAAGTTCCATACTTTTTTAACCAGATTTCTGCGCTGCTTCACCCTCTAGCCCGCGAGGTCCCCCTCTAGCAGACGCAATACACACTCATGTAAAAGTCAGAAACGGAGCGAAGAACTAGTGAAACATAATCAGTGATTATGAAAAAAGTACAATAGATATCAAGAAGCAGTTTTTTTCATAAAATAGTTTAGACCTGTGTCAACATTTGAAAGTTTAAATGGTGTCTGTAGCTTAAAGATTCGCGAAGCTGAAAAATCTGAAAGTTGAAGAAGTTGAAGACGATTTGAAAAGCAAACTCCATTTGAAAACCATGTTAAAATATTAATGATTATTGATTTATATAAATTCAAGCTTAAGAGGTAGAAAGCTGAACATACATAGCCCTCAAGCCAGAAATAAGCTGAATATTTTAAAATTTGAACGGTTTAAATAGCTGAAAATGGGAAGCAGTTGAAAGGGGGCGCGGAAGAAATAGAATAATAATAATAAGTTTAACTAGAAAAAGCATTTCCTGCTGAAAATGCGTTGGAATGCAAAAAGCTGAAAGCTGCACTGAATATTTAAAAATAGCTGAAAATACAGAAAGTTGAAGGGAATTTGAATACATTTGCTGAATATTTAAAAATAGCTGAAAATACAGAAAGTTGAAGGGAATTTGAGTACATTTGCTGAATATTTGAAAATAGCTGAAAATACAGAAAGTTGAAGGGAATTTGAATACATTTGCTGAAATAAAAGATATTAGAAAAGCTGAAATTAATTTGAAATAGTTGAAAATACAGAAATGGGAGAAGCTGAAAGGAATTTCAATAGATTTGCTGAAAAAGCAGAAATGAAAACAGCTGAAATAAATGTGAAATATTGCAAAACAGAAGTTGCAGGAGCTTAAATGAATTTTAAAAAGTACAGAAATAACAAAAGCTGAGATGAATAAAAAGAGGTTTAAAATTGTTTGTAGTAATGTTAGTTGTAATTTGGGTATTAGTACTAGCAGTAGAAGTCGGTTTAGTATCAATAGCAGTAGAAACAGCTGGAATACTGATACTATTAGCCATAGTAGTATTTTTAATAACATTAGTAGTAGTTGTATTAATAGCAGTAGAAATACTAGTAGTATGGTAGTAGAAGTATCAGTTGTAGTTCTACTAGAAGTACTGGTAATATTCGTAGTGGTTATAGTAGTATTTGAAAGAGCAATGCGTATTTCAACAAAACCGCTTCATGGTTAAGGTACAGATAATCATTGAGGCTTTTAGTTTGTAATGATGGAATTGGGTGAGGGGGGGTTGGGAGACAGAATGTTTGTTATTCAAACTAAGAAGTTTTTAATTAATAGGCCTCATCACAAACATTACAGTAAAAATTCCCTCCATGGGGCTTTTGTTTTGAAATTATTGGATTGGGTGGGGTGGGGGGGTGTAGATAGAGGGAGGGAGGGTGAGAGGGTGAGGAAGGGAGGGGTGGTGAGGAAGAGATAGAGGGAGAGAGAGAGAGAGGAGAGATAGACAGACATACTGACTGACTGAGTGATAAACAGTGAGAGGTCAGGGTGGAGGGGGGAGGGGGGGCCAGTGTCTTTATCATATTGGTCTGTTGACAGAAAGCATAGCTGCGTCATGTGACTCCACTAATCAGGTCACAAGGAGCAGCTGTGAGCCACAGACAGATCCTGCAGCGTGTGAGTGCTCGTAACCACGACAACGGCGCACCTGTGCTCATTAACGAGCGGCTGCAAAAGGCAGACACAGAACAGCAAGTTACACAGAATCCACACCTCAAACAAATGGGAACCAGCGCAAAACTATAACAGCTATCTAAAAAATACGGCGTTTGTATGAGACCCAAGACTCTACCGAACGCGTGGATGTGTTTTTATGTCTGTCCGGTAATAAATACGGCTCCTATGGCCGTTTACAAAACGTGTACCTTGTGGATTTTTGTGAGAAATATGTCGGCAGATTTGTATTGGAGCCTATGGGGCTTTTGGCAGAGGTTGTGTCACTCAAACACTCCTTGCGCCAAAACTAAAAAACTCTGGGATTCCATGAACACATTAATCCAATCAGCACAACCATACCCTCATTAATCTGAAGAAATGAAGCCTCTAGAGTGTATACTTTGGCTGCAAGGACAGAAGTTCCATATTTTTTTAACCAGATTCCTGCGATGCCCCACACTCTAGCCTGCGAGGTCCCGCCTCTAGCAGACGCAATACACACTCATGTAAAAGTCAGAAACGGAGCGAAGAACTAGTGAAACATAATCAGTGATTATAAAAAAAGTACAATAGATATGAAGAAGCAGTTTTTTTCATAAAATAGTTGAGACTTGTGTGAACATTTGAGAGTTGAAATGGTGTCTGTAGCTGAAAGATTTGCGAAGCTGAAAAATCTGAAAGTTGAAGAAGTTGAAGAGGATTTAAACACGATCTCCATAGGAAAACCATTAGACGAAATATTCATGATTACTGATTTATATAAATTCAAGCTTAAGAGGTAGAAAGCTGAACATACATAGCCCTCAAGCCAGAAAGGAGCTGAATATTTTAATATTTGAACGGTTTAAATAGCTGAAAATGGGAAGCAGTTGAAAGGTGGCACGGAAGAAATAGAATAAGAATAAGTTGAAATAAAGATTAGAAGAACAATACTTGGAATGCTTAAAGCATTCCAACTAACTAGAAAAAGCATTTCCTGCTGAAAATGCGTTGGAATGCAAAAAGCTGAAAGCTGCACTGAATATTTAAAAATAGCTGAAAATACAGAAAGTTGAAGGGAATTTGAATACATTTGCTGAATATTTAAAAATAGCTGAAAATACAGAAAGTTGAAGGGAATTTGAGTACATTTGCTGAATATTTAAAAATAGCTGAAAATACAGAAAGTTGAAGGGAATTTGAATACATTTGCTGAAATAAAAGATATTAGAAAAGCTGAAATTAATTTGAAATAGCTGAAAATACAGAAATGGGAGAAGCTGAAAGGAATTTCAATAGATTTGCTGAAAAAGCAGAAATGAAAACAGCTGAAATAAATGTGAAATATTGCAAAACAGAAGTTGCAGGAGCTTAAATGAATTTTAAAAAGTACAGAAATAACAAAAGCTGAGATGAATAAAAAGAGGTTTAAAATTGTTTGTAGTAATGTTAGTTGTAATTTGGGTATTAGTACTAGCAGTAGAAGTCGGTTTAGTATCAATAGCAGTAGAAACAGCTGGAATACTGATACTATTAGCCATAGTAGTATTTTTAATAACATTAGTAGTAGTTGTATTAATAGCAGTAGAAATACTAGTAGTATGGTAGTAGAAGTATCAGTTGTAGTTCTACTAGAAGTACTAGTAATATTCGTAGTGGTTATAGTAGTATTTGAAAGAGCAATGCGTATTTCAACGAAACCGCTTCATGGTTAAGGTACAGATAATCATTGAAGCTTTTAGTTTGTAATGATGGAATTGGGTGAGGGGGGTTGGGAAACAGAATGTTTGTTATTCAAACTAAGAAGTTTTTAATTAATAGGCCTCATCACAAACATTACAGTAAAAATTCCCTCCATGGGGCTTTTATTTTGAAATTATTGGATTGGGTGGGGTGGGGGGGTGTAGATAGAGGGAGGGAGGGTGAGAGGGTGAGGAAGGGAGGGGTGGTGAGGAAGAGATAGAGGGAGAGAGAGAGAGAGAGAGGAGAAATAGACAGACATACTGACTGACTGAGTGATAAACAGTGAGAAGAGGTCAGGGTGGAGGGGGGAGGGGGGGCGAGTGTCTTTATCATATTGGTCTGTTGACAGAAAGCATAGCTGCGTCATGTGACTCCACTAATCAGGTCATATAAGCAGCTGTGAGCCACAGACAGATCTTGCAGCCGTGTGAGTGCTCGTAACCACGACAACGGCGCACCTGTGATCATTAACGATCTGCTGCAAAAGACAGAGACATGGCAGCAAGTTACACAGAATCCACACCTCACACAAATGGGAACCAGCGCAAAACTATAACAGCTATCTAAAAAATACGGCGTTTGTATGAGACCCAAGACTCTACCGAACGCGTGGATGTGCGTTTTATGTCTGTCCGGTAATAAATACGGCTCCTATGGCCGTTGACAGAACGTGTACCTTGTGGATTTTTGTGAGAAATATGTCGGCAGATTTGTATTGGAGCCTATGGGGCTTTTGGCAGAGGTTGTGTCACTCAAACACACCTTGCGCCAAAACTAAAAAACTCTGGGATTCCATGAACACATTAATCCAATCAGCACAACCATACCCTCATTAATCTGAAGAAATGAAGCCTCTAGGGTGTATACTTTGGCTGCAAGGACAGAAGTTCCATATTTTTTTAACCAGATTCCTGCGATGCCCCACACTCTAGCCTGCGAGGTCCCGCCTCTAGCAGACGCAATACACACTCATGTAAAAGTCAGAAACGGAGCGAAGAACTAGTGAAACATAATCATTCATTATAAAAAAAGTACAATAGATATGAAGAAGCAGTTTTTTTCATAAAATAGTTGAGACTTGTGTGAACATTTGAGAGTTGAAATGGTGTCTGTAGCTGAAAGATTTGCGAAGCTGAAAAATCTGAAAGTTGAAGAAGTTGAAGAGGATTTAAACACGATCTCCATAGGAAAACCATTAGACGAAATATTCATGATTACTGATTTATATAAATTCAAGCTTAAGAGGTAGAAAGCTGAACATACATAGCCCTCAAGCCAGAAATAAGCTGAATATTTTAAAATTTGAACGGTTTAAATAGCTGAAAATGGGAAGCAGTTGAAAGGTGGCACGGAAGAAATAGAATAAGAATAAGTTGAAATAAAGATTAGAAGAACAATACTTGGAATGCTTAAAGCATTCCAACTAATAAAGATTAGAAGAACAATACTTGGAATGCTTAAAGCATTCCAACTAATAAAGATTAGAAGAACAATACTTGGAATGCTTAAAGCATTCCAACTAACTAGAAAATGCATTTCCTGCTGAAAATGCGTTGGAATGCAAAAAGCTGAAAGCTGAAATGAACTTTTTAAAATAGCTGAAAATACAGAAAGTTGAAGGGAATTTGAATACATTTGCTGAAATTATAGATATTAGAAAAGCTGAAATGAATTTGAAATTGCTGAAAATACAGAAATGGGAGAAGCTGAAAGGAATTTCAATAGATTTGCTGAAAAAGCAGAAATGAAAACAGCTGAAATAAATTTGAAATATTGCAAAAAAATACAGAAATGAATAGTGAAACATTGCTGTTGATAGAGGCATAAGAATAGCTGAAATTATTTTAAAGAACTGCTGAAAATACAGGAAGTGGGGAAGCTGAATTTCAATAGATTTTCTAAAAACAGAAGTTGCAGGAGCTTAAATTTGTTTAAAATTGTTTGTAGTAATATTAGTAGTAGTATTAGTTATAATTGTGGTATTAGTAGTACTAGCAGTAATAGTAGGTTTAGTATCAATAGCAGTAGAAACAGCTGTAATACTATTAGCCATAGTCGTATTTGTAATAACATTAGTAGTAGTTGTAGTATTAATAGCAGTAGAAATACTAGTAGTATGGTAGTAGAAGTATCAGTTGTAGTACTAGAAGTACGAGTAATATTCGTAGTGGGAGACAGAATGTTTGTTATTCAAACTAAGAAGTTTTTAATTAATAGGCCTCATCACAAACATTACAGTAAAAATTCCCTCCATGTGGCTTTTATTTTGAAATTATTGGATTGGGTGGGTTGGGGGGGTGTAGATAGAGGGAGGGAGGGTGAGAGGGTGAGGAAGGGAGGGGTGGTGAGGAAGAGATAGAGGGAGAGAGAGAGGAGGAGAAATAGACAGACATACTGACTGACTGAGTGATTAACAGTAAGAAGAGGTCAGGGTGGAGGGGGGAGGGGGGGCGAGTGTCTTTATCATATTGGTCTGTTGACAGAAAGCATAGCTGCGTCATGTGACTCCACTAATCAGGTCATTGGAGCAGCTGTGAGTCACACACAGAGATACTGCAGCGTGTTTACGAGTAACCACGGCAACGGCGCACCTATTGCATTGGGTGGGGTGGGGGGGTGTAGATAGAGGGAGGGAGGGTGAGAGGGTGAGGAAGGGAATGGTGGTGAGGAAGAGAGGGAGAGGGGAGGAGAATTAGACTGACTGAGAGTGATTAACAGTAAGTAGAGGTCAGGGGGGAGGGGGGGCTAGTGTCTTTATCATATTGGTCTGTTGACAGAAAGCATAGCTGCGTCATGTGACTCCACTAATCAGGTCATTGGAGCAGCTGTGAGTCACACACAGAGATACTGCAGCGTGTTTACGAGTAACCACGGCAACGGCGCACCTATTGGATTGGGTGGGGTGGGGGGGTGTAGATAGAGGGAGGGAGGGTGAGAGGGTGAGGAAGGGAATGGTGGTGAGGAAGAGAGGGAGAGGGGAGGAGAATTAGACTGACTGACTGACTGAGAGTGATTAACAGTAAGTAGAGGTCAGGGTGGAGGGGGGAGGGGGGCTAGTGTCTTTATCATATTGGTCTGTTGACAGAAAGCATAGCTGCGTCATGTGACTCCACTAATCAGGTCATAGGAGCGAGCAGCTGTGAGCCACAGACAGATCCTGCAGCATGTGAGTGCTCGTAACCACGACAACGGCGCACCTGTGATCATTAACGGCTGCAAAATGCAGAGACATGGCAGCAAGTTACACAGAATCCACACCTCAAACAAATGGGAACCAGCGCAAAACTATAACAGCTATCTAAAAAATACGGCGTTTGTATGAGACCCAAGACTCTACCGAACGCGTGGATGTGTTTTTATGTCTGTCCGGTAATAAATACGGCTCCTATGGCCGTTGACAAAACGTGTACCTTGTGGATTTTTGTGAGAAATATGTCGGCAGATTTGTATTGGAGCCTATGGGGCTTTTGGCAGAGGTTGTGTCACTCAAACACTCCTTGCGCCAAAACTAAAGAACTCTGGGATTCCATTAACGCATTAATCCAATCAGCACAACCATGCCCTCATTAATCTGAAGAAATGAAGCCTCTAGGGTGTATACTTTGGCTGCAAGGACAGAAGTTCCATATTTTTTTAACCAGATTCCTGTGATGCCCCACACTCTAGCTCTCGAGGTCCCCCTCTAGCAGACGCAATACACACTCATGTAAAAGTCAGAAACGGAGCGAAGAACTAGTGAAACATAATCAGTGATTATGAAAAAAGTACAATAGATATCAAGAAGCAGTTTTTTTCATAAAATAGTTAAGACTTGTGTCAACATTTGAAAGTTGAAATGGTGTCTGTAGCTGAAAGATTTGCAAAGCTGAAAAATCTGAAAGTTGAAGAAGTTTAGGAGGATTTGAAAGCAAACTCCATTTGAAAACCATGTTAAAATATTAATGATTATTGATTTATATAAATTCAAGCATAAGAGGTAGAAAGCTGAAAAGTCATAGCCCTCAAGCCAGAAAGGAGCTGAACATTTTAATATTTGAACGGTTTAAATAGCTGAAAGTGTGAAGGAGTTGAAAGGTGCCGCGGAAGAAATAGAAGAAGAAGCTGAAGAATAAAGATTCGAAGAACAATACTTGGAATGCATCGTTAATGCATTCCAACAATAAAGATTAGAAGAACAATACTTGGAATGCTTAAAGCATTCCAACTAATAATAATAAGTTGAATAAAGATTAGAAGAACAATACTTGGAATGCTTAAAGCATTCCAACTAACTAGAAAATGCATTTCCTGCTGAAAATGCGTTGGAATGCAAAAAGCTGAAAGCTGAAATGAACTTTTTAAAATAGCTGAAAATACAGAAAGTTGAAGGGAATTTGAATACATTTGCTGAAATTATAGATATTAGAAAAGCTGAAATGAATTTGAAATTGCTGAAAATACAGAAATGGGAGAAGCTGAAAGGAATTTCAATAGATTTGCTGAAAAAGCAGAAATGAAAACAGCTGAAATAAATTTGAAATATTGCAAAAAAATACAGAAATGAATCGTGAAAAATTGCTGTTGATAGAGGCATAAGAATAGCTGAAATTATTTTAAAGAACTGCTGAAAATACAGGAAGTGGGGAAGCTGAATTTCAATAGATTTTCTAAAAACAGAAGTTGCAGGAGCTTAAATTTGTTTAAAATTGTTTGTAGTAATATTAGTAGTAGTATTAGTTATAATTGTGGTATTAGTAGTACTAGCAGTAATAGTAGGTTTAGTATCAATAGCAGTAGAAACAGCTGTAATACTATTAGCCATAGTCGTATTTGTAATAACATTAGTAGTAGTTGTAGTATTAATAGCAGTAGAAATACTAGTAGTATGGTAGTAGAAGTATCAGTTGTAGTACTAGAAGTACGAGTAATATTCGTAGTGGGAGACAGAATGTTTGTTATTCAAACTAAGAAGTTTTTAATTAATAGGCCTCATCACAAACATTACAGTAAAAATTCCCTCCATGTGGCTTTTATTTTGAAATTATTGGATTGGGTGGGTTGGGGGGGTGTAGATAGAGGGAGGGAGGGTGAGAGGGTGAGGAAGGGAGGGGTGGTGAGGAAGAGATAGAGGGAGAGAGAGAGGAGGAGAAATAGACAGACATACTGACTGACTGAGTGATTAACAGTAAGAAGAGGTCAGGGTGGAGGGGGGAGGGGGGGCGAGTGTCTTTATCATATTGGTCTGTTGACAGAAAGCATAGCTGCGTCATGTGACTCCACTAATCAGGTCATTGGAGCAGCTGTGAGTCACACACAGAGATACTGCAGCGTGTTTACGAGTAACCACGGCAACGGCGCACCTATTGCATTGGGTGGGGTGGGGGGGTGTAGATAGAGGGAGGGAGGGTGAGAGGGTGAGGAAGGGAATGGTGGTGAGGAAGAGAGGGAGAGGGGAGGAGAATTAGACTGACTGAGAGTGATTAACAGTAAGTAGAGGTCAGGGGGGAGGGGGGAGGGGGGGCTAGTGTCTTTATCATATTGGTCTGTTGACAGAAAGCATAGCTGCGTCATGTGACTCCACTAATCACGTCATTGGAGCAGCTGTGAGTCACACACAGAGATACTGCAGCGTGTTTACGAGTAACCACGGCAACGGCGCACCTATTGGATTGGGTGGGGTGGGGGGGTGTAGATAGAGGGAGGGAGGGTGAGAGGGTGAGGAAGGGAATGGTGGTGAGGAAGAGAGGGAGAGGGGAGGAGAATTAGACTGACTGACTGACTGAGAGTGATTAACAGTAAGTAGAGGTCAGGGTGGAGGGGGGAGGGGGGCTAGTGTCTTTATCATATTGATCTGTTGACAGAAAGCATAGCTGCGTCATGTGACTCCACTAATCAGGTCATAGGAGCGAGCAGCTGTGAGCCACAGACAGATCCTGCAGCATGTGAGTGCTCGTAACCACGACAACGCCGCACCTGTGCGGCTGCAAAAGTGCAGACACAGGACAGCGAGTTACACAGAATCCACACCTCAAACAAATGAGAACCAGCGCAAAACTATAACAGCTATCTAAAAAAATACGGCGTTTGTATGAGACCCAAGACTCTACCGAACGCGTGGATGTGTTTTTATGTCTGTCCGGTAATAAATACGGCTCCTATGGCCGTTGACAAAACGTGTACCTTGTGGATTTTTGTGAGAAATATGTCGGCAGATTTGTATTGGAGCCTATGGGGCTTTTGGCAGAGGTTGTGTCACTCAAACACTCCTTGCGCCAAAACTAAAGAACTCTGGGATTCCATGAACACATTAATCCAATCAGCACAACCATACCCTCATTAATCTGAAGAAATGAAGCCTCTAGAGTGTATACTTTGGCTGCAAGGACAGAAGTTCCATATTTTTTTTACCAGATTCCTGCGATGCCCCACACTCTAGCCCGCGAGGTCCCCCTCTAGCAGACGCAATACACACTCATGTAAAAGTCAGAAACGGAGCGAAGAACTAGTGAAACATAATCAGTGATTATGAAAAAAGTACAATAGATATCAAGAAGCAGTTTTTTTCATAAAATAGTTAAGACTTGTGTCAACATTTGAAAGTTGAAATGGTGTCTGTAGCTGAAAGATTTGCGAAGCTGAAAAATCTGAAAGTTGAAGAAGTTTAGGAGGATTTGAAGGCAAACTCCATTTGAAAACCATGTTAAAATATTAATGATTATTGATTTATATAAATTCAAGCATAAGATGTAGAAAGCTGAAAAGTCATAGCCCTCAAGCCAGAAAGGAGCTGAACATTTTAATATTTGAAGGATTTTAATAGCTGAAAATGTGAAGGAGTTGAAAGGGGGCGCGGAAGAAATAGAAGAAGTTGAAGAAATAAAGATTCGAAGAACAATACTTGGAATGCATCTCAATGCATTCCAACAATAAAGATTCGAAGAACAATACTTGGAATGCATCTAATGCATTCCAACAATTATGAACATATAGTGAAGCATTAACAGAGAGGCAAGGGAATATTCAGCTACCAAGTTTATCCCCATTTATTCTCCTTCGTGATATGAAATATCCACGTTGTACTGCAGCTACATGTAAGTATTATTCCAAAGCCTGGAGCCTATTGTAGCTGCTGCCTCACTGGCTGCCCTCATCGTACTTTTATTTAGAGATAATGCCTCTATTGTGCTGTTTTTGAAGGAGCACTGAGTTGAAAGGAATTGACTCAAACAGCAACAGAAGACAAAAGGCCGACAGTTTCCCAGGCTTGCAACATATATCTTTCTCCTAACATGCAAAGATCTTCCTCCCTCTTTCTGCCTGGCTGTCTGTCTCTCTACGGGACGGTCAGAACCATCCATGGGGATCTGCAGCACAATGCAGCACACTATTAATCTGCAAAAGAGCCATTATTTAATAGTGCACTGGGGAAGTGAAGCCTCGCCAGGTTGCAGATGAAAGGGGAAATGAGCGGCACACAGAGAGCCCTGTCTTCACGCCGCTAATGGGACGAGCCGACAGGCAGCAAAGGGAGACCTGATTTTGTCCGGAGGACAAACAATTAACCAGCAACTTACAACCGCCGCACATGGTACAAACACAAACATCAGCTATACTTTACAGCCTTGCTTGTGAAGACGGTACGATACTAATAAAATCATTTGGCTTCATAGTGGCACAAATGGAAAAGTCAGCTGTTATATATTTAGTTATTAGACTCTGTCCGCTGAGGAGCACGTCAGTAGCGAGTGGTGAGGAGGAGCGTAATCCTCAGTGACGTAACGCGTCTTCTCGGTGCCGAATATGAGATGAAAGTACCTGCTCACAGAGATCCTTCATGCCCTGCGGGAGGTCTCTGTTGAACAAATCACTGCGAGTGTGCTGTTGTGTAGCAGCTCGTTCTTTTGAATGCTGTTGTGGCTCACGTTGCTGTCTGGTGCCTGTCTGCACCTGAGAGAGTTTTCTTGACAGTTGTCACTGACAAAAAGTCATTTTTGATAAGATAATAAACGTCAGTTAAAACAAGAATGCATTTTGAGTTTTGTAAATAAGGAGTTCCACATTTTGATCCTTTCAACTGAGGAAAAACATCTACATGGAGTTTTATGAAAGGACATCTTACAGTTCTCAGGACCCTCCGACATTAAGGACACGTCTAATGGAGGGACCAAAGCTGATTACATTTGTTCAAAACGTTCCTATTTATTTATTATTTTGGATTAGAAGCTGCTTGTGTCTACAAAGCTTAAAACATAACTGTACTAAAGCTATTTGCAGCATGTAATCTCTGTTAAACCAGCTCTTGAAATCTCCCGCAATATTTTTTTATGCGTCTCTAACTTTTGATGGGAATCACGATACCTTTTTTACTTGTTGTTCCTCACGTTTACAACTAAGATTAAACACATCTGAAGCAATCCAGCTGCCCCACATAAATCTCACAGCTCAAGTCATGCAGATATTCATGGAAATGTTTTGCCGCTGTTGGACCGACGGTTCGCTGAGCTCTGTGTTCAACTTTTTTGCCAGCAACTCTGAGCCAAAATGAATTGTTGGGTTGCTGAGCGAAGCCCTGCTGCTGCTGCCGCCCAGCACCTCATGTAGTGCAGCTGCGTCCGATGTGTCATAGTCGCCTGACGGGGCGTTTCTGTGTGTGTGTGTGTGTGTAAGAAGTTATCAATAACAGCCAACTGGCCCTTCC
Organism: Gasterosteus aculeatus; assembly: GCF_964276395.1. Classification (NCBI taxonomy): domain Eukaryota; kingdom Metazoa; phylum Chordata; class Actinopteri; order Perciformes; family Gasterosteidae; genus Gasterosteus; species Gasterosteus aculeatus. Next base: position 10,705,268 of record NC_135691.1, on the reverse strand, counting down.
TAAATAAAAGCTGCCGTTCAGTCAGCAAGGCTTCTGTAGGAATCTGTTTACCGGTTGTGTAACACTCCTCTCACGTATCGTATTAAGCCCCGTGAGTTGTGTGGCTGTGTGAATGTATGCGCATGTGTGTGTTTGTAACAACATCAGATATATATGTATGTGGGCATTCCTTCTCCCACTTTGAATCCTCACGCAGCTTCCCAAGGCCCTGTCCACCGAGCATATGGACTGCATGCGTGCTCATACCAGACGGCGGGTTTGAATAACTGACTGACGGAGACAGAGAGACATTGTGTGTCAGAACGACCAGCGTTGTCTCACAGAAATGAGACACGGAGAGATGCAGACAGCCGCCGTTTGACCAGCTGCACTTCACACATGTATCGTACACGTACGGTGAAGACCGGTGTCGGGGATGGACGGTAAAGGGGGAGAGAAGGGAGAGGAGGATGGAGAGGTCTGCAGATGATCTGTGTCAGTGGGCAGCCCGGGGGGCTTAAGGACAGGATTCACCATTGCTATTGATTCAGAAGGAGATCAGGAGCAAACTCATCGGCAGCTCGCAGACACGGCAATAAAGTTCTTTATTTAAGACACCATATAGGAGGGGGGGGGGGGGGGGGGGCAGCATTAAAATGTCTCTTTTATTTGACCGTACATCAATGTCTGTTGCTTGGCTTTGTTTGCTTTTGGTTGGTGGAGAAATGCTGCAATGATCAGGTTTCTTTCCACTGCTCACTGTAAATACTTTTGTTCTTTCTTTTCTTCCCCTCCAGCTTCGCCCTCCCGTTTCTCTCCCTCTGTCCTCTTCACCCTCTTTAAAATGCTCCCCCTCTTCTCCTCCCCCGCAATATCCTGTCCTTTCTCTCTTTTCTCTGCCCAGACCAATTCTCTTTCCCCTTTTCTCAGCCCCTCAGATAGCCGCCCCCCCTCCTACACACACACACACACACCCCGCGAACCCCCATACGTCCTTCCGGTGTGTCTCTCTTCTTCTGTGCTTCTTGTTGCCTGTGTTGGCAAAGAGGCAGAAGGAGGCGGGTGGAGGTGGGTGGAGGCAGGCGGAGGCTAGCTGCATGAGCCACATGCATTATTCATGAGCCCTGCAGTCTGTGTGGGTCCAGGTCTTCTGCTGGCTTCTCCCTGGGACACATGGGCCTTGTGAAAGAGCTCTGTGTGTGTGGGACACCGGGCCTGATGGGAGAGCTGCAGAGACGAGACTATCAATTCCTTGATTTCTGGGATGAAAGCCCCGGGGGGTGAGAGGGGGATGGGGGGGTCACTTCGCAGATCAGCATTTAAGTACAACATGATTTGGTTTCCTTGGAGGAGATCAAGAATGTTTATTCAGTGTCTTTCCGAATTCAACGGCCGGGCTTTTCACAACAAAGCTTCTCCCTGGTTTGTTTTTCTCCCCAAACCAGAGGCCGGGTCGGGTTTCCTGCATCTCTGCCCTGATTTCCAGATGAAAGACTTGTCCTATTTTATCCATGGCCAGGATCTCTGCCTGCAGCTTTTCTATCCCCCCCTCACACCCGGATTCACAAGATGTCCTCTTTGCTTTTAGAGTGCACCAGTAAGAACTGTTAACTGAACTGGGCGGCATGAAATTTTAATTTTGACAACCAGACGGAGATGGAGTGCCCACATCGCCATGTGTTTCTGAGGCTCTGGAGGAGTAGAAAGAGAGAGAGAGAGTGAGGAAGAGTGAGAGAGAGAGAGAGTGGGGAGGGGGGGGGGGCCTTGGGGACCAGAGGAGGAGCCTCTTGGAAAAAACCACAACCACAGAGTTGGTTTGGACTCACATCTGCTTTGCTTGACATACTTGCGTGTTCATTCTAAAAAGCATCAACAACTGAAAACAAAGGCAGATGCAGCTGATCTCACCTCGATCGCTCCTCGCTTCTCGCTCTGATTATAAGCTCGGCGTGCGGTGGTGCGTCTTGTTTGTGGGTTTCGACAGGTCTCCCTGACAGTGTTGCTCTGGTCTGCACAGGTGGCCGCATCGGATCGGGATTGGCCCTGATGATCACGAGGACCCCCCCTACGCCTCTTCTCAGCCAATCCTGGAGGGGCAGCAGAGCTGATGTCTCAGAGGGCGAGAGGGTATTTGTGTTCTGGAGTCCTGAGGAGACAAGCCACATCACGGTGAGTCACACCCGGCCTTCAGTCCAAATGTGCTTCTTGCTTAACAGACGTGGACGGCGCTGCGGTTATTTTCAGCCTGCACGTTTTACTTATTTATTTATTTCAAATTATTCTCTGCCTTTCCCAGAGCCTTACCACATGTGAAGCGTGTTTTTAGAACATTTCATTTCTTTTGTTGAGCAAAGGTGAGTATTGTAAACACTTTGGATCCAGTGCTGAGGATGTGCATGTATGTAAGAAATGTCTGGCTGCAGCTGCCCAGAGACACTGTCACCCGAGACGACTGCCTGACTCGACAAGGACAGCGAGGGTGAGGGGGAAAGGGAGAGGGGAGAAGAAAATAAAACAGAACGGGGAGAGACGAAGAATGACAGCAAAAACGGCCACTTGACTCCAGCGACCGACCGCAGCGTCCACATCCATTCACCTGCAAACCCGCTGCACGCTCCCAACGCGCTGTAAGGAAGTCTCCTTAAGCGCTCCGAGCCCCGTGAGTCAAACGGCGCTTTCTCTCACGGATCGAACGTCGCTGCAGTAATCACTGCGCGCAGCTGTCACCTACCTAGCCGAGCTCATCCCGCCTCATCCACGTCAATCTCCCTCAATCCGGATCAACGGGAGGTGCTAAAGGGACACCCTGACCAGGGTGGGCCCGTGCAGAACGGGGGGGCGTTAATCCTCTCAGAGTGCTTTAATAACACTCAGGCAGGCAAGTCGTGGCTGGCAGAGACCAGCAGAAATCTGTTGTAGATGCTGATTCATTTTGTATTCTACTTCATCAATATATGACCAATACTGCTTTAAGTCCGCTATTGATTGTAATACAGGGTGCATCATTGCGACCTCAAAGTACAACACGGTAATTGCGATGTATTGGCTTTATTATCCTTCTCGAAACTTGTCATAAAATAAAGTGTGGCAGATGCTCCTTTAAGCTCTCCACAAAAGTCTTTGCTTGCAAAAGCTACCTGCATTTTTTCAGAGGGCTGATCAAACTAAGCGTTCTGCAGCGGTCTGTTGAGGCCACGGTACAAATCTTAGGGCCACATCCATCATCGTTAACTGTATTGATCAGGTCTGGGCCGCTATACGGTGCCAACGTTTCCCTCGCTCTTCTCTGCCTTGTGGGCCAAAAACATTCCAACACGGATGTGAACACAAGATTAATGATGTCGAAAAACAGCAGTAAAACAATGTCTTATTGGCAACACAAAAGAAACATGAATATAAACGAAACAGCCCTCCCAAGAAACCCAGTCAAGGAATTATCAGAAGCTTTAAAGTTCAATGCCGGCGTATTGATTGGCTGAAACGCAGCACAGCCGAGGTCTGGTAGCCACCCAGCTTTTCCTCCCTGGGCTTTGACCGTGTCCTCCATTCTTCCTCATGTCCCGAACAACCCCCCCCCACACCCCACCCCTGTTTAAAGGGCAGGCACAGAGGACAGCAAGTAGCTGCAGCTTTTTAGTGAACTTGCAGATTGTACTTTAAATCTTGTTGTTGTGCAGTTGTTTGGCATCAGATCAAGGAAATGCGTCAGTGACGTTCTGCTGTTCACTCTCGCGCCCCTCTCTGTTTCTCATTCAGCCTGTGTTGCTCACGTATCTGATTATTCATCGTAGTCGATGCAGGCTGCACGCTCTGAATATACAAACTGGGGAGACGGAATGCAAATTTAGCCAAAGCCTAATATGCCGGTGCTGAACCAGCAATGCAAAGCTGAACGCTAAGCAGATTCTATCTTATCTTCTGTCTCCAAATCCTCCCTGAAGTCTTCTTTTCTCTTTGTGTTCAGTTGGTTGGGATCATGTCCTCTAATGCTCTTTTCTTTTTTGCTCTCTTTAGATAAATGGAGGAGAAGGAGCGATGTAGGAGCAGGTCTCCGGCCCGGAGAACCAGCCGGGTGCAGCAGGTGGTGGGAACAATAATACGACGCACCCGAGAGTCGCTTAGCAGGTACGGAGCGAAGGAGCTGCAGAGGTTTGGGGCCAAACACCCGATGACAAGTTCGGAAAACGTTTGTGACAGTACATGTTGGAATGAACAACACCTCCGGGAGATGAGATTTGCTCCATCGCTTGATTCTCCGCGGGGAGAAGGTTTTTGGTAGGAAAACAACCGGGCGCGCAGTAGAGAATGTTGGCACCACACAGCCAGCTGTAGCAGAAAATGCCGACGCCACACAAACCGCTGCAGCAGCAGCAGCTAAAACCACTTATATAGTAAACAGCCAAACAATCGAGTTTGGGGAGTGCAGAGAACAGCTGCTGCCACATTCTGTAGTAGAGAGGAAATGTGGGATGCCTAGAACATATCATTTAGGATTTAAAAGAAAGCCAGGACATGTTTATCTATTTAAAAACACCCCAAATCAGAGATAAATGAAGAGTGGATTTCTTAACCTGTCACTAAGCTCACACCATATCACCTCGCGCTCACATCACATGGTTAAGTACGTATTCAAAACCAGATCGTCCCTCTCTTACGGAAAAACACTCTCCACAGCAGACCTCATGTATGCTTTCAGTGGCCTCCGTCCCCTTGTTGTCCATGAAGTGTTTCCCGCCTCAGCAAAGGAGGCATTGCAGAAGAAGCCCAGTGTCTCTGATTAAAAGACAACGTGTTCACATTGTGTGTGTTCCCAGGGGACATTTCAGCTGGCGGATGGCGTATAGCAGTTTATGTAAATGTGTACTCCTGAGTACTTGGACAAATATTATGAAGCCCCCTTAAGGAAGAATTACAAACAGCTTTGATGCTCTTTGCATTTTTACCTTCACATCTGCCTGATGGCAAAGTGATGTGAGCAATTCCTGCAGTGCTGCTGGTCCAAAGTACAGGGTCACGGAGGCCCTGGCACGGCTGTAAACTATTTGTTCTTGTGGCTTTATGATCATTATTGTCTTACAACTGATAAGATATGTAGATAAATTAGTAGTTAAGTAAACAAACAACTGAACCGTGAACTCTTTTAGTAATTAATTAATCACTTTTTATATTTCTTCCAAATGGATCAAACCGTACTCACGGCGCTCATACATACATACCAGCCTCACTGTTACAGCCGGTAAAGCCAATTTAATTAACTGCTAGATAAACTTAAACCCCTAATTGATAATAAGAAATGTGTTATTATTGAAGTGTAAAAAAGCAGAGAAGTCATCCCTTGAGTTTAGTATAGTCGTATAGCCTTTCTACCGAAAGTTGACCTGTTACCCCGTTTGACCTCCTCAGAGAGCGGTTGCTAGGCGATGGGAGGTCACAGCGCTCCAACAGTCTGTCCAACCAGAACTTCCAGGCCAAGCTGACGCTGCAGATCACCAGGGACCCGGTCCTGGACAGCAGCACGGGACATGGCTTCATCCTCACCCCAACCGCCCCCCTGCTGGTCAGGGACATTGCCGCAGGTACTTGGGCTGTGAGCCGGGACAGTGTGTGTCTATGCCAGTGTGAACCAACCAACCCGTACACGCACACACGGACACACGCTGAGCATCGACCGACTCCCCCTGTGGAATTCCGATTGCGGGGCACAGTGCCAGAAAGGCCACAAAAACAACAGAGCAAACTGCTCAAACGAAATCACTTTACATTTCGTCACCTTTGATAAGCGAGAGACGGAGCGAGAGAGATGGATCCATTACCTTTATGTCTATCCTGTAAGATAAGCTGATAAATTGTCCTACCCGGCAACCTGCAGATTTAATAGACAGAGGAGACCAATGGGGGTGGAGGGGGGTGGGGGGGGGTTGACACCTTCGGGTGTGGTAAGAGTCAGCGCGGACGGGATCTGTGAAGAGGAGGATGAGACTAAAAAACGGCGAATGAGGAAGAAGGACAACAAAGAGGAGGAAGGGAGGGAACTTGAAAAACCGCACAGATCAGGATATTGGCAGAGCCGACATGAGAGCTCGGCAGGGTGGGGGTGGGGAGGTGGGAGGAGGTGGGATTGCTTGTCTGGCAAGAGAGAGGGAACATGTGCAAGTGTTCCCTGTGTTTATGTGCGTGCGTGTATAAGCCCGCAAAGCAGTGTGGGATGTCGTCAGTGGGTCAAAAATCAGTGACAGACGGGGCTTTGCCGGTCAGACAGGGTTGGTGAGAATATGTGTTCACCCCCACGTTCACATACATATACATACACTTGTTTGAGTGTGTGTGTGTGTGTGTTAGAGTAAGCTAAAAGTACTGTGCCTCATCCGTACTCTCTCGCCTGAAGAGAAACGAGTATAAATAACTGGAGAAAGCTGAGCGGAGCCGAACTGGAAGAGACCCAGAATAACCGTAACCCCTCACATCCGGGACAGATCAGATAAACACGGTTGAGTCAGCCATGTCGAATTACCATATGTGACATTTTGTTTTAGTGTGTGTGTGTGTGTGTGTGTGTGTGTGTGTGTGTGTGTGTGTGTATCTCCCTTTCTTTAAACTACGTGCAAGCCCATGTGTGCAGCAGGGTTTTTGTTTCATGCAAGCACTCAATCTTTTCATTGTGTGTGTGTGTGTAGGGAGTCCTGCAGATGGGATACTGTACCCAGGGGACCTGGTGTTGCAAATTAATGATACAGTGCTGGAGGACTTGAGCACTGACCAGGTGGATAACCTCTTACGGTGAGAATAACTGTTGAAATATCTATCTATCTATTCATCTATCCATCCATCTTTCTTTCTTTCTTTCTATCGACTGTGGATAAAGAGAAATGAGACGTCAGCTCAGTCTCTGCCACGCTACCAGAGTGTCCGGTCCACCCAGTGACCAAGTTCGCTGACACGTGTCACCTGCTGGGCTGCATTTCTGAGAGTGTGTGTGGATTATTAATGCGTGATGTTGTGTTTCCAAGAGAAAGGCTTAACATGTGCAAGGGAAAAGGTCAAAAGGGGAAAGTGCTTGCTTAACAGCTGGACAGAAAGATAATGATCTCTCTCATGTGGATGTGAGTGTGACCGTGTGTGTGTGACCATGTGTGTGTATGTATTGTTTCTCCTTCAGGGACTTGGAGGATTGTATCACTGTGACTATCCTGCGGCACATGACAGTGAGTACAAAGAAGACATTGATGACCTCCCACCAACTCGCATTCACAAAGAATCTTTACATTGTCCTGAATGGCATAAGCTCTGGTTGTTTGCAAGCGTGTGACTGTAAATATGTGTCTCTTGACAGGAATAACTTGCTTTTAGATCATGAGTCACAGGCATGAATGTGTGGGTGTCGACCGGTTGTGTGTCTACATTTTTTTACGGTTTTAAAATTGTATTGTGTCGTCGCACTTGTTTGAGCTTGACCAACGTGCCTCGGTCCTCCCATAATGGCACTCATGCGCGTCTTTGTGTTGCAGAATCCCAAGTCATCCATCATGTCAGCAGAGAAGAGAGCTCGTTTGAGGAGTAATCCAGTTAAAGTGCGCTTTGCAGAGGAGGTGGTGGTGAACGGGCACACTCAGGTCATTCTCCCCTTTGCTCTTTTATCTTCCCTGGTTTTAAAATCATTCCTGTTCAACCACAATAATCTCTCTCTCTCTCTCTCTCTCTCTCTCTCCATCAGGGAAACTCTCTTCTCTTCCTGCCCAATGTCCTGAAAGTTTATTTGGAGAACGGGCAGACCAAGGCCTTCAAGTTTGACAACAGCACCACCGTTAAGGTGTGTATCAAACAGGTTTTTAGTTATTGTATGTACGACATTTTACAGACATATTTTAAGAATGAAGATGAACCCGTGACCCTTTAAACGGGTAAATGGACGACGCATCTCGATATACACTAAGCTGCATAAGAGGAATGTACCTATCATACTGTAACTGTGACAGAAAGCAACAATTAGACATGAAATAAAAATGAAAAGAATATGTATAGAGTTGAATTAGGTCAAGCACCGCCTACGTTAGTGTCCTCAAAAGAAAAGCTCATCGCTCCCCTTCAGTTTCTCACCAACATTATGAGAACAAACCTAGTTGTGAAAGGCTTTCTGGAAACCAGTGGGCTTATTCCTCTAAATATGCCCACCACAAGTTTCACTGTGATTGTCCCAAAGGTGTTAAAATATGAGTAGGCTGTTACTGTTGTAGCTGTTCCTAATGGTTCCTAAAACTCATCAAGACCGTGTTTGTTTGAAAGGCAGAGCTGGATTTTATGAGTAGCTCTTGATATATTTATGAGTAGGTATATTCTTGAGCCTTGAAGAGCACCGACTCATTATAAATTAACAGGTTTTGTATTTCAGTTTGTATTTCCAGCCACGGAGCAACTGAGAGGGGGATCATATTCGACCATGTGCCATCAGCAGAGGGGGATCAAGCATGTTTGTCTGAGGGGCTCTGAACAGTTGTTTTTTCACCATTCCAGGACATTGTGCTGACTCTGAAGGATAAACTGTCCATCCGGGCCATTGAGTACTTTGCCCTGGTGCTAGAGCAACAATACAGCATCACCAAACTGCTGCTGCTGCACGAAGACGAGTTCATACAGAAGGTGAGGGAAACAATGCATGCGCAAATCCACCCATGAACACTCTGCCTTTTCATATTAGGTTTGATTTACCAAAATGTTTTTTGTCTCCACCAGGTTGTGCAGAAAAAAGACTCCCATGACTACAGATGTTTGTTCAGGGTGTGTTTCGTTCCGAGAGACCCAATGGACCTGCTGCAGGATGACCCCTCTACCTTCGAGTACCTCTTCTTACAGGTCAGAGAAGCCACTCGTCTCACCTGCTACCTTCTATGTGTCTCCTTTTCCTTCCACGATAGTGTCGTTCATCGTCATTCAGAAGACCAATTTCTCCTTTCTTACTTAAGGAAACCAAGTCCAAAAGTTCAATGACATTTTTGTTAAAGCAATTCTGTATCCATTTGCGAAATTAAGCACTAAATCCGATATTTACACTTGTTCTAGTGGGCTCTAAACATAATGTAAAACATTAACAAAAATAGAGCCAGAATCCAAGTTTAGGAAATGTTTGAAGCATCAATAAAAATATAACACTGTCTGTTACTGTGGCTTTGTATATTTTTTTAGTCACAAAAAACTCCTGCATAAGCCCAGCGGCCTCAAAGCCGTAGTTATTTTTTGCATATTTGTTTTGCACAATAAAGAATTGGGAGTGCCACTTATGTCATGTTCATTTATTGTACTTAATGAGCCTTTGCCTCGGTGCATTTGTGTTTGCTGTATGAGACAATGCTGGTGCATTAAACATGTCAATATAAAAATCGTAATGCTTTTCCGTTTTACATTGGTATTGTTACTTCAATGTACGTTTGTATTGTCTGTGTTTCCAGAGTGTTGGGGACGTGCTGCTGGAGCGCTTTGCTGTTGAGATGAAGTGCAACACTGCGCTCCGACTGGCCGCGCTGCACATGCACGAGCGGGTAGACAGCAGTGGACAGACCCGGGCCTCTATCAAGAGTATTACGTGAGTCATACGTCTGCATGCATGTATTTACACCGCAGGGACACTACGGTCCTGGCACTCACAACTACAGATTTGTTATTGAGGGCTAAGCTCATATTTTGTAACTGCAATCATTGTAATTAGTTTGGGATGAGAGTGTACTGGAAATGTCTCATCTAATACTGTGATAAATGCTTTAAACTAACAGTTTGCATATTTGTCCTATTTCAAGCCTGTGGGTCTTGTCTTTTTTATTCTTCAATTTTTACTCTTTCTCTCTCTCTTTCACACTTGAAAGCTGTAAATGGACACATCTTAGCATAGAAGTATTTCCCAAAACACCACCTCACCGACTCATAGATTCATATGACCATGTACGTCATTGCAGTCGTAAATAGTCTGTGTTTCACGGATGCTTTTTTCATCAGTAACATCTAGTGGCAGCCGTGAGGTAGAAAAAAACCCCGCGGCAAATATTTCTACTGTACAAAATGACACAAATCACATCGTGCTGGTTATTATTTTGTTTTAATCCAGCTATGTTGTACAGCAGTATAGTTTGGTTTCACTTTTAATTTTAGGAGACTGCAGAGTTCTTCATTATCGGTGTGATTTTTCCTTTGTGTGTTGTAATGACAGGAGGGAGTTTGGCATGGACAGCTTCATCTCTCCCACCCTGCTGAGCAACATGAGGGAAAAAGACCTGAGGAAAGCCATCAGCTACCACCTCAAAAAGATCCAGTCCCTGCTAGAGCCACGCCAGAAGGTCAATATGGACTCATGCGCGAGTGGAGTAACACATTGGGAGACGTAAAGGGATAGATGGGGACAGTTTATTAGTGGCTTCAGGCTACGTTTAGTTGACATCTACAATGTTCTTGCTGAGGTTTAAATTGTGTTGGAAGCAGGTCGGGGGGAAGATATATTTTGGATTAGGGAATAATTAAAGTAGGTCTTGGGCTAAATTAATGTTTCTGAAAAAAAACTACATGGAGAACATTTCTCAGGGGAAGATTGTTGTGGTCATTTAGTCACCTGTAACAACCCCATTTCTTTCTTTCATTCTGTCTCCTTGCTGCCCAGCCTCACTGATATCCCTCTCTCTTCTGTGTCTATTGTTCTGTTTCAGGTCATTTCTTCAAGTCAGGCTCGAGTGGCTTACCTCACTCAACTGGGAGAACTTATCTCATATGGGGGACGTTCCTACACAGCTACGATGATGGTAAAGGTTAAGATTTTGACATCCCCTGGTGTATCTGTTTAGTGAAGAAATTAACTATGTAATATCTGCAGAAATCTGTTTTTTAACTATATTACTGTCCCTATTCAAATGGTTTGACAAATCTGTCGTAGCATGCCCTTTATTTTATCTTCCTCATAAAGTCCCTGTTTTCTCATTATTCTACCTCCTTTCACTCTGCTAATTTTGTCTCATTATGTAACTGTGGTCGCTCTCGTTCACACTCAGCTTCAGGATAGGGAGGTGTTGGTCAGCCTGCTGGTGGGAGCTAAATATGGGATGAGTCAGATCATCAACCACAAGCTCAATATGATCTCGACACTGGTTGAGTTCAGCAGCATCAGCCGAGTGGAGCTTCTCTCTGAGTCGGAAAAAGTCAGCGTACTGCGCATCTCACTGCACGACATGAAGGTAAGGAAGGATACTTTAATATACATAAACACATCGGCCCTATACGCTGACTGAAAATAACTGCTATTCATTCACCACACTGAATTCACACCAACGCTCATGGCCGAGTAAATATAGGTCAAGCATTCCTCCTCCAACATACAAATAGTATTCGGCCTAAGCAGACGTGTAACCATATGAAGTTCTTTGTCCCTCTCTATTGCCTATCTCCTTTCCCCTGTGGCCTTAATCACTTTACCTTAATCACCACCCCCCCACAGCCATTTGCCTTACTGATGGACTCTCCGGCCGCCAAAGACTTAGGGTGTCTGCTGGGAGGCTACTGCAAACTCCTTGTGGATCCGAGTGTCAATGTCTTCCGTCTGGGGCGCCCAAAAGTGAGGGTGCACCGGATTCCTGCTGAAGAAGGTGTGTGTGGAAGGTTCGCCGTAATAAAGGGCGTGTGCTATGAATCCCTATCAAGTGAGCAAAACTGTTTCACTTAAAATAATCACTGTCTGGCTTTGGCCATTTGATAGATCTTCTTTTACGTCACATACTGATGTATCTAACCAGCCAGTATGGGTACTGTTAGACAAGCCAGGCAATCAATCATTACCATACATTAATCATATCCTGCTCTACTAATTTATGAACCTCCTTGTTCCTGTATTTTTCTGATGTTATTAGGTTACGTGTCACGTTGCTGTAGTGACTCGGATGACTCAACAGATGAGGATGACCCTATGGATCATCAGAATTACAAACGTCCAGACCCAGCAAGCCAAGACTGGGAAGAAAGGAGAAGAGAGGAGGAAGAGAAAAGGAGAGAGGAGGAGAGGAGAGAGAAAGAAGAGCACAAAGGCAAACAGGAAGTGAAGATAGTAGTCACAACAGAAGGTTTGGAAAATGAGGGTGAAGAGGAAGGAGGAGCAACAGGAAGTGGTCTACGTAAATGTAGTATTATGGATGAAGAAATGAACCAGGAGAGCAGCTGGTACCACACAGACCCACGGGTCACCAGCAGCTTCTCCAGCTTGTCCAGTGGCTCCCTGAGTGCTGCCCTGGACGAGAGCAATGCGGCAGCCAAAGCCACATCTCGATTGGATGTACTCCGTGGGCCGCGCGCAAGCGAAGATCTACCAGACTTGGAAGTTCACCAACCCTACCTTCTAGAACCCAAACGCCACCAAGGGCCTGTACGACCCACCAATCTCAATTACCGTGGCAATGACAACTCTTGTCTTTGCTTTGCTGACCTTTCCAAGGCTGATTTCCTCCCTAGCCCACCTGAGGCTACGAGTGACGATGAAGATGATGAGGAAGAAGAGCCTGAAATGGGGGGACTTAGACGTATTTCTAAGATACCCAGTTCAAGAGATTTGAGAATGATTGACAGCATACCCTTTCAAAGATCCCCCATTAAAAGAAAGAAAAAAGTCCCTCCCAAAGTCCCAGTGAGGACTAGTTCAATTCCTATGGACAAAGCAGGACAGGTTGAGCAGCGCCTCTCCATGGATGAAGATGGTTTATTTCTGACACCTTCACCCAATCCCAAACCATCTCTTTTGGTCAAAGAAACTGCCTCAGAATCTGAAGATGAGTTTTTTGATGCACAGGAGAGATTTACTCCTCCAGTTCCGGATCTATCAGGTTTGTTTACAGCACATTTGGTATGGCTTTGCAGATGAATATGGTCCTTACCACAATTTTGTAAAGTTCCTTGACTATGGTGGTATGTGTAGGTCTGTGTAAATCCACTGATGCCTTTTTCTTTTAACTTTTGATTTGTTTCTTTATCACAGACGCTGAACTAGCTGACCGACGGAATGCTAATCGCCTAAGTGGAGGCTGGAATTGTCCTTCAGCTGTCCTGGGAAAAGAGCCCCCCTCCCCCCTTTCCAATAAAGCCAACTCTTCAAAAATCAGAAGAGAAGTGGAGACTGTTAAAGACCCAACAAATACACTTATCAACCAACAAGCCAGTTTACCAGATCCATCTCAGAAACCTAAAGTTAAGGCCAAACCCCTATTGCCACCTAAGCCCCAACTGCCTCCCAAACCTAAAATCATTCCTCCCAAATCCCCGCAGCATGGAAGATCATATGTCCACTGCAACGGGGATGCCACTGGACGTCTTCCCTCTGAACTTCTGGAAATGGAGCCAGAAACCATGGAGTTCAAGTCTGTGACATCTGGGGCAGGTGGACTGCCTGTCTCATCACCTCTGATCAGAGCAGTGCGGTGCAGCAAGCAACCACTACCCACCACAAGCCCACTAACTGAGGAAAAGACAAAGAAGCATGAAAACAGCGCAAAAAATACTAAAGATCTGAGGCATGACAATGGACCAGGTGTTGTTTCCAATGATAAAGCATACTCGCCGTGTGAAAGGGAAACTCCTAGAGATGAAGAAAAAACCAATGGGACTGCTCAACCCACAAGAAAGCCACCAAACCCACTCCCTATCCCTCGCTCTAATTCAGGTACAAAGTTAGCTATCCCCCCTCCAGTATCACCCAAACCCACTTCTCCCACCACTTTCCACCCTCTGTCATTACCTGCCAGCTCTCCTGTCACCCCAACTGATCCAAGCAAAGGGATCTTCAAGGATAGCGTCAGCAAGCCAAATGGAGTCCATCCTTGGAGCAGCCGAAATGGCTCAGTCCAGTCCGGATCCAGGAGGGTCTCTCTCAGTCATGAAAACCTGTCGCCCAAAAATGCCGAAGCTGCTCTCACCCTTACCACCTCCCTCACTTCAACCAACTCCAAAGGTGTTGGAGGCCTTGAAAGCAGAGAGCCTGGGAGATCAGGATCAGGATCAGACCTGAGGACCAGCTCCTCCAGTCTGGGAGGTAGACTGCCGGCGTCTGCCCTGAGAGGGAAGATCCAGGCTTTGCCTTGGTACATGACCCGCTCCCAGGAGATTTTGGGAACTTTGGACTATCCCTCCACCAGCTCCATCAATGGCGACACATCTGGATTTGGCTCTGGCTTGTCCGTAGCCAGCGGTCTATCAGATTTTAACAGAACGCCTGTTAAGGAAAAAGAGACCGTGACCTCAAAATCCGGAGGGAAAGAGAACATTTTAGAGGATGGAGCAGAGGTTGTCATAGCCACCATCAAAGAAGCCCAGGAAGTGACCTCACACATGAAAAGGAACAATGGGACAAATGGCTCCCACTCTAATCTGACTTTTAGAGAGAATAGTGCACACAGTGTTTCATCGGAGCAGCCGCAGTCACGGCCTCATTCAGCAGTGGGTTTGGGAGGTGTGTCCAGCATGCAAATCGAAGGTGACTCACCAACCTCGGACACTACTCCGCCACAACAGCATCGGGAGGCTTGTGGCTGCCGCACCGTTTATGCCAACTGTTTCAGTGGAGACACTGAGGATGGCATAAGCTTTGACGAGGAGCTCACCATCTATGAGTTCTCTCGCCGCACACGCCCTAAACCTGTACCTGTCTCTTCCCCTACAACACCTTCTCCAAAGCCCAACATTCTGTCACTGCTGAGGGACAACCCCCGTCCCCTCTCTACTTTCTCCACTGCATCCTCTGAACTCAGTCCTGTAGTTTCACGTCCGGTTTCCCCCACAAACTCCTTTGGTGGTCCTCTTCGTACACTTAGCAACAAGAATTACGGTGCGCTTAAGGGAGGTTTTGCCTCCCTTCGTCAAGACATAGACCAGCTTTTGTTGGTCTTAAAAAGGGGGTGTCTTGAGCAAACTCAACAAGAATCCTGTCAAGACTCAAAGCAGGATATCACAAGTATAAAAGCGGGGCCTGACCTCAATCACAATGGAACTGAAGGCAATTCTGCCCCAGCACTGGAGCCAAATTGTACTGGAACAAGCACGGCCGCCATGACAGAGGCCGAAAGAAGTCTCCTCCAGGCAGAGGCTCGACGATTGGCAACTGGGTGTCAGCGGGCCACACGTGTCGGCTGGGCTCCTGATGAGGCACTACGCTCTTTATCCAACAGCTTCAGTGCCCTGGTTCAGTTGTCCGCAGCCTGCCTGCGAACAAACCCATGCCCTGGTTGTGAAATCTGCCACAATGCGAGTGTGGTCCACGGGCACGAGGACGACGACAGCCAGGAGGCCATGGACAAGCTGAAGGAAATAGTGGGTCTGTACCGAGAGTTTGTCGGGGCTGTCGAGACAGCTGGAACTGGTGCCGGGGCTGTGGTGAAAAGTGTAGGCCTCAGTGGGTCTGGACAAGGTCAGGGGGAGAGTGAAGGGGTCAGGCTTCTGGCCAAACGCTGCACTGTGCTCATCTCGTCCGTTTTCGCACTCACACAGCTCTTTCGGACACGCACACCAGACACAGCAGACACGCCCAGCCACGTGCCCCTCCACTTTTGACATGTGAACTTTGCCCCACTAATAACCCACTGACTCCGCACGGAGTGATGTGGTGTGTAACCCCTGTGTTCTTGTAGTGCCATACACACCACTGCACACAAACTTTAACCCACATAACATATACTCACAGGGAAAAACCCCCACTAAACAAAACCCCAAATGAAGGGAGGAACTTCATTGCTTGGCCTCGATGTCGACGCATATGGACTATGCATTTGTACATATGAATTTTATAATTCTCTTATTTTATGATACAATATGTGTATGTTTGTCAGAATTGATTACCCGTCTATGTATTTATGTATTTATTTTTACAATATTTGCACCATGGTCTTGATGTGCAAGTCTCTGGTGGGAAAAAAACTATGGATGTCACTGGAATTTTTATTTTTCCTTCTCTTTGAGACAGTATTATGTTATCTATTGCTGCTTTAAAAAATCCTCAACTCCATAAGGTGTAATCTGTAAATTGTCATTTTTCAAGTTTAGTATCACAGTACGTTTTACTGACAAAGTACAGAAACTATACTCTTATCACACTTACAAAGTACAGTTATTAACTGATTTGTTTTATATGTGCAACTTTTTAAGGATTTAGTTTTTCAAATTACAATCACATAAATGGGGAACAAACTAATGCCATTACAAAGCAGGGAGAGCACTTTTGACTGTTACAGATTGCACCTTTTTATGAGACACATACCCTTGTGTAAAGTGTTTTTTCTACCCTTCCTGACGGACTCTAAGTGAATGCCTCTCGAAAATACTCCCATTACCCACAAACGAATGCAGTAACATAGCGTTAATCTAGTTTTCATCCAGCGTACATTACATATATATTTAATGGGAAAGGGTGGATGATGCCCAGGAAGCAAAACAGGGGACCTTATTCATGTAGTTGAGAAATGTTTTTTTCAACCAGGCACAGGGCTGACTGTTAAACTATGTCCACATGTAGCAGAGATCCAAAGTATGAAACACTGAGCCACAACTCTTCCCCACTATGTTTTTTCTCTTTGGCACAACACCTTATTAAAATCAAACTAACGGCTGTGTAGTGGTTTAGAACAGTAGATATACATTCATTTCATTGTGTCCTTTTAGTTTATGGCTATGCAAACATAAACTCCTCATTCGCCGCATACTGCATCCTTGTTTTTTTACTAACATTAAGTACAACAATAGCTGCATTATGTTTGTCTGGATATAATGGGGGGTTTCTCTGTCTGGAATGTTGGCTTTAGTCTTGTTTCTGGAAATCTTACTGCATTATGGATTGCAGCATTGTGCAAAGTTGCATGGCATTAGTCAATATAAAGATTCCCGTCTTTACTGATGTCTGTGAATTGTCAGTAAAAGAGTTGCATTGCTCATCAATCTGCTGAGCTCAACAGCTCCTCCATGTCACATGAGGCCAAGTCATCTGATGAGCCATCCACTTTGGAGGATTTTATTTAGCCACCTATGACAAGCAGAGGGCCATTAATGATAAGGGGATTTGCCAAAATCAAGACTGCTCAAAGACAGCCAGTGAGGAGGTAACCAGTCCATTGATCTCACAACTAGATAACGGAGAACGTTGTCAAGGTGGCTGTGCTAAAAAAAAAAGAAACAGGTCTCTGTTGTGAGTTTTCAGAGCTTCCAATTTCTATGGAGGTCCAGCAGCAGGGTCCATCACAGCACTAACATCAAGGCATACTGTATGTCCTAGGAGCATCTCTAGTTGTTCATCAAGTAGGCTCAAACGGCGTGTCAAATTTGTGTTTCATTTCTGTATGGTAAAACTGTATCAACCGCATTTCATTTTCAAAGAGGACATTGTGTTTCTACGTGAGCAGTCACTTTTCCGTACACACGTACAATAAAGTCGATGTACCAAGAAATGCATTGTCCAGGTAACGACAAGTTTTATGGAACAACTTCCAGCTGATCATTTTTCTCAAAAACTCAAATTTTGAAAATGCCATTGTAAGTATATCAACGACCAAATTAATCCCTTCTCCATCAGCCGTTGTGTGTTGGAAAAAACCTGCTTGTAGCGCTACACAAATGAGCTTGTTCAGGTCACGATGGGGTCATCAGGTTCAGCTAGTTGGTCCCGCTGACCCCAAATCTGGTTGGTTAACGCTACCATTTTGTTTTTGTCTACTTTAAGCTACCCGTGCCCGCACTGTTGACGTTGGAGGCCTACAGGCAGACGTTTGGGACCCCGGCGACACACAATGGCTGAAATATGATTGAATGAAAACTCCAACATGAAGGCCAGCAGTCCAAATACGCAACCGTAAGCTAGGACCAACGCAACAAAGAGGAAAGGGAATGAAATTAAGAGAATAGACTATGGGGAATAATTTAATACACATTTGTGCAAATAATATATATAAAAATACATTTCAGATGATGCTTAGGGCTTGCAGGCCCTGACAGTCCGCACAGTCTACAAATCGGGTAAGAAGACATTACATTTACCATTGAACAACAGACAGAGTGAAGTCGTACCCTGGCAGTATAAACAGCTTCCCCTCTACACCACCACTGCACTACAGATACTGGTAATGAGTACTGTGGGATTCATCTCCCAGTATTGAGTTGTTACACTTCACGGATGCAGTGTTTAACTATGCATGTAGCAATGGAGCCTACTTTTTTGGGGGGGGTACTGAGAATGTATCCGAATTATTCAGATTTCCAGCTGAGCACAGCACTCTCCCATTATGAAATATTGCTAAATGAATAATGAATTTAAGATGAATTGTCTGAGATGAATCAGATGGACGTGCGGTAGGTTGAACAGGTAACAGCGAGAGTTGAGAGGCTTTGTAGCCACAGTAGTTCAACCCTCCCTGATCCAAAGTCCCCATTAGACTGTCCTTAATCTCATCGTTATCTGCAGTCTGACTTCTTGACACTGTAATCTAGTCTAGTCGTGAAAAAAACAACCCGTATTCGGAGTGTCGACATTACCGTCAGCAGCAGATAGTGGTGTTAAACTACACATTGTGACCAAGTGTTGGGTTTGATCACCATCAAAACCCAATGAATCACTTTAACAGGGCATGTGAGGATTACCTAAAACGGTAAATGGAATTCTACTTGCGTAGCGCTTTCACACTAATCACCCATTCATACCCTGATGGCAGTGGCTCCCATCAGCCCTGTCTGACATCCATAATGTACACGTCCCTTTACTACATTCGTAGTAACACACAAATAACAGAAGTATTCACTGTCAACATGTTTAATAGAGTCATTTCGAAGCATTTGATTTGGTTGTAAAAGCTCATTTGACATCTTCTTAGAGATTTAGAGATCTGTGCTTAAGGAAAAGTGGAAATTGTCAACAGCATTATGTAATTTTATTGTCCCACTTTCAAAACCTAATTTGATTCTGGCTTTTAAAAAGGAAACCCAAGAAGATCCTGAAAAGATGCTCAGGAAACGACACGCGGTGAACAATCAGAATGAAAAGATTTCGAGAAGTAGGCCAAGTGATGCATTTACATGGCAGCTTGAGCTTTTTGTGCCACTGAACATCACCCTGTGCCCTCCTTCCTCCTCTCAGCACCATTAGCGGGGCGTCTCTCTCTCCCTCTCAGTGTCCCGGCAGCATGCCTTTCCTCTTCGGGCTGTCGTACTCGGCAAGAGCTGCTGCGTGGTGACAGCAGCTACTCAAGCTTGAAATCCGAGCCCATTATGTCAACAGATGTTACAGACAGACAGGAGAGCAAGCGTGAGAGAAGGACCGATAGAATGTGAGCAGAGGGAGGAAATACACGTAGGAAGGAAGTGGTATTACAGCGAATTAAAAGGAAAATAACATTGAGAAAGTTATTTGTACAGCAAATGAATGAGAGACAAACAAATGCAGCAACAGTGCATTCAATTAATATAAGAAAAATGTTCTTAAATGGCAATGGGTTTCTTAAAGGTAATCCTAGACAAAGATCTGCAACAGAAGTTAACATTAAAGACGTATTTGATCTTTTCCAATAAAGGTGTTTTAGTGAAATCAATGGGCACTTCTCCAAAAACGTTCTAATCAAAGCACATATGCCAGTAGCATGCCACAAAACAAACCACGATAGATGCTGCTCCACAAGAAATGTCAGCTCCAACTGGCAAAGACGTGTGTCTGCAACTCTCATTACTGATACTAAATTCTACAATTTCTTAAGTATCAGCCTTCTGATTCTACAAACCGTCAGGCCAAATTGGTGGTGATGGGTAATAAAGAGTAACAAACCGGCTCACACTCCATTTATAATAGTCTCCTTGACCATTTACACTGTCACAAATACGTACACGGTTAAGTGGCAGATTACAGCCTCACAGAGGAAATGCTATTGGTCAAACAAACAGATGCTCTCTACAAAACACCACAGCACACACAAGTAAATACAGTCAAGTAACCTCTTCTTGAAACTGGAGTTCAGTTTGCTGAAAAACATTTTTGTACACAGAGCAAACAAGGGGATTTCAATTGGACCCTGGCAGAAGTTCTTTATGGGGTAAAGCGTGTGTCTTTATCATATTTTGAACAGCGAATGGTCATGGCATGTGGGTCATCTCACACGGACTGTTGGCCCCTGTCAGAAGTGCAATTTCATGGCTGTCTTTAAGTCAAGGAAACTTATTCCCGGACAATTTTCCCTTTCTCCTCAACAACGCGTCTCCGTCACTCCAAGCAGGTTTTCCCCTCCAGGTGCTTCGTCCGCTCTACCGCTCTATTATATTATCTCTAATCGCCCTCTTTCATGAACTTCAGCAGCAGTTCATAGGTGGCATTGATGATTCCCCAGGAGAGGAGGGAACGGTGGTAGTTAAGGTGGGCCCCTCTGAAGAGCATGGCCACGCTGCCCCCCCTCTCCCTCCAAACTGTTAGCAGTACCTCCCTGCAAGGCTGGAAGGCTCCGCCCACTTGAGACTGAGCCCGGGACTTAACCACATTGAGTGGATAGAACATGATGCCGAGGGCTGCCCCCAGCAACCCCCCGCACACAAAATCATTAACCATGTGACCTGCCCGGCTAGAGGCTTCTGGGAGCTGCTCCTTGATGGGCCCGCGTAGTCCGAAGAAGAGCACATTGCTCGGGCCATTGCGTAGAAGTATGGGCACCAGGCCGCGGTAGCACTCTCTGACACCGTGCTCAGTCAGAAGTGTCCGGAAGGTGTGGACCGTGTTGTTGAAGCGCCCGTGGTGCCGATGGTCTTGTAGGAGAGTCTGCACACGCTCAAACGGCGCCAGAAAGGCCTCCGCTGTTCCCGCCAGCGCTGCCGCGAAGCTTCGCGTGACCAGCTCCGGCACACCGCTGCCATCGGCGCGGTCCAGTAGGACCCTCGAGAAGTCCTCGTACAGGCCAAACATGATGGCCACCGTGGTGCTCTTCTGGAGCAGCGGGGGCAGCAGGCCCCGGTAGAGATTCCTCAGCCCATCCCTCTGGAGCTGCCGCACCGCCTCAGTAGCCAGCACGCCGTGCAGCTGCTGGCGGAACAGCAACTTCTGGAGGGGGAAAGTCAACATGATGTTGGTAAACGCCGCGACGGAGCCGCAGACATAGTGCTTCCTTCGGGCACCCAGCACGGGGCTCAGAGCTCCAGAGGGCAGCAGGGAACGGCCTCCGTTAGTCAGGGCAGCCGTAGGCTGAGGGGTCCGGGCTGACTCGGAGTCCATGGCGCTAACAGCCATGGGAGGCTCAGAGTGACACAGCCTGGTCCTCCAACATTACATCAGCAACAGCCGCTTTTTGAAATGATAAGACGCTGTGAAAGAGAGAGGCCATGTCAGATATGCATATGAATCCTTTAAAAAAAAAAAAAAGTATTTTTATGGCTGGAGTGCGACCACACCACCATACACAATGAAAATCAGGATCGATATCTCTCTCTCTCTCTCTCTAGAAATTGAATGTAACAATTTCTTGGCAAACATACAAATATTTGGAAATAAGTGTCGACATAATCACGGGGCAGAACCGCACAACAATTAGTGGAAGAGAAAGACACTGGGTTCATTCATTTGATTCAACTACAATGCACCATATTCTTTATCTTACAATATTTTATTATGTTCTATTATTTTGGAATTAAAAGCTATTGGCACAACCTTTCACATACAAAAACACATCTGCTCAAATGAATGCCCTCTGAATACCTGTAACACATGACGTGAACTTGTCTAGGAGTTTTTCTAAATGTAGACCAAGCGAGAGGAGATAGAGGTGACAAGGTTGCTGGATGTCACAACAAGTCAACCAAAATACGACTCCAGAAATACTGACACGCTTTCAGGTCAGCAGGAAAAGCTGCCACATGGCCACTGACCCCTTACAGCCTGTTATGCAATTTAGAAGTTCCATTGGTTTAAAGTACAGTACATGCCTTTGACGTTTCGGTTACATATTGTAATACTTAGAGAATTACCTCCATGACATTTCACTGGGAATATTGAACGAACACCGTTTTACCGGATGGGTGCTATTTATAATGTAACAATTTTTATTTGATGAGTGAATGACTCGATGACGATGATTGCTTGGTTTAAACACGCAACGTTGTCCCTTATGCAATCATCAGCTCGTTTATCACGGCGGGGGTCCTTGTTTGGGCGGACACGCCCTCGCGGTAACGCGCCCTGCTGACTGACCCGTCGTGCCAGTTGTCCCAGCACGTTCCGTGTCGGCGGGCTGAGACGGATATAAAAGGCTCACAAGGACACGAAGCGATATTTCTTACTGAATGAATAGTGTGCTCAACAAACTAACACAAACAAGCGAGGAGCTAGCATGCTTAGCCCCGAGGCTAACGTTAAAGTGACAGGTTGTTTTTAAATCAACTTAACTTAGTTAACGTGAGCTCAACACTGGTGGTGACTGGGCCTGGTCGGCTGTGTTAGAAACAGTCGATCTGACTGAGGGATAAACCTCTCTTTGAGGTTTAAGAGAGAATACGGTCACAGTTTGTTACAGATAAATACGCGGAAGTCTTGCATGCTAACCGCTAAATGTGTAGCATATTCGGAGAGTAAACGGGCAAGCATTGGGTTAATGTCTGGTTGGAGGCTTTGTTGACAGTGACTGGCCGTCAACAGGCAAAAGAGCGGCTCATTAATCGTTTTTTTTACCTGCCGTCAACGCCAGATGGTGTCCTGTCCCTGGACAGGTGGAGTGCTGTGGTTGTTTGCGAGGTAATTGTACAGCAGTTGTAGGTCGTGTCTGCGCCCTACCAGCTGCAGCCGTTGACCGCAGCAAAATGCATCGTTAGCGCATGCGCACCAGCAGATCTAAGGCTATGGGTCGACAACAGACTCCTTCGGGCTCATTTCACCCGAACACCACTAATGTTTGTTAGATGTAGTGAATAATAATATACCGTTTGAACTGTTAAACTATCCAGGTTGGTAGCTACATAGAACATATTTAGATGTCAGCAATTTAACGCTTAAATGGTCATTTTATCTTGTTATTTTATCCGTCGTAAAGCAGAATGTGGCAACATTTTTACGACTGTGGTGTGACGTCATTATCGTAAAGCTAAAGACGTTGTCGGTAAATAAAGGTTTAGCTTTTTATTGTTGATGTCCTTTTTTTCTTAATATTCAGGATTGTTTAATGTACGTGAGTTAATTGAACAACAGGATATCGTATGTTGAACAATCGTACCAAACATGTCCGGTGATAGTCAGCTAACAGTTTCACATTGCTAGCTGTGTTCCTACATATTGCACAGAGCAGCTGTCTTTTAGCTTAACGCTAACGTCGGCTAGCGTTCACTGTTAACGTTACAGCTTGCACTTCAAATCTATCCACCAAGACATGTTCCTGTGGCACAACTATATGCATTAAACTGTTTTCCGAACTGCGCGTGTCAAAAGCTACGTTAGATCCATGCGAGATGTCAGCGCAAAAGGATTGCGAGTTTTTGGTGAAGAGAGCCCGGGAGTTGGTCTCTGACGATCCCTGTGCGGCCAAAGCCTGGCTGATAACGGCCAGAACCCTTTACCCTGCAGACTTCAACATACAGGTAAAACTAAGCATTTGTACCATCTGCTAATAGCATAACCACCGGTTGCATTTCACGTGTGTGAAGTGTGTGGATCCCCTAATATGAGTCGATGGTTGTAATTCATTCATCGTTTCACAGTATGAAATGTACATCATTGAACGCAACGCGGAGAGGACGGCCTCAGCGGGCAGACTGCTGTACGACATGTGAGTTACAGTGTGCCGTTCAATGATGCCAGGTTCCCCCCTCGCTGACTCTGACCCAACTGATGCAAATGATTGATTCGCACGTTCTTTAGGTTCATTAACTTCCCAGATCAGCCCATTGTGTGGCGAGAGATCAGCGTCATCACGGCGGCACTGCGTAGTGACTCGCAGGACAAACATGCACAGTTTCTACGAGGTGAGAGGAGTCCTGATTCCCCATCAGCAGCGGGACGATGGAGGGAAGGGAACAGTGATGGTTGTGTCTTTTCTTATGTGTGTTTGTCTGTCTCACCCAGGGCTTTTTGAGACGTTGCCTGGCCGCGTGCAGTGTGAGATGCTGCTGAAAGCCACGGAGCAGTGTTTCAACACTTTGGAGAAGGCGGAGATGCTGCTCCTCCTTCTCAAGCGCTTCCCCGAGTCTGTGGTTCAACACGGAGTACGTAGAAATGACACAGCCCTCGCGTGTTGGTGCTTGAGCCTGAATGTCACTTCTAACTTTCCGCTGTATGTTTAGATCAATCTAGGAGAAAAACTGTTGGAGGCGGAGGCATCGGACAATGTGGAGACGCCCGTCAACTGCTTCAGAAAGCTTTTTGGTGAGTGAAAACTAATCACTTGCTTTTTGTACAAAACAAACCCAGCTGTATGCAATTGATTTCAAACTAATTCTCCCTTTTTATTACAGTGTGCGATGTCCTTCCTTTGGTCGTAAACAACATGGACATGCGCCTGCCGGCCAGCCTGATGCAGAAGTACATGCTGAAAGCAGCTGAATTCTACATCGGCTACGTCACCCGGGGTCCCTCGCCGGATGTACAGACACAAGGTGAAGCGGTACCGCGATGCTTCCAGTGGTGGAGTGATCATTTTAACCTCAGGGTCTCTCCAGCTACAGTATAATCTGCCTGTCTGATATGTTCCTCTGTTCCTCTTGTTTTTTTTGTTTTGCTTCAGGCTCCCAGGAAGGTGCGCCTCTGAAGTCACCTGCTGCGTCCCGTGGCTCTCAGCGTCATGTGATTGACGGTCTGTCGGAAAAATCGTCCGTGGTAGCAGAACCGTGGGAGAGGCTGTTGGACATCCTCGCCGTGGTCGGAGCGCGCTGCGAGTGGCAGGGAGACAAGGGACAGAGGTAGTAAGATGTAACGAGCAATGTAAATGGATGAAGAGATTTTGGGTCAGACCACATAAAAAAAACAAAAACAAGAGGCCCAAACAGCTGTAGTTGTGAATAATGTTTAATAGATTTAAAGATAAATTGAGCAAAAATATGTTCAGGTGATTGTTCTTTTATCATCAAAGGCTCTGTCAAAATCAGAAACATAGGAAAATGATTCTTTTCATCCAACGCAATATTTCTTATATGCATTTATATAACATTTCCCATTTGAAATGAGAATAACTGTTTTCATTGTGTTTCTGTACCTCTGCATGCTCATGAAGCTACGTGGACATGCTGCAGAGAGTGAAGGAGCTGTGTCGCTACCTGCCCGGCCTGGAAGGAGACACGCGGTCCCGCTGCTGCAGTCAAGTGGTCATTTGTGCTGCGCTCGTCCTCTTCCGCAGCGCCTTCCTGTACGTCTCGGCTGTGCAGCCGGCGCTGTTCCAGGGTCAGCCTCCATCCTGTTCATTCCCATCCACTCCGTCGGGATCTGTATCTCCTTTTTTTTCGATGGAAGGTTAAAACCATCAATTGAGGGGTTTCTGTTTCGCAGGTGTGAATGCGTTGAGCTCGGGGCCGTGGATCCTTGTGGAGGACTTGAGCTCGGTGTATAATGATGTGGAGATGGAAAGGGGAGCGGTGAAACATGCACATAAGAAACGCAAACTGGCCGATGGGCGAGAGAAGACAATGGTGAGGACAGACCGGGGAACGTTTTCACGTGTCTAGCCTGGAAAAAAACGTCGAGGTCGTGCTTCTGTTGTTACCCTGTGCGTTTGTCATTATAGAGCTCTGATGACGAGGAAGGTTTGGGAAAAGGTCGCGGTCGACACATTTTGGTGAACAAGACGGAGATGCCCGGCTGGTCGGAGACCCTGGAGAGCTTTCGCACGGCGAGGGAGAGCTGGGACCTTCTTCACTCCCACGATGGCCTGGAAAGCGGTAAAGACCTCTTCTGTTCACATGATTGAGGTTTCCCTTCCCAGACACGGTCCAGCCACCCTGAAGTTGAGGAGCACAACAGCTGCACACGTGTTTTTATGGCTTATTAATGCTTTCCTGAACGTCAGTCTTTTAAAAGAGGAGGAAATGAAACCTCATCAAAATAATTTGTTTTGGGTCAAATTTGAACAGAGTTCAAGAAGATCTGTGCCTCTTGGAAGACAGACAGCTGGCTGTGGTTCAGAATATTCCTCACCGACACAATCATTTACCAGGCAAGCAGCAGATCTTCTAAGTTATTTTTTTATTTTTTATTTGTTTGTGACAAAACACCTGCTATACTTTTAATGTCGTTCACAATATTGTACAGTATTTTAACGGTTTGTTGAGGATTTAAATGAACGTTATTGATCTGTTAGGAAATGTGGTCATTTGATGAGCAGAAAACACAAGATATATCAATACATATATATTAATTTATACAATATTTAAAGAACTGGGGTCACGGAACAACTAGTGACAACAAGTGGAATGAACTCAGTATTTAGATTTGCGGACTGGGAGATATTAGGTTAAAATGAATCTCTTCCCATGTGCCTCATGGTTTTGTTTGTGTGTCTGTCCCCAGGGACAGTACCGTAAGGCCCTCTCTAGCCTGCACCAGATGGCTGCAGGGCAGCAGCCTCTGCCTGGACAGCAGAGCCCCTCAGGTCAGGGCAGCCTGGAGCACCACAGGGCCCTCATACAGCAGGCGTCCTGCCACTATGCACTGGGAGAGTACCGGGTACACACACACACACACACACACACACACACACACAAAAACAACACGCCTTTTTCCATATTGTGAATGTACGCCTGGCCCAAATATATTGTGTTTACTATTGCAATGGATCTATAGCCTGCTCTTTTAATGTCACTGCTGTAAATAACTGTTGTTTTAATAAATAAATATATATTGTATTGTACAGAGAAGTAATTATATTTCCGTAATTCTAAAATCTGCTAAAGTTGGTGTTAGTAAATAACATCATGCTCTCCAAGAATACATCTAGAACTCCAAATGGCCTGCAGGTGGCATCGTAGTTAATTCCATTTTAGAAGCACACAGCTCCGGCAGAGTTCCTAAATTTATGACTTGCGAAGCTTCATCATGTAGCATTATTTGACATGGACACCCGGATGTATCAAATTCCCCAGGAGTAAAAACGTGTGTGTGGTCATCAATCATTTTCACCGCAGGTTTACAAAAGGATTTAGTGTCAAAGTGACAATACATCTAGACGTGATATTTCATTGTGTTTTTGTTGTGTGTTAATCAGATGGCCTGTGAGAAGCTGCTTGAGGTTGTCGGGGCTCTGATGCCCCCGAGCCAGGAACCGACTAAGACTTCAGAGGCTCAAGGCAGAGTCAAGACCCGGATGAGAAAAGGTAAAAACCTCCTGATTCTTACAAGTGAACAGCTTTTCATTTCATACAGCTGTTGTAGTACAAAACGTTTTTATATCTTTGAGAAAAATATGTTGGTTTGAGTTATACCTCAATATCACTACAAGTAAACCCATTTACTTTTGATTAAAAGTAAATATTAACAAGAAACTCACTTTGTTAAATCTACCATTGCCCCTGGATAAAAAAAATCATGTAAACTGCACCTGGTGTTGTCTGATAAGGAGCTCAGTGACTTATTTTTGTCATATCTAGGTAGCGACCTGAGACTGCTTCCCTGCACCACCAAAGCTGTGTTACCTTTCTGTCTGCAGCTGATGTTGGCCTGCTTCAAGGTACCTAAACAAGTCAAGCCTGTGGTGCTGCCTGAGTTGTCAATATTGGTGTCGATCTATTCTACGAGACTATTAAGTTATTAAACGTGGTATGACCCACTTTCTCTCTTCCCCATTTTGTGCGACCAGCTCCGCGCCTTCACAGACCTTCGCGACGACCTGTCCCTCGGCCACGTGGTGGTGCTGCTGCAGCACGACTGGCCACAGGGCGAGAGGCTGTTCTTGAAGACGCTGGAAAAGATCTGCCATCAGGGCAGTTTCCAGTATGAGAATTTCTTCAACTATGTCACCAGTATCCTTTTTTTTTTCTTAACTCGCTCCAGCCGGTCAAGAAGCTACTGGCCAAACGTGCAGACAAGTGGCTTTGTGTAGTTGCCCTGTCTGCGTTCTCTTATCTTGGGTGTTGGTTTCCATGAGCTCATGACTTTTGTCAGACATTGACATGTTGGAGGAGTTTGCATACCTGCGTACTCCAGAGGGCGGCAGGATTCAACTGGAGCTCCTTCCCAATCAGGGAATGCTGATAAAGTAAGCCGTTCAGAAACATGTCAGTGGCCTTGTGACCACTGACTCCTCCCGTTGTGTTCTGCGTCTTTTAAATGGAACAGTGATATTGATTTGGCGATCTAAGTAGACGTGGCCTGTGGGTGAAAATGTACTCTGTTGACGGTGGGACATTAGAAAGACGTTTAGCATCTAATCAAACTCCTTCATTGATTGCTTTAGAAGTTAGGACACTGAAATGCACCCCCACTGACTGAGAGTTGTTGAATGTTGCTGTCTCTCAGGAACCCCAGCCCCGCCCTGGGGGCGGAGTTAAATACCCTTCTGCTGCAAGGGGTGCAGACAATGGACAGGTACCCCAGGCCCCCCTCCACCCACAGCCCTCCTCCCCACAGTCACTCCCCTCCCTTCATTCTCAGTGTCAAGCTTTGCCATCCCTCCAGTTTTGATTTGGGCCTGTCCTTTTACACCCAGAATGAGTTTGATATCCTGTCGGCATTTGTTTATTTGAGCCATTGCTCTTTGTGGTCATCGTCGTCGTCGTTGTTGTTGTCGTTCTTTGAGGATGACGGTCTTGTTGTTCTGTCAATTTGGATTTTTTCCTTTTCATACCACTTTGAGCTCATTTCATTTGTAAATATTTGTAATATTGTTTTATGTATTATTTTTGATGAAACCTGATTTATGAAAGTAAAATGTGTTTTTTTTAATTTTTTATTTCATCTTTGCTCCTTAGATCTCAGTCTCAATTCATATCATAATACATCTCTGACATTATGTATCATTTAGTTTCTTTCTCCTTGCATTTTTTTCAGACACCACACTGTGACCCGTGGGATCACCAAGGGAGTGAAGGAAGATTTCCGTCTGGCCATGGAGAGGCAGGTGTCGCGTTGTGGGGAGAACCTGTTCAGTGTTCTCCATCGTTTCTGCATCAACGAGAAAATCATCATCATCCAGTCGCTCCCTTGACACCTTTTTGTGGCAGCTGGACCGACGTTATGCCTCCAACACAGGACACATTTCTAACTCTTACGAAAAACATTCCTTGCCTTGTAAGGGAACCTCTCTTTTCAGGGAGTAGGTGAGAATACTGGTTTTCTGAATATACAGTACTCATGCCATTAACATAGTATGTGTGTGGTTTTCTTCTCAACGTGTGCAAAACCAAATTTGAAGTGTTTATAATCAAATTGTGATATTTGTGGGAGTCAACATTCACAAAAGAATTGAGTGTATTTTTGATATTCCTGAGTAAAGTTTATTGTTTTTGTTACAAACTTGATGTTAGTTCATATAAATGTTTCCATTAAATGTCCTCAACATGGTTTAAAAAAATGGAAAATGATTTATGTCTCACAAGCTTAAAGGAAGTCACTTCATCTTCAGCCGTGCAAGATTGAAAATTCCCTACTGGACAACAGTCACACTTCTTGTTCACTCCAAAGCACCAACAGTTTTCTTTCCTAATGCACCAGTGAACCAATTTACACATCCTCTTCACACTTCCTCTCACTCCTCCAGTTCTGCCACTGGTGCATTGGGCAGTTCTGCTTGTAGCGCGGCCCTGAGATTAGCCCAGAACAGCCTGTGCTTGGCCCGGTCCTGCGGCCACTCCAAGTAGGTGTGCCGGCCCATCATGGACTTCAGCTGGTAGTACTTGGATGGGATCAGGTATTGAGGCAGAGGCTCCAGCATTACCAGCACGACGCTGTCCGTGCCCCAAGCCAGGCGCTGGTGGCTGGCGAAGTACAGCTCGTAATGGCACCACTCGCTTTTGACGAAGTGAGCAGAGAGCACAAACACGGAGCGTCGGCTCTTCTCCACACAGGCGATGATGTTCTCAACGATTGTCTTTCCCGCCACAAAGTTTTTCTCGTGGTGACAGATTCGGAGCCCTCCGGCGGCGCCTTCCAGGTTCGGGAGGAGGGAATTCTCCACCCACTCTGCGTCGCGCTGGCTGTACGACACAAAAGCGTGAAACTCGACACCCACCAGATCTTCGGGTCGAACTTGAGACATTTTGGCGCGATGTTTGGCCCTGGTCCACTGCCAGATCATGCCCATGTACCAGGGGACATCCAAACAATGGCACATGGTCACAACCGCGATAATCACTGCCACGGCAGGGCACAGGATAGCGGCAGCTAAGAGGCCGATGTTACAGTAGACCTCTGGTATGGAAATGTTTTTTAAGGGAAGGTCCCTAACGGCTTCCGGGTAGGTGCAGTAATAGCCCAAAGGCCAGCTCAGCAATTCAACGCCCCTTTGACCTTTCTTCTCTTCCGACTTGATGGCGAGACTTATGAAACTCCTCAGAGCGCAGGTGCAGGTGAAGGGGTTGTAACTGACATCCAGGGTTTTCAGATGGCGGCAGCTTTCCAGCTTTTTCACAGATGGTGCATGGAGGGAATTGGATTGGAGCAGAAGCTGCATCAGAATGGGGAAACCGTGACATACTGGGAGGTCCCGCAGCCTGTTGTTATTTAGATTCAGAGAGGAAAGATTTTCAAGTGTCAAGATGGACGACGGTATCGCAGAAACTTGGTTGTTCTGGAGGTTGAGTGTCTTTGTTCCTCTTGGTAGACATTCAAAAACAGAAGCTGTCAGGTCATTAGAAGACAGACTCATATTGATGATGCTTTGTGGCCAGACGCATTTTCCGAGACCATCGTAAACCAGAGAGTTGAGGCTGAGGTCCAGGTGTTGCAAGGACTTCATGAATTGCACCCGTTTGCTGAGGGTCTGAAGGCTTCTTAAATTGTTGCCTACCAGAATCAATTTTCTCACATTATCCAGATTCTCACATTCAAGAACGTCTTGAACTTCCACCCTGGAGAAGATGGAGTCCGATAAGGCGCAATCGGAGAAGTCCAGCTGGACAATAGGACTGTGCGACTTTGGACATGTCATGTGGATGATTGAAGTCTCCAGGAATGCTAAACACTCTACCGGCATGTTTATGAAAAAGTTATAAACCGCTTCCTGTGAAAATATGAAAGACGTTACTGTCGCCCTTCTGGCTGTGAAGGACTTCATTTTAGATGTCTTTGCCACTTCAGTGTCGTTCTTAGGCAACCTGTACAAGACCACATCGGTGGCCACCAGATGACGGACTGATGTGCGCAGAACCACACCCAGTAATTGAGTCAAGTCATCCCAGCCGATCGACATGTTGGTGATATAAAGATCAGATGTGAGGATTTCCACTCTCTCACTCAACACCGTACTCAGGTCTTTGTAACCGACAGTCAGATCCATCAACTCCACTGCAACAAACTGTGACAGTGCATCAGAAACCAGGTCATTGTTAGTTCTCTGATAGCCAGTGAAGGCAATCTGAAGCCTTTGAGCCTGAACATCGTGCAGACTACCTACTGTATAACCCTGCTCGTTCTCCAGGGAAAGGGTGAGCGTGCGCAGTTTAGCTTCAGCAATATTCATAAAATCACCATTGCTGATGTTTTGTGCTCCAATAGCTAATCTCTCCAGTTTCAGCAGGGAACTGAATTCACTGCCGAGCGTCATGGTGACAAAGTCGTTGAAGGCTAAATTCAACACCCGAAGGTTATCCGTGTGGAGCAGGTACAACTGACCCGACAGGTTCCTCAGTCTGTTGTGCGACAGGTCCAGATCCTCCAGAAGAGGCGTGTCGAGGAACGTCGCTGGGTCGATGGCGGCCAGACCATTCCACGAGACGTTGAGGAGCCTCAGGAGGGAGGTGTTTTTGAAGTCTCCTTGGTGCAGTTGCTGTATGTGGTTGCGCGAAAGGTCCAAAAGCTGGGTCGTTGGTGGCAGGTCCCTCGGGACAGAGGAGAGGTTTGTGGATGAGCGGTCTACGACGATCAGAAGGGATGAGGCGCCCGGCTGGAGTCCCATCAACGCGGCCGCCGCCCACAGGGCAGCGATCAGAGGCCTCATCGTTGGGCTGATGGAAGCAAGTCAAATCATCAAATCATCAAAACCAAAAGTCAAGTTGCCAGTTTATTACCTTGTTAGAAGTAATCACAAAACCTCGCAGCCTCACAAAACAGGAAGTTGATATAGCTCAGTTGTTGGTTCAACTTCATGGACATCCTGAAAAATGTAGGTTGTGGTGCTGTCCAACTGTATTGCATGACGCACAGAGGTTGTGTCTATTTAATCGGCAACAAATGTATAAGGGGGTGAACAATAACAGTACAATTTGATAAAATAGTGGGTGCAAACCTCTCAAACTGTTTCATCCACACCGTATGGTAAACCTTCAAGACGGTAGGATGTAGTTTGATTTTTCCTCAGCTTGCTCATTACAGTTAGTCAGGTTTTTGTCAGATCGCCTTTAATCTTTTATAAGTTGTCCCTCCCAAAAAATAAAATCGTCTTTGTAGTCCATATTTAGATTTTGAATATGGAATGGCGCATTTAAGTGAAGTGATGGTAAAGTGATAAAAACATATAAATGAAGCAAATTCCACCATGATCAGGACGTAGACAGAAAGATGAGCGTACTTACCGAGCTCAGATGCACAGTTTTTGGTGACCAAAATGTGCAAAAAAGATTAACAGAAAAAAGCAGTCCAAGACCGTAATCAATAGTTATCGTCTTGTGTCTTTTTCCTGACACGACATGTGCTGAGGTTGCAGTAGATATAATCCGTGAGAGGACAGGGTAATGGAACTGAAAGCACTGCCAGACCAATAAGTCTTTCTCTCGTACTTCCTCTTTTCTCTCATTAACTGTAAAGGGAACTGAAGGGAAGCAACGTCTTTATAGTCTACTCATTTTCTCCTATTCAGATGTGTATAATATTTGGTCCTTTAGATACTGATATTCGGTGGACTGTGTTTCGCTGTGTCAAGCGTATTTATGTTATTTGTCCTTCCGTGTAAAGGTGTTGCACATTTATAAAGCCCCTCACGGTTATCAGTAGTCTTTTTCTCCAGTATCATAGCGACCACACTGAGGTCAGTGTGGGTGGTAAGATGACCATTTCAACTCAATTAACTTATCCTGCTAATGCCCTGAAGCAAGGGGTATCCTGGGCAACTGCACTGTTTACTCTCGACAGCTATAGACACTGTCTTTAATGAAGAAGGATGAGGAAGGGGCTCTTTGTTTTTACTTGATCGTGAGGCTTTATTAAGGGCAAACGTGTGTGCAGACAGACAGATGGACAATCACACACACTTCCCAGAATGTTTTTAGTCGAGCAGCTCTGCTGTTTACTCTGGTCAGTCACTGTTACTCACTGTTACAAATTGAATAAGGTGATATGAGCTGGTGTCACTGTTCTCACCTGCCTTGGTTCTGATCAAATCTGGGAAGCAGCTTCTGGCCACGAGACAACCAAAAACCGCCTGTTTTCGGCTACACGAGGTAAAAAAAATCCATTTAAGTGAAATGTGAAATGTATTATTTTTCATCACTGAAAACTTCAAGAGATAAAAATCGGTAAGTGTTTGTTGTAAATGAGGACCACGATGTGAACTACTTCTTAGTTATGGAGCTCAGTTCAGAGTACAAGCTAATTATTGACACAACGCTTTTTACTGCAATCAACAGCATGTTTTGAGCTTTGTCCTCAGAAACGGCTCAGGAATATCCTCTTTAAGCGTTGACCCGCTCTTTTAAATTGTTTTATTTTTCTTCTTTCTTCTTTCTTCTTTTTCATAACATGGCAATACAATTGAAGCAATTCTGGAAGGAAAAGAAGCGTCTTAAAGTGTGGCATGAGGATATGAGTCAAGCTTTGTGTGGACATTATGCGGTAGGGAGGAGCTGAGCGGGAGCACAAGTAACCCGAGGGAGAGATAGGGAAGCCTGACCAGGTTGTCAGATGGATTCTGCAGCGCCTTGAAGCTTCAGACTCTCTCCTGGATGTGATTACTCTTCACCATAATGGGGTTTTTTATTTCCTCAAGAGGATTTACAATATCGAACAGAGCCGTTGCTGTGACTGACACCAGCTCCTGCCTTTAAGTGGATTTCTGAATCAAGATCGACTCCTTCAGTATGCTGAACCACCCTTTCACTCCCACTGCAAAGTACCTCTTACTCTGCCTCCTGTTGTTGTCCCTTGGTTGGGAAAAGGCAGCCTGCTCTCTTGGAGACGGCAGGAAGATTTGGCAGCAGCCCAAGCCGGACTCCATCATCAAAGACCGGTCTTTCCTTCATGATACTTTCCCTTCGGGGTTCCTTTGGGGGTCAGGGACGTCTGCCCTCCAGACAGAAGGGGCCTGGGATCGGGAGGGGAAAGGCCCGTCCATATGGGACCATTTCACCCACTCCAATATCAGTGATAAATTGGCACCCGAGACGGCCAATGTGGCTAGTGACAGCTACCCTCACTGGGACAAAGATGTGGAGGCACTGGAGTATTTAGGCGTAAGATCGTACTATTTCTCTCTCTCCTGGCCCAGACTCTTCCCCGATGGAAACGCTAAAAGTCGGCCAAACAAAGCTGCCGTGGAGCATTACAGCCGTCTCATAGAGAGGCTCCTGGAGAAGAGAGTTGAGCCCATTGTCACCCTCTATCACTGGGACCTGCCACAAGTCCTGCAGGAGCACTATGGAGGCTGGAAGAATGAGTCCATAGTGGAACTGTTTGAGGACTACGCTGCCTTTTGTTTCGACACATTTGGGAGCCGCGTCAGGTACTGGCTCACATTGCATAATCCGTATCTGGTGGCTGTGCAGGGCTATGGGACAGGTGTGCACGCTCCTGGAGAGAAGGGGGGTCCCGCTGGCTTTCTCACTGTGGCTCACAACCTGATCAGGGTAAGTAAAACGAGTCTAGATTTAATTTCTCTGGAAACACCGCCAAAGAACACTAAAACATATGTCCAATAACCACTGTGGTATGTGTACATATACATATATTTATTTGGTACTTATGTGTTACTACCTATTTTTATTTTATTTATTTATTTTTTACCATGTATCAAGATACATCGTAATGTGCACTGTCCACTTTGCTGACGCGATCCTGTGAATTTCCCCACTGTGGGACTAATAAAGGAATGTCTTCTCTTATCTTCATACTGTGCTTCATCTGCCTTGACCGTGGGCGGCAGAACTTATAGAGAATTTCTCTAATCATATTGACTGTCTGTAAACTTTGAACCTCTCCTGCAGTTGTATCAGTTAATGATGGTTGTGCATGTTTGCATCCACAAGACAACAGAAAGTGACGCAAGTACAGACTGCACCAGTGATCAGATATTTCAATGCTATAGATCTAAATCATTAATTTATCACATTGACATAAGTCATGTAGTGACGTCCAAAGCCTTGATGCTGATCTTTTTATTTGATCTTTTATATGACCGTAGTCATATTTCATTTCGACCGGTATGTGCTCAGTAAATAGAACACTTCAAGAGACATTACGGTCAAGGTCCACCACATCAGCACTTCTGTGCTGGAGCGTAACACTGTAACAGGAAGTAATGGAGATATGCCTTATTAATATTCACTCAAACTGTTTTAGTCTAGGACAGTTAGCAGCATGCACATCGTTTGAGCAAATACTGATTCTCTGGTACCCTAGAGATTCTTTTCATAATTATGCTATAACTTCCCCTAAGGAAGTTATGTATTAGGCCCCATATATTTAGTGCTTATTTATTTGTGAATATGAAAAGCATGAACAACTTTGAAAATGTTGTGTCAAATCAAGGCAGACGTGTGATTGTCACTTTATTTAAGGCAAATCTGGATCAATAAGTATAGCTTCATATATATATATGTATATACATATATATATATATATAAAATAAATCCAGATGTCAGTGCAGCTGTGGGGGAGATTTGCACTCTCTGTGTGCTTTTTTAAAAGTATGATAGATTTTTTCCAGCAGAGATGTTGTTATGATATCAGGAAAATAACACTATTATAGTGCCGGTTATCTATTTAACTGAAGCTAAATGTTATCTTAGCCGTCATGCATTCTATTATTTACAAATGTATTTCTCCTGTTATAGCATATTAAATGTCTTCCGTGAAAATTGTATGTTCTATAATTGGGTTATGAACTGCAGCAGAGTGCATCACAATAATTGTGTCTTCTATGATTTTCAGGCGCACGCCAAAGCATGGCACACCTACAACACCCACTTCCGTCCGGCTCAGAATGGAAAAGTCTCTATTGTTTTGGGGTCCCACTGGGTTGAGCCTCAAAGGGGCCGAGCCACAGTCACAAACATTGAGCTCTGCCAGCAGTCAATGGAGGCTTCCCTCGGCTGGTTTGCCAACCCCATTTTTGGTGATGGGGACTACCCAGTCTCTTTAAAAACGAAGTACGGGGGCCTCTTGCCCACATTCTCTCCTGAGGAAAAACTCTGGGTGAAGACAACAGCTGATTTCTTTTCCCTGTCCTTTGGGCCTAACAACCTCCGTTTGGACCGGGGCCTGATCCAGTACGGGCAGACCGTGACCCCCGACCTGAGGCGCATACTGGGCTGGATAAAGCTGGCGTATGGGGACCCAAAAGTGCTTGTGACAGAGGGGGGCTGGTTTTCTGAAGCCAGTGTAGGAAAGGAGGACACAGTGGCCATTTACCTGATGAAGAGGTTCATCAACCAGGTCCTGCAAGGTAAGACAATATGTGCAACTGACAAAAAATGAACAATTAAGACATTAAATTATTATTTTTTTCACTTTCACTACTGTCTTTTCTTTCAAAGCCATCAGGTTTGATGGGGTGCAGGTGTTTGGGTATTCTGCCTGGTCCCTTGTGGATGGATTTGAGTGGAATTATGGCTACACTGTTAGGCGAGGCCTATTCTACATTAATTTCAACGAACCGAACCGAACCAGGACCCCTAAGACCAGTGCTCAGTACTACCGGCGCGTTGTGAGTGACAACGGTTTCCCCAGCGACGAAACCTCCAGCCGGATCACCGGCCGCTTCCCCTGTGACTTTCACTGGGGGATTGCTGACTCCACTATACAGGTAAGAAGCGAGACAAAGTAAGCTAAATCATTTACCTGTATTTACCATAATATCATTTGATATTTTTTTCTTTTTCCTTTGTAGGTCCAGTTCTACCCTTTCTCACCACAGTTTACTGACCCCCATTTGTACAGCTGGAACGTGACAGGAGACGGATTGTTGCGTCGGGTCCCTGGGGTGAAGATGCAAACCAGACGAGCCCAGTGCACCGACTACTTGGCCATCCGTGGTCATCTCCGCCTGTTTGAGTCCACCGGGGCCTCTCATTACCGCTTTGCTCTCAACTGGTCTCTGATTTTACCCCAGGGAGACCTCTCTAATGTGAACACTGAAGCTCTGAGGTAGAAACAACAACAAAAAACACCCAAACATGGACGGTTTTCCCACATTCAGCCTATTTTACGCAACACATTTTAACATGATGTTTAATTACCTCTCTCTTGTCTACCCTCATTAACTGCGGATTCCATTTTCTTGTTTCAAATTTTAAAAAGGTACTACCGCTGCGTTCTGTACGAGCTCAAGAGGTTGAACCTGGAGGCTGTGGTTATTCTCTACCACCCCACTCACAGATCTCCTCATCTAGGTTTGCCCGGGCCACTGCAGGCCTCTGGCGGTTGGCTGAACTACAGCACCGTGGAGGCCTTTCAGGAGTATGCAGCACTCTGCTACCAGCAGCTGGGGTCCTGGGTTCCATACTGGATCACCGTTAATGAGCCCAACAGACTGATAGACATTTATTCCAGTTGGAAAGAGAAGCATCAGGCGGCTCATAACCTTCTTCTGGCTCACGCTAAAGCCTGGAGGCTGTACGAGAGGGAACACTCGGCTCGCCAGGGAGCACTGGTATCACTTGCTTTACACGCCGACTGGGTTGAACCCGCGAACCCCTTCCTTGACTCCCATACAGCAGCAGCACAGAGGTTCCTTTTGTTTGAGCTTGGTCGGTTCTTAGACCCGTTGCTTGGGACCAGATATAAGGAGAAGCACAGCAACGTGGACTATCCCGAAGAGATGAAGGCATATCTGGAGGAGAGAGCTGGAGTAATGGGCCTCCCCGGATCCCCTCTTCCTACCTTTACTGAGGCTGAGATGAAGGAGCTCAGAGGGACATTGAGTTTTATCGCTCTGAATCATTTTACCACCCGCTTGGTCGCTCCATATCTCCACACACCAGACAATTTTCAGCGGAAACAACCTCCTGATCATGGCTGTCTGATCCTTTCGGATCCCACCTGGCCCTCCTCCAGCCTGGGGCAGGCTCTAGTACCCCGGGGCCTGCGGAAGATGCTGAACTGGGTGAGCCAGAGATATGGAGGCGCTCTGCCTATCATTGTCACAGCCAGTGGGGTGGATGATCAGGCTCCTGTGGAGGACAAACTCAGGCAACACTTTCTCAAGAGTTATCTGCAGGAGGCATTAAAAGGTGATGTGCTTTTCAGAACCTACAACTCACCTCACATCAATAGTGGCCCTCATTGAACCAGAGTGTTTAGCGTAGCCGTTGTTCAGTAGTCATGATGTTGAGACCCAAAGGGCACTGCAGGTTTTATGACCATATTGACTCCTACTATAAAAACCCAGATGTAATGAGAAACTAGGAGGATCATAAAAAACAGAGAGAGGAGAGAGGGAGAGAGTTGTGTCACTTAGCTCAGCAGTTTAGTACATGTTCTTTTCTAACATAACATTCGGCATGTAAACATTTGTTTTTTTTATTATTAGTTATTCAAAGTAAATCTCATATCTCTTAAGGAGGAAGAAGAAGTTGAGACTGGATGAATGGTTACTTACTTAACTCCTGTATTCTATTTGTCTCTAGCTCGCCAATTAGATAGAGTCAACCTGCAGGGCTTCTACGTGTGGAAACTGCAAGATCGACATGCCCCCCAGTTTGGCCTCTTCACTTCAACCCACCATCAATCTAAGGCCAAAGCCTCTATCGCAATCTACAGAGAGATCATCACTCATGGTGGTTTCCCTGAAGATAGAACCACGCAAACCTGCCGGTCTAGTGAGCTGCATGTACGTTGTTCTGTATGTGCATGGATGTTCAGGCACAAGGCAATGTTGGTCTTTGCAGGTCTCATCATAATTACAGCCGTGACGTTGGCAGCACTTGTCGTCTTTGTCATCATCACCAAGAGAAACCAGACAAGAGGCAGAGGGAGGAGGGTGAAGAGGTGGAGAAAAAGGGAAGGAGTCGCTGTATGCTTATGTCCACCTGTTAAGTGCTAACTGTAGAGACATTGATCCGTAACGTATAGCACTCATACTGTATGTGGCTCATTGACATTGTCTGGTCCAATGATGTATGTATCTGTGCTTGTAACAAATGTGTGATCAGTTTACCAACAATTACTGTAAAAATCTATCTATCACTATCTTCTTCTCTTTCATTGTAAAAATGTGTTATTCCTCCTTTAACTAATTGCTTACCTTACTTATGTCAGAAATATGTCGATGCCGTGGTTCTGGTATTGGTATTCTGGAGTCAGTGAGGTGTTTGAATAATTTGGATACTACTTCTAAATGTGTTCTTACCGGAAATGAGTGTGAACCTCCGCGAGACCAGGACGCCCCCTAGCGTCACACTGTAGAAACAAGGATCTGTCTTTTGTTCATTTTCTTTTGAGAAAATACCAAAAGGTACTGTGACTGATTCTTCAATTGATACATACTTTGGACTTGAAAGCTGCGAATCAGAACGGAGTTGTCTAACTTAATTCTGTGGGATTTTGGACAATCTGTGAATGACTATATGTAAACCGATAGCCGTTGTATGAAAACCTGTTTACCTGTTCTCAAATCACTGCATTTAAAGTCTAAAATGTCAAACAAACCCCGTTTTTGCCAAAATGCACCACACACGTGAACATATGGTTTCAAAGATCTAACGTTAAAAAAAAAACCATAACAACAACAACAATAATGATAAATTACTCATCCCCAGACCAGCCAATGGGAGAAGGCGTCTGGGATGGCAATACAGGTCACGTGACCACCTCTCCTCTAGACTGCATGCAGTTTAGTATTAAAATGTTTCCAGTACGACCAACCGTTGTGTTGTGACACATTTGAGATGATCGATACACGTTCTGCTACTTTAACAATTATAACATCAGATCGATAACCGGGACCGAGGGCGCTCGCGGTGAACAGCGTGGCAGCTGAGAATTTTGGAGGTTGAATCCTAAAAAGAAAGAAGAGCTACTGTAGGCAGGACGAGCTACGGCGGCGAGGGCCCAACCGGACGAGAACACGGGGGAACCATGGCCAACATCGCAGTTCAGAGGATAAAACGGGAATTCAAGGAGGTGCTCAAAAGTGAAGAGGTCGGTTGTCCCGTTTAAAGGGGTTAATGTCGCTGCTTTCCTCGTTTATTTGACTACGAGGCTGAACGTTACTGACGCGTCGCTGGCTGTTGGCTTTCTGATCAGCGGCTAACGGCTAGCTGCGGCTAGCTGCATCCGACTGGGCAGAGCACCGCCTTCACAAACGGATACTTACGCTAGCTATTAATATGCCCCTGGGGGTGGAGGGGGGTGGGTAGTCAAATATAAAGGCGTCCCGGTTCTTGGCAAGTTTGTGGAGGCATTAATAGCTCGAATTCATGTTGCTAACGCAGCTCGGCTAGCTCATCATGCCTCTACCGTTGGTAACCAGGCTGTCTGTGTCAGCGAGGATACATTGGTGGGATCCGCATGAACTACTATAGGTAGTTCATGCGGATCCCTCCCTCACCCCCCCATCCCAGAGTACGTTAAAGGGACTATTATATTATATGCAGATGCGAGTGCCACAAGTTGAGGTCAACTCCGGGTAATGCTGCCGGGGTGTCAACTTTTGCTGCATCAGCAGCTTTGCGTTTGACAGCGAGCTAGCTTAACACTCTGCTGTCTGCTTGTCTGCTGAAGTTATGCTTTTTTGTGTGGCCTTTTTCCTTCTTTCAGACAAGCAAAAACCAGATAAAGGTGGATCTGGTGGATGAGAACTTCACAGAACTTAAAGGGGAGATAGCAGGACCACCCGACACACCATACGAAGGTGAGGGGTCTCATTCAAACACACAATAACCAATTTGTTTATGTGACAAACATTCATTTGCGTTACATACCAACTATTTCAAGAGGCTTTTACACTTTTACGTCACGATTGATTTCTTCCAGGAGGTAGATATCAACTAGAAATTAAAATTCCAGAGACGTATCCATTCAATCCACCAAAGGTACGGGATGCTTTACTCTCATTGTTACACTTAACCATCCGTTTCTTTGAGGACCGTGTCCTCAGAAAGTTTTCATTTACTCCACTTAATCCGCAAATGATTTCCTTCCATTTGTTGAATCTCTCAGGTGCGGTTTATCACAAAGATCTGGCATCCTAACATCAGCTCAGTCACAGGTGCAATATGTCTGGACATTCTTAAAGACCAGTGGTGAGTGAATGGGCGCCAGCATCCCTCAAATAACATTACACATCCATCATGACAAACTCCTCTAGTTGTGTGAGGGGGGGGGGGGGTTATTTATCCCAATCCCTGCTCACTTTGATACGATTTATTTAAACTATAGGCCCATTATCATGTTGCGCATTGCAAATATTCCACAGCCGCTCGGGTGCAGTAATTGAAACTTCAAGTACACACTTATTTACGTCAATGAAGACGGTTGAACTTCTTTTGTGTCACCGAACAGCTTCCTGCATGTTGTTTCAGGGCAGCAGCGATGACACTGAGGACAGTCCTCCTCTCGCTACAAGCCTTATTGGCTGCTGCAGAACCAGATGATCCACAAGACGCAGTGGTAGCCAATCAGGTGGGTCCGCGTGTTTCTTTGTGTTTTTCCTGTTTGATAGTTCTTTCTCATTTTTCAAGCATGTCTTCTACAAATTTGGATATTACAGTAATGTGGTTCTGGGAAATGTGTTATGCTCGTAAAGCCTTTAATTTAGATCAGGTTAATCTGTTTCTGTGTATGACTGCATTGTGCTTATTTTTAAGATGCATATACGTTAGTTGGTCCATGTTGAGTAATATCCAGGGCAGTGCTAGCAAAGGGAAAGTTGTATGTGAAGGCAGTTCACTGCTTGCCTGCTTTCCTTCATTGAAAAGATGAACCAACTTCATCTGGCTCTGAACGTTTCAGTGGCCTTAAAGTCCTGCAGATATTTCTTCTCATTGGAGAGCCACACACGCACAATGGTATTGACAGATCCCTCGCTAACCAACGGACTGTTGTTCTCCTTGGTTCCTGGCGCAGTACAAGCAGAACCCCGAGATGTTCAAACAGACAGCGAGGCTCTGGTCTCACGTTTACGCAGGCGCCCCCGTCTCAAGTCCGGAGTACACGCGCAAAATAGACAAACTCTGTGCCATGGGCTTTGAAAAAGTAGGTACCTCTAAAGTCTCCCCCCCCCACTACCCCACTGTACTGTGCATTGCTGAACTCTGCTGGAGAATAAAACCGTGCTTCTGAATGTTTCTCTACCCAGAATGCAGTTATAGTGGCGTTGTCGTCAAAGTCCTGGGACGTGGAAACCGCGACAGAGCTACTGCTCAGTAACTGAATCGTGGTGCCATCTTCCTCCTGATGCCTGCCCCACGCCCTCCTCAAACGCCCCCCCCCCCCCCCCTCTTCTGAGTTCCTGGAGCCCCCCCCCCCCATCCATCTCCTCTGTCTCCCTCCCTGATGATGACCTACGCTGTACAAAACTCCCAATCAGTCGCTCTGTGAGCTCTTATCTCTGGTTTCCTCAAGTTCATTCAACTCATTGATACAATCACAACTTCTGCCACACCTTCACCCCTTTTTGAAGCCAATTTCAGACCCCTCCCCCCACTCCCCCAGCTTTTCGGCTGTCAGCGGCTTATCCTTGCCTATGCAGTGCATTTACTTTCATTCGAGAGAACCATTTGTCGGAGCGACTCAAGCATTTCGAGGAGGGTCTTTTGGACCTGATCATTATTTACCGCCTGTTTTCTAAAGAGTGATTGATGCGTATCGCTTCATGGTTCAGTGTTCAATATCCCTCGATCACCCATGACATTCACAATCAATATTTTGAGGGAACTCTAAACTCTCACTCTGGGTCCCTTCAGAATCTTTATCTTGTGCCATCACCTGGGTTTTTTGGGGCACTACAGTGTTTTTTTTTTTTCTTCTTCTTTTTCTTTCAGATAGAATGTGGATATTCAAATCTATATGTTGTAAGGTAAATAAAGTGCACCGGGTAGCAATCAGTTACCAGGCACCGTGCAGGAAGAGGCTTGTTCTCTGTACAGGAACCAGGTGTCCCCGAGGCGTTCACGTTGTAGCCACACTCCATTTTCATGACATATTTCCCCTCTTCAACTGTCTGACCGATCCAAAGCACTCGCGCCTAACCCCAGCTTCAATCCCCACACCTGCTCTTCACATGGCTCATTTCCG
Organism: Gasterosteus aculeatus; assembly: GCF_964276395.1. Taxonomy (NCBI): domain Eukaryota; kingdom Metazoa; phylum Chordata; class Actinopteri; order Perciformes; family Gasterosteidae; genus Gasterosteus; species Gasterosteus aculeatus. Next base: position 10,661,773 of record NC_135691.1, on the reverse strand, counting down.
TCCGTTTCCCTGCATTTTAACATTATTTTTATTTGCTTCTGGTCTCCTGCAGGAATACATTTAGATTCTTGTTTTTAAACAAACAAAGAAAAACATGTTCGCCAGTTGTACAAGCCGTGACAGGTCTGGATGGGAAAAATAGATATTGCATCATAACTACGCCAACAGATAAATATGTCAAAATGATTAATCTGTAAATAAAGATATTGAAGTCTGTGTAAATTAAACAGCCGTCTGTCTTCTCTGGGGCTTTTCTCCACTGGGATATTTTCCTCTTAATAGGAACAACCACAAACTACCTGGCACCGATATAATGTTCGATCAATACTTCTCCGGCGGTTCCTTTTTAAGTGTAACCTCGGTCACAATATTGATCAATATCTAAAACAAACTACGGTGAAGCACAAAATTGGTAAGACCGGCAGAAGTCGATCCTGTGGGAAATCACGTTGCCGGTGAAAAGGGAGCAAGCAAACCCATTGATGGGACGAATGTGCACTCGGGAATGAATTATCGGCCTTTCTAGCACCTACATTAGTACTTTTGACTCGCAGTTATGTATTATTCCTGCTTCAGCGAACAACATTTTTTTGTTGTGTTGTGCGTTTAGAGCGATGACAGGGAAGTGATGAAGGCTCTTATGTTCAGACCACCTTGCTCATGCTGAGAATGAGCACAATAACAGATGGCTGCCTGGTGGCATGTTGTTCCATGCTGAACCCTGCCAAGAATACAATATCTGCCAATGTTCAGATCACTGCCTGAATGCTCTCACCAAACCGGTGAAAAGCTGCCATTGCTGCATTGAAGTAGTGAAGATCTATTAAAGGGCTTCAGAGAGTATCGATATGGATTTAACTGAATATCACCTGCTTCACGCCAGACAAGCCCGTAGTTTCCCAGTACAGGTATCCCAATTGACAAAAGCTCATGTTATGTCCCTCCCCTCGCGTATCTCTCCAACCATCTTCAGTTCCCCTCCGTTAAAGATCATGCTAACTGGCTCCTCTGATGGGATCATCTGGTAAAACGCAGACCAAATGAATGAACTTGTAGCCTTATGCGGGTTGAAGGTTTCACGGGACTGATTTCTCTCATGCCCTGCATACCTTGGGTACCTTTCGTCCAGGGCGCTGTAGACAAGTTCTTGTAGGCAGCCGTTTTAAATGCATTCTAGAACGTACCTTCACTTCAACTCCATAACACCAGCGTGTTTGCTTGGCTGTACGTTGAAGGAGCAGGTCGGCGGCTCACTCAGCGGCACCGGTTTGACGGCCATCTGAATAGGCCGGTGTGTGTGTGTGTGGCGAGGCGATGACTCGTGGGCATCCTGTTTCTCTCTGTGTGCCGCTGCTGCTATACGATACGCCGGAGTTTTATTCCTTGTCTCGGTGTGCAGAGAGACGCGCGGCCTCTCCCGCCAAGCAGGTTACAAGCATGCGTGACCGCCAAGGCGGTCAGATGAGCTGGAGTTGGATCGAAAGGGGAACCATGTAGGCCTGAGGAGGGAATGAAGCCAAAGGGCTGCCGGATCGGTGGTCGAATTTACCTTTTTATTCGTCTCGCAGGTGTAAGGAACATGATTCCAATAATGTATCTGGTGTTGCTGCTTCCTGAGGGTGAGTCCAACACACATGCTTGCAGAAATAAATATCTTAATGCTGTTGTTAATTAGTTAGAGGGAATGTGATGTTTTTGACGTGTTTGCTTATGAAAGATGTATATCATCGATATTCATCAATACACAATGTTTATCAATGTTAAATGCGTTGCAGTGCGCGTAATTACGTACAAATCGCTGTGCCTTTCAAATTGAGAGCAGTTATGCCGATTTTTTTAATGTTGTTTTCAAACCTCCGTGCAAGAAATTTAATTAAAGTGAGATGTATGTTTTTGTTATAAAGCCCTAAACCCCATTTAACCCAGTTTCCACATTGCTTGTGGGGCGTTCTCTCAAGAATTCATTAAGGGGGATTGGAATTGCACAAAAAAACACTTTATCATAGTTAGAACATTTAGTGGTCATATGATATATAGTATTAGTTTGACATTGAAAAAAGATTTGGGAAAAGATAAATAATAAACATTCATAACAGTTTCACAGATTAATTGAAAGACACAAATTATTATTACAAGGTGCTAGGGAGGCTTTATTAAAAGAGACGATGATCACATGTTCCCCCTGCAGTGACTCAATCGGCTCAAGGTCAATATGCCCACAAGCTTCTGAATGATTTGATGGAGAATTATTCCAGCGCTCTGCGGCCGGTCGAGGACACGGACCGAGCCCTCAACGTCACCTTACAGATCACCCTCTCTCAGATCAAAGACATGGTGGGTGGCTCCATTCTCAAATCTTATTACCAAGTGCTCATCTTCTGTAAAGTTCTTATTTTTTATTTAACCCTTGTTTATTATAATGTTGCATAATGATTAATATGTCTCCAAAGATGACTTTCGACAACAACTTAATTGAGCTAAAAATACTACCTATGCAGAAGAATCCATCGTGCATATTTCAACATTGTTTCGATGGCTAACTGAGGACTATTTTCCGAAGGCTCATCTATCCTCACCGCTCCAGTCCCAATTATCACAATAATGTCAACCAGTTACTCAGCTGGCTCCGGTTTCTGTTCAGGTTCATTGTTGCCCCCCCGCCAGGTCCTCCACCTGATACAGGCAGACGGGTCTGGATTTCAGCTGTTGGGATCATTTAAACCCCTTGTAACGCTCATAGGCAGAGCCACAGAGAAATGAGAAGGAGACTCTTTAAGCTTCTGTATCCAACATGCATTTATAGGTTTACATGTGTGTGTGTCTTTCCTCATTGTTGACTGTGTGTGTGTGTGTGTGTGTGTGTGTGTGTGTGTGTGAGAAAGGATGAGAGGAACCAGGTGCTGATTGCCTATCTGTGGATCAGACAGACGTGGCATGATGCTTACCTGAAGTGGGATAAAGAGGACTATGATGGACTGGAGGTGATCCACATCCCCAGCAGCCTTGTGTGGAGGCCCGACCTGGTCCTCTATAACAAGTATGCCGTACGGCACACAAATTGAAATCGATTTTCCCCTTTTCCGCACAAAATATATATTTAATGTAGGAATAAGATCACAAATGCACAAACTGTCCATATCCATACGCACTAAGTTACCAGTTTATCGAGCTAATAGAGTCCAGTACAAAAAACTCAAACTAATACAACACACGGTAGACACCATTTAACCAAATAACGCATGACTTGTCAATTTGTATCAACTCTCCTCCTCCAGAGCCGACGATGACTTCTCAGGGCCGATGGACACCAACGTGAGGCTGCGCTACAATGGAGAGATAACCTGGGATGCTCCTGCCATCACCAAGAGCTCCTGTGTGGTGGACGTCTCCTACTTCCCCTTTGACAGCCAGGAATGTAACCTGACTTTTGGGTCATGGACCTACAACGGCAACCAGGTCCGTAGAATAACCGTTGCACCCTTGTGATCGGCCAGTTTGAAAAACAGATAAAACACAGATTTCCTCTTTCTGCGGCCATGCAAAAGTGTGTAGATACATTTGCTGAATTTTCTGGATTGCGCTGTGAAATCTACCCATCCGTCACCTTGATTCCAGGTGGACATCATAATGGGCATGGACAGCGGGGACCTGTCCGACTTTGTGGAAAATGTGGAGTGGGAGTGCCATGGGATGCCGGCCACCAAGAACGTCATCATGTACGGCTGCTGCTCCGACCCGTACCCAGACATCACCTACACCGTGCTCCTGCAGCGCCGCTCCTCCTTTTACATCTTCAACCTCCTCCTCCCCTGCTTCCTCATATCCTTCTTGGCTCCGCTGGGCTTCTACCTGCCCGCGGACTCCGGGGAGAAGGTGTCCCTCGGGGTGACCGTTCTTCTGGCTCTCACCGTGTTCCAGCTGATGGTGGCGGAGAGCATGCCTCCCTCCGAGAGCGTCCCCCTTATAGGTGAGTGTCTGTTTAGGATTGTGTTGAAGCAGGTATGTAGGTGCCGCCTACATGCTGTGTAAAGATGCACGTTCTATGACACAGCCTCATGGAGCTGCTAGCATGGCTTTATATCGGAGTGAAATCCACACGGACAATAAAGTTCTAGGAGCAAACTTAGCTCCTGTTTGTTTCTGTCCCTCTCTGTTACACAGGGAAGTACTATATTGCCACTATGACCATGGTCACAGCCTCCACATCGCTCACCATCTTCATCATGAACATCCACTTCTGTGGCGCGGAGGCCAAACCAGTCCCCCACTGGGCCAAAGTCCTCATCATTGACTACATGTCCAAAATTTTCTTTGTTTATGAGGTGGGCGAGAACTGCGCATCTGCCTCCTCCTCCTCCTCCTCCTCCTCCTCTTCTCACTTCCCCCAGGATGACTTGTGTAACCAGCACCTTAACTCCCATATTCACGCTAATGGTAAACCAGGGAGCCACGCTAGCCGACAGGACTGGCAGGGTCACAAACACCCCAGACCGCAGACGCCCAAGCTGCAGCACCATCCCAGAGTGAAAGCCCAGCACCACATCACCCGAGAAGAGAGGAGCCATTTCTCCGGCGCCGCTCCGGGGAAATACGAAGGCTCTAATGGGAAAACCCCAGCGGGCGACTGCTGTAAAGAAGACCAGAAGGTCCCCGGCTACCGTGAACACCAAAAGCCTCCCTGCTGCCATGAAGACAAAAAGCCTCCACCGCCGGAAGGCCCCACGGTAACCTTCGGCCCCTGTGTATTCTGCAGCGGCTTCTCCGGTGGGGACACCAAGCTGGTGCGCAACGTGGAATATATCGCCAACTGTTTCCGGGAGCAGAGGGCCACGTGCGCCAAAGGGGCGGAGTGGAAGAAGATTGCTAAGGTGATGGACAGATTCTTCATGTGGATCTTCTTCATCATGGTCTTCCTCATGAGCATCCTCATCATCGGCAAAGCACCTTGAGGCTTTTTGAAAAGTATTTGGTCAAATACAAAAGTCAAAAGGGAATCTTTTTTTATAAACAGATATTTTGAAAAGTATATGGACTTTGAGCCTTTTACTTTATTGATAATAACAGTATAGTGATGTGAAAATAAACACATTTACCTTCACTGTATTGGCCATGTTCATGTATCACAGGCCCTATTGTTGAAAACTAAAACTAAAAAGGATTTCTTGCAAGTAACATTGTGGCTATTTCTCTCCCCATACAACGACCAACTCTACTGAAAGCACGCTGTAAATGTACAGCTTGATGCGATCCCCATCAATCCTGGCTGTTATGTACAGTTACTTCATCATCTGACCATCGACAACATGTAAGGGGATCTTCTATTAAGTTCAAATATGGCCAGTGGAGACAGCACATGTCTTATTCACAGCTTTGAAATCAGACTCCTGAGGTTGAGAGAGGCAGCGTTCGCGCGCACACGCAGAATCATTTCTCTGTTCAAAATCATCCAGTGAATTGTTAATGGGCGAGCTCTGCGTGAGGCAGCGCCGGGGCAGCGAGGGCGTAAAGTAATATCTCTCATCAATTATGTAACACAGCGAGGAGAGTCAGACACCCCCCTGTTACCAAAAAACTCTATGCCTGGAATTTGGAAGGTGTGTGGGGTGAAAAGGAAGGAAAAAGGAAGGAAAAAAGAAGAAAAGGAAACTGACCATTGTGGCTAACAGGAAGTGGAATGTTATGAAGATAAAAACATATAAAAAAAGATATTACCCAGATTCAAGTATTAGTATATTTATTTATCTGTGCATATTTACACTTCTACTTCTCAGCCAGGAAAATTGTACTTTCATTTAAAACATGTTTTGCATTAATAATTATGATGCATTGCTAAAGATTTTCTCTTTTCCGTGCATACTACTACACATAAACTAAAGACGTTAGCAAATGCAATAAACAGAAGATGCACAATAGGGTCTGAATACTAAAGATGAAGAAAGAAGAAAGAAAGAAAACAAGATTTTTAGGTAATTATCTTTCACTGACTGTTGACCGTGATACCTTATTTTCTCCATAGAGGGCGCTCTTCTCCCGCATAACATTCCGGAGGTGGATGCCTCTGAGTTCACTGATTGAAACTGCATGTGGCAAAGTCAGTGTACAACATCTGAGCCTCCCAATTATTCCCGCTGTCGTTTCATCTTCTACTCACAGATTATCTCTGCTGCAAAGTGAAAAAAGATGAATATGCTGTTCATTTGTCCTCCGTGTTATTGCATAGCAGAGGATTATACATCTTGCTCACTGGACTACCGTTATTTAAACTGGGGGAAAGATTTGAGAGTGAACTGAGTATAACATACAACATCTTTGAATTGCTCTGTTGTGCAGAAGTCATGCCAGCATACGGATCATTGTTTTTATCCTCTTTTCTAAAATAAAAAATGTTTATGCTTTAGAACAACGCCTAAGTCAGAATGTCTTAAATGATCTGTGTGAGGGAAGCCGACTGCATCGGTCTCCATTAGTGCCATGTGAGCCCCAAGGGGCACAGCAGGCTGTAATCGCCATCGGAGATCAGGAGAAGTGTGAACCGTGTCACGGGAGCAGGCGTACAGCAGCTCAGGCACTGAGGAAGAAGACTGCTGAGGAAATGATGCTTTACAAAATGATTATTGTTAGAAGCTTCATCTACCACCACTTAGATGTACAAACAAAGCAGGAAAATGAGTGCGATGACGATGTATTCAGCAGCGGGGGTCCTTTTACTCAATTACCGTTATCACCACCATTACTGAAGCACTTGTGGAATTATATAACACCACACATTACTATATATATATATATCCCTCTACAATGGCCCCTCTAAGAGCATATCTAAATGCCCAGAGGGGCCATTTTGCATAAATACTGCTTTCACTTGTCATTCCTTAAGTGGGCTACATTTCACTTGTGATAATTTGCCCACAATTGTAACACTGCTCTTAAATCACATTCCAATTGTTATTTTGGACTCTTGTTTTGGGCTTTGAAAGCATTTTGACAGAATGATCATTTACCCTCATTGCACAACAATGCTGGTAGTGGTCAGAGCTGGATTTTGGGGGACAAAAAACATGCCTGCACTATAACTTTAAATTTGTAGACGGGGCTACCTCTGCCCTTGTCTTTGGGATTTCCTTCATGCACCCTAGTTTTCATGAAACAGCAGCTGCAGGCAATCTGCAACTGCTGTGTGTGTAGCTGTCCATCAGTAATGTGTTACTTATTGACAGAAATAAGATGTCAGTGTTATTTACTGCTTTTTTAGTGCTGGAATAAATTATACTCAACTGCAAGGTACTAATGCTTTTGATTCCTTAATTGTTTTTATTAACTAATACTTGAATGTTTGCTGAATTTGATTGGATGGCCCTACCTAGGAAGTGTTCCACCAGCCACCATTGCTAAAGGGATAAGAAACATCTACTCAAAATAAGTCACATGCACATGCAAATTGTAAATTGGCTTATTTGAGGAAAATGCACTTTCTTGTTTCTTGTTCTTCTGAGTTTGTATCCTTATGGTTGAAATGCACTTATTGTAAGTCGCTTCCGATAAAAGCGTCAGCTAAATGACATGTAATGTAATGTAATGTAATTTAGAGATTATACTTCCCCAACATTATTTTGTCTTCACTTCCACAGGATGCCTTATTGACTTCACTGTCACTACTATTGTTAGTTTTATCAAGAACTTGAACCTCAGCCCTGTTTACAGAAAATGATCATTAAATTAACTTAAAATGTGGTTCTAAGTTTATTAGAAAAGCCAAATATCTTCCTTTTTTGTACAATAATCATCTTCAAGGTTTCAGCTGCAGTGGTAAGTTACAAACAGAAAAAAAACATGAGTTGCAAATACAATCGTTGGCCAGTTTACAGGAATATTGGCAGATATCTGGACCGGTCACATGATTCCTGATCTTCAGAGGGTTAAGCAGATAAAAATAAATATGTTATATCACAGTCCTTAATTACAGCTTTTATAATTGCACAGCAAATAGACAGAACATCATTGTCTCCCAAGAAGAGTGGCTTGGTGACGATTTCAGACGACTGATTGCCAACTTGCCTCGATCGAGTGCGTGTTTTGGTCACATGATAGATTCCCTCGGACTGCCTGTGTGAGGGAAATTGGGTGTAGATGAAATGACACAGCCTGGAAGCCAATGTTAATCTCCAGGTCCTCTTCCCACCAACAGCCTGACTCGTGGTGCAGAAATTGATTTGCAAGTGGAACACACACCCACTGCTTGCAGTCGCACGCAGACATGCACACACAAGACATATTTGTGCACCGGAAATGAGCTTAGGTCAGTTGCTAACCTAAAGAAGAAGTGCTTCAGCAGCAAAAGATACGCAGAACAAAATACCAATGAGCTCTGGTATTGATCTTGTGATTATAACTCTTATCTTCTTAAAAAAAGATGCTCAGTCAGTTCTGCATCGGTTACCGAGAGCGCCGACTTATCTATAAGTCGTTTGTCAATATGCACTGGGAGTTGGTGACGTTGACTCTCGTGGGGATTCAACATTTCATAGACAAAGGCGAAGCTGGAGTCGGCCCAATGACAAACATCAGAAGCGAAGCCTGCCCTTTTTCTGCATCCTCGTCTCTTTATTTGCATTGCTCATCTGATTTCTTTGACTTCTGTTGATCACTGAACCCAGAGACATTTCATGTTGTCACGGTTTAATTCCTCGCTGAACGGTCTTACGTTTTCTTGTCAGTGCTCGAAATGCAGTGCGGAGGTTATGAAGTTATGTAAATGTCTTTGCGTGTGAATTTGTAAATGGGTAAAAAAGTAGTTGACCTTGTTGCTGGCCATGAGAACCCGCCGACCAACCCCACCCAACCCCACCCTCCCCCCTTTCTCTCGCTCTTTCTGTTGGCTACTATTTCGTCCTTATTGTCCATGCTCAGCTGGGCTGCCAAACGCTCCAGAAAGGTTCTTTGGAGCACTTTGTGTTTTAGGACTTAGAGCGTGAAAGAGGGAAATACTTTTTTTTGTCCACCAGCCGTATGCTTCAGCAAATACACAATTGGACCGGTGTTCGACATGAAAGATAGATATTGCATTTAGTCCAAAGGCATAACTTATGGCATGTACCTTTTATTTTAGCTGTTATACTGATGTGCGATGGGGAGCGACGATGCCAAACCTTGTGAGACAAAGAACTGGCTGATGATTAGTGGAGCCTGCATTCAGGTCTGGCTCTTTGAAGAAGGATTTGTTTGACTGCAGTCACCATCAGTCACTGCTCATTGTTTAACCCCTGGATGAAAGCCAATAAACACACAACTACAACACTGGTCCCGCAGTGACTACTTGCTCCCGCTGATGTAGGATTTATTTCCCTTAAGACTGATTTGAAGAATCTCCTTTTCGTTTTCCACCTCCAAAGTCAAGATTTCTGATTTAATAAATTCGCTCTGGTCCCACCAGTAAAAAACCTGGCACTGTCTGCTGTGTAAAGACGTCTATTGTAGGTGATTTATAGCAGAATTTCCTCGCTGTTTTACTCCACCCGCTGCGTGTGATTTGTATCATGCGCTATGACCTCTACAGACTCGGCGTCCATGGCTCCCTCTGGGGTCTCTGCTACTCTGTGCACTGCATGGTTATCTCCTCGGGGCTTATCGGGCCTTCTGCAGTAACGACCGGTATCCTAAACCCCTTTGACCTGCACCTGCGATGACCGACACTGATGATGTGCTTTGTTTCTTCAATTAAAGATACGCCCTATGACATGCAAACATTTACACGTTTATCTTGCTGTTTGTGTGTATGTGGGCCAGGATGTAACTGCATGCAAAGGTGTGTGTGTGTGTGTTTCTTGCAATCTACCCAAAGTGTGTCTGGCTGTGATCCAGAGTGCGGATTGGCATGCTATGAGATGGTAGGAAAAGGTAACGGCAGTGTGTGCGGTTTCCATAGTGTCTCAGACGGGCCGGGCTTACCTCCTATTTGCAGCTTAGGACGTGTGCCTGTCAGGAATAAGAAGTACCAGAGAAGGCAACAATGTGTGTTGTACACGCGTACTGCACAAGCACTTAAAACAGTGGCTTCTCACACCTACACAAGCACCTCATTCCAACCTTGTAATTGCTTATCCGCAACCAAACAGTGGACCTGTCTCACAAACTTACTAGTAAAAAAATGTCTTTTTGCCCATTTCAAGTGTGCAATGAGCAAACGCTGCAGCACTGAGTGTATTTTGAAGCAGTTTCTTTAATCCTGACCACAATCGGATTGGGTTGCCCGCTCTCTGTCTCTCACATATTAGGAAGGAGAGCGCGCTGGTCCCAGGTTGAAATGTAAGTCTGCTTGTGCTTTTATGTGTGTTATTGAGAGAAGGCATCCTGTAGGCCAGCAAAACAGTTGCCGCCTTATTTTCATCCCCTCCATGGGGAGGAAAACACTCCATATTCAGGCCACATGGATATAGGATGGATAGAGTTAAGTTAAAACAAACTCTATAGTTAGAGCTACCTTTATAGTACTATAACTACTAAAAAGGTAATATGTAATTGTAAAATTGTAAAAAGTAAAAGTTTAAGTGTGCAACTGAAGGTAAAAAAAAGACAATTCTTAACAGTTGATCAAATAAATTCATACAAACAGTGTCTGGTATATAATACATGCGTGGCTGCTATTTGGTTTCATTGTTTAAATGTAGCCTGTTTATTACCTAAGATATCATTAATGTAATTAGTCCTTCTATTACACACACCCACACCACAGACACAATAAATAAAAGAAATGAGGCAAATGAAGAATCAGATTAACTCTAATTAAGCAGCAAATAAGCATTCAATCACAGGAAATTAAACCCTCTGTCGAATTGAATTTTCTTTTCAAATTTAATCATGATCATTTGGGGTGCCTCTAGGAGCTTCTCTTGCTCTTTGTCTTTATTTCTTTTCCCATCGTCATTAGATATGAATGTGTCGACGGTATCATATATTTTACCAGCTAATGGATAATTAGCCCTTCATACAAAAGATGTCACTAATGTGGAACTACTCAGACACATAATTGCTAATGGAAATCCTCACAACCAAATTCCCATCCACCTGGCTAACCTTGTTTAACCTCTCTACGTTTCTTCTTCAGGAGATTATGATGGGTAGCGTTTACCTCACTCAGCCAATGGTAAGTGAGTTACACGGGAGCAGTATTCATTAAGACAGCAGTAGTTTAAGAGTAGTAGATATATTTTATCCCTTGGTGTGTTCCGGCATTATACGACAGAGAGGCACATCTGTTACTGTCAACTTTCTGCTGAAAATCAAAAACCTTTTTGATCCTGAGAATACCTTGACATGAGCTCTGGAGTTAGCACTTTGTTTATAGCTTTGTTTATCTCGTGCTCTTCTTTGGCTCACAGTCTTTTGACGGTGCGCCACTCCTACATCCATGTCCTGCTGTTCGTTCTCCACGTAGGCCTCTCTTTCTTCTGTTCTCAGTAACCGTTATATGTGCTACATTAATACTCAACTCACAAAGCCCCTTGTGTCTTTCACGTATTCTCTACCCATATGAATGACAGTGGCTCATCTAAAAGGCACTACGAGGTATTTTCCGTTATTACTTTCATCAAGCTAAACCCCCCCATTAATTAGTAATGAAATAAACCACCCCAGTGTGTTTGGATGATTGTGTCAGGAGTGTCGATATGCCCTTGAACCGCTGTGCTGAAATTCAGTGATAAGTAAGATGACTAAGGATGGGCTGCGTGGTCGTAAAAGAAACGCTTTCCGCACAGCTGTGTACCTGCGGCTGGAGATGAACGCTCTGCTACTTAAACGAAGACGTATCCTCGGGAGATTGGCGTGTACTTTTGCCCTACTTTTATTACTCCGCATAAAAGGAGCTACGGAAAGAGGAAGCTGTTCTAGCTGCTTCTCTTAACAGTGGATGGTGATAAAACACGCACAGCACTGTGTGCACGTGGCTAATCGACAATGAAAATTATTGAACGTTGCAAGAGCAACAGGGGTGAATGTCAGAAAACTGAGTGTCATGGAATGTACAGACAACCAATGACCGACATACAGACATAATAATAACACCTTGTGAAACATGGCCCTGGCTGAAATGAATGGGTGTCCCTATATGTCGGTGGCAGGTCGTTATTCTGCGACCAGACAATAAAGCCCAGTCGCAAAGAGACAGTCTTTAGAGCGCCGTCTTACCTCGTTTTACACCGCTGGCATCTATAAAGTTCAACCTTGGCAGAGAGAACAGGCGGCCTACAAACGATGGGTACACGTGGGTATTGGGGAAAAAATGGCAATGAACTTATGGACTTGCATGATGGAAGAGCCTCAGGCGGATTTGACCGAACTAAAGAGAGAAAATTGTGCCCAAATCCGGCAGAGCATGAAAATGAACGACACTAAAGATGTGAGGCAGGAATATTAGGCACACCGCCACATTTAAAATGAAATAGGCCCAAGCCCCATGAAGAAGGAGCCATGTGAATCTTCCGCTGCATCTAGAATCTTCTTGAAAATTGCATTTTGCTCTGTGTTCAATGCTTTTAGCATTAAAACAAGCATTATCTCAAATCAAGTTCATTGTGACAAAGTGAGGCCGAGCTAAGTTCTTATGTCATAAACTAGCATGTGACTACACAGCAGGCTTGTGTGCTGAAGGTCTATTTCCCACCACGGGAGGCTGTTGCCAAGGAACTTAGTGACCGGGAATTTCCCCACAACCAAGGGTTTGACCTTGGTAAAGAGTCACGAGAGGACAAGTGGAGGTTCCACAACCTGTTTCCCAGATTGACCTTTTAAAAACAAAACAAAATGAAAAGCCCACAGAGTGAATAACAAGCACCGGCTAATTACCTATATAGCTGCAGAAAAAAACCCTTTTAACTTTCTAGCTTTTTGGCCCATTAGCCCAGTAACAAGGATGTTGCAAGCAGTTGCTGTGGTGGAACACCATCTGTCACTACTGCGGCGGGTGCCCTCCCACCCTTACACCTTCCCACCCTTACAGGGACGGAAAGGTGGAGAGGGAAAAAAGGGAGAGAGAGGGGATGCAGAACTGAATGGATAGAGATACTTGTAGAAATAGAGACATAACTGTGCCGCCTATGTTTAACGAAGTGGCAGCGGTGGGGTCATGACAGGACATTCTTGAGCTGCTGCATGTGTGTGTGTGTGTGTGTGTGGATAATGTTGTATTGAATACAACATTGAAGGTTATCAAAACAGAGCAATCGTCTGTGTAGTAGCTGATCGTGGACGCATAATCATCCACTGATTAAAAGCGTGTATCTCGGTCGTGTTAATCCAAATGAAAATGAGTCCATTAAGCATGTGTCGCCTCTTTGTTTGTTGTCCTGTTGTCCCCATTTAACTGGACTTTTTCTTCTCACGCTGTAGCCAGATGATCAGATGAGCCTCATTGCTGTCACGCTCTATGACTTCCAGGACAGAAAGTTCCTCCCCCGCAAATGCCAGGGGGAGGACGAGATCGTACAGGGGGTTAAAGATGTGGAGAGCTACCTCCTTAAGTAAGGACTGGAAGAACAACGAGAAGAAAAAGGAACAAAAAGAGTGGATTCATAAAAAAGGGAAGAGAAAACCCAATCGTCTTTCGTTGTACGCAGGTTTAAAACCAAGTTGGCGGCCTCTCTGGCCCGCTACAGAGTCAAACACAACCTCCCGTCCATCGACTGTATCCTGCCGCAGAGTGTGAAGGTGAAGCAGGAGAGATCCAGCAGCCTTCCGCTTTACACCTGGGTCAACACACTGAAGAGCAGGTGAGCTGAGCACACAAAAACTAACGCCGGGCGCCCACCTGTACATGCACACCTGCACACAAACCAAGGAATGCACAGTAAGCAAATGTAGAGAGATGTACGCACACACATACACACAGGGAGACCTTTAACTTGGGGTGCGGCCCAATGTTTTATAGGGTAGGTGCTTTGCTGACATCCAATTAAATCACTCGACTGTGTGTGTGTGTGTGTGTGCTAATGCGTGTTCTTGCCGAGGCCCTGACAGGCTGATTCAGTTTGGTGTAAATCCTGCTGCTGTGGACAGATTCAATCAGCCACAACCCTCAGCAAGCTGTAGGACTTTAAAGGTCACCTGTTGGCACTGCGGGTCTGTGTATGTGTGTGCAACTACGACTGTATGTATCTTAATGGCTTTAACAGCACTTTTTTTACTACTAAAGCCTTTTTAAAGGCCAGACAGAATTGAACACACTATTATTATCTGTAATGACGGTCTCCCTCCTTCTCCCACCTCTTGACTCTTCCCGTCGTTCTTACCTCATCCTGGGCGTTGCCTATTATGCTCCCCTCTCTCCTCGCGTCTCGCGTCCATGAGGTCCAAGCCGTCCTGAAGAGTGCGGGCTTCTTCAGAGGTGACGTCGATTGAGCAGCTGGAGGGACGGACGTTCTGCCAGGATCCCCACTGTGGGGATGTACTGGTATTCCCTGCAGCACTACCGAGCTGGTCAGCGACCACGCACTCATCATGCAGGTAGCTGCTTCACAGAGGGAGGAGGTTTCTGACAAGAGCCACCTCCCCTGCCCTCCCCTACCCCCACAACAGCCTTCAGTATTTGGGATTCATTATAAGACAGGGTTCCCTTATGCCAACCAAGATTGGTTTTCGTAGATAGAGATATTTCACACCAGTTCTTCTCATCTTGCCATACTTCACGTTGAGCCACAAAGAATCCATCAGTCTGGGAGGGGCAGAGCGGTTTAATCATTTCCTTTCTACTCCATTAAAGTCAAGCTGCCAAACAGACTGAAAGCAGAACAGTACCACAACAAAAGCAAATTGGATTTTGCAGCCAAATTCAATTAAACATTTGACATCACTGCCAATTAATCACCTCTCTCTCTCTCTCTCTCTCTCTCTCTCTCTCTCTCTCTCTCCATTTTATGAATCTCCATCAGTTTCGCTCTCCTAGTTTCTCTCTTTTTTCAAATGTCCTTGTTCTCCTCCAACCTGCTTTGTCTTTCCTGACAAACCCTGTAATCTGGATGTCAACAGGAGAAACTCAGGCCAGCCCGGTGGTTCCGGAGAGATAAGTTCTGCACTATTTCCAGGGGGGGGACACCCTTGATTGAAGGACATCTTTGTTGTAATCTGACTGCCCAGTTATTCTCCCCCTCCCGCCTCCCCTCAGTACCCGCTTGCAACCGCTGCTCCAGACTCCCCCTCCGCTCTCATCTCTTCCTATCTGAATTTCTCCTACCTTAGTTCCTTTTTCACATGTTTGTATCCTCATCAAAATAATGCTGGGCTGCTTCTCCGGCCTCACCGTGTCCCACACAGCCTCAAAGCCGCCAGCAAGGTTCAGCCGACAGTCTACGTTTGTGTCGGTGATCGTACAAACGCTCAGAGGGAGGAGTTGCGGCAGGTTGTAACGGCCATGGGCTCCAAGAGTAGGCATCAAACGAATGTGTCCACGAGTGCAGTATCTGTTTGTGTCCTTGTATGCGAGGCGATGGAGATGAAAGAGAAGCTGAGTGTTGCCCGTTGGTGTTGCCACACCGATCCACTATTCTTTCAAACTGACCGTCCTATTTATTGTTCAGCAAATGTTCATTCGTGATCAAGCAGGGTATTGAGCTCTATGTGCATTCCGCTCAGACGTGAAGCTGATAGAGGAGGTCTTCCAGTCTTTGAACAGCACTGACAAGCGACTCCAAAAGTTACGCGTCATCCTGCTGATGCCCAAGTGCTCCGTGTCGGCAGTCGGCAATCCGGTCGAGTTTTTAGTGCAAGAGAACGGAGGTAAACCGTCTATCTACCTATCACGTTGTGATCTATTGTACATTAAACCTCCGGAAAAGGTTTAGCACAAACAGTTTGTTCTCAATTTTCTCTGCTAATCCGTGTAGTTAGGAAGTATTGGATGTGCACAAACAGGCGAAAGCCTTCCGCAAAGAACCGGTGCAAAGGGTTGTCTCCTGGTGTCACTCTGGTGTCACTCCTGCAGTGAGGACACTGTCAATCCTCACAGATGCAGCAACCATGAATCACTTTTAGACCGGCTTGTGTGCATGTTGGCACAGGAATATACTACATGTTTACAAATGCTTACATGCTTGTAAAGTGCACTCAGCAGCCGTTGTCATACAGAATAACACTGGACACACACATTCTGTTGAATGTACACAGTACAAATTCCTATCTCTGTGTACTCTGTTGTTAATAATGATACCTTAGTATTGCTATGTTTGATCAATTTTTAGAGACTGACGTCCGTCTCATAGGCTGCACATGAACACTGGAAACACACCAAAGCGAGCCGCTCCATATACTTTTGTTGACGTCAATTGTATTAGTGGCTTTTCTGAAACAGATCAGCTAATACAACACAGGTTCTGCTTTTTTTCCCTCAGACCCAGAACTGCTGCAGGGCTTATCCCAGAGCTCCACAGCCCAGAGTCAACTGGAAGCTCTGGTCGCCCGGCGGAGGGAGGATATTGAACATTCCTTGAAGTGTGAGCATTGAACCACCTGCTCTCATGCTGACAAGCACACACACACACACACACACACACACACACACACACACACACACACACACACACACACACACACACACACACACACACACACACACACACACACACACACACACACACAGGCACACTCGGGCACGCGCAGCCTCCCCCGCCTCTCTGACACAATGTCCCGTAAAACTTCCTACATATCTAATGTTGTATTCCATTTGGGGGAAGCCTGTGGCAATCCCGGGGAGATTGTCTGAGCTTTAATTAGAAATGTTCCTTTGCGTCGGTCATCCACAGTCTCCTGCAGTATTCTTTGCATAATTTAAACAAGTAATTAGCAACTCTCATTTGTATTGCATACATTCTATAGAGCTGAATATGACACCCGGTCCATGGACAATCTATATGAGGGACTTACCTGGTGAAGTTGAATTATATTCTGTATTATGCAGGTGTCGTGGTTCTGTTCCGCAGTCAAAGCTTTCCTGCCCATTGGTATTGTTTGCCTCAGTCTGTCTTGTATTGTTCAGTGCTTCCCTCGCTACGTCGGTCTGGGTCTGAGTCTTTACGTTAGGGGTGATAAATTAGCGGTTAGGGGTGATAAACCAGCTCCTCTAATCACCCTGCCATCCATCAGCCCCCTTTTTACATTTTTGCCCAGGGTAGATACTTACTTATAGGGCTGTTAATTAATGGTGGGCGTGTATCGAGTATTTTGCCTCGGCTGAGTCGATAGTCTCATTTCACTCACTCTACATACGCATGCGCACACACACACACACACACACACACACACACACACACACACACACACACACACACACACACACGGACAGACACACACCTCACTCTTGATGTGGGTTGGGTGTGTATAACAAATGTTTCTGCCTCAGTCCCCTTCTTCTTCAGTTCCGCTTCCTTCGAGCGATATTTCACATTTTTGTTATGAGCTTGGTGTTAATTGTTCCCTGCTGTCTGTAATTAGTGGGAAAGAAAAAAAAAATCAAAGCTCAAATGAAGGAAATCAAAATGCTTCACAAATCTTGGAGCCAGCAGCACTATGAATGAAATGAGCTACGAATATACACAAACGGAACCAAGGGATGAATATCCAAGAACTCTTTTCTTCAAAGGGAACGGTTGATGAGCAGGCCGATTCAGTTTGAACAATCCAATTTAATTGTCAGGAAATGAAAGGAGAAGAAACTTTTGACTGAATGTGTGTGTGTGTCTGTGCGTCTCCGACTTGCTGCAATGGTCACTGAATCATCTTCAAAATAATATCTTTACTATGTGCCATGCAATCTTTCCAATGTGTGTACATCTAAAGGGATAATATAACAGTTTCAACACACAAGGTGATGTGTTACTAAATTATATTTAAGTTAACTGTTTATAAAGTGCACAGATTTCTGTGGTTAGTCTCTAAGGTTGTGGCGGTGGTGTACTCCACCTGTTCCTCATACAAAGAGGAGAAGGAGGAGGTGGTGAGAAGCGCCCTGGAGCAAGCCAATGCCCGCTTGAAGCGGCAGGGGAAACCAAAACAAGGCAACTTCGGGTCAGCCTCGGGTCTCAGTGCCTCGTCGCTCTCTGTGCATCTGCATCTTTCTTTCTTTCTCTGTCTGTTTGCCTCGCTGTCTGTCAGCCTGCTCGGTTGTTTGTCTGTTTCTCCTCAGACAGGATTCTCTCAACTTCTCAGCACACCTCAGGGTGGGACTCAAAGAGAAAACATCATCAAAGCTCTCCATTTATGTCTCTAAACATTGTGAAAAAAGGAGGGAAAAACCACCTTTTCCACACAGCTTCCCTCCTCAAAGACATTTTTTTCCGGAATAGTTTTGAAGTCTGTGTGTGTTTTGGTGCAAAGAAGTTGAGACTTGTTGAAGTTAACCATTTATGTGCATGAATGTACCTGGTGTGCTGCTGATGCTTTAAGGCCGTCATAAATAAAGCACATGTACTGTTATGCTATGGATCACGCTGGCTTTAATTACATGACTTTCGGCATTAATTTACTGAAAATGTGTGTTTCATCTAGGCTTGTTCCAACCCCGTTCAGCGTCTCTGACCATGCCGAGCAAACGCAACCCTTTTTCGTGTTTGAGCCCTCAAAACAGGGCAACGGCTTCTTCCTGGCTCCTCTCAGCAGCGAGGAGAGCGTCGCTTCAACAGACACCTCAAAGCAGTGACAAAGAAACCATGCTACCAATATTCCGATACAGTTGGAGGATTAGCCCGAATGCTAACCCTGCTACTAAGAGACACAAAATACACAAAATCAATCGTTTTGGATCAGAAGGGAAGGTGTAATTGTGCATCAGTGTGTGAGGGTGTTGGGAAGGGAAGGGTTGGTAAGAACAAAAGAACACAGTTCAATTCAAGACTTGGAAGGTCTGTTGGTAGGCAGTTAGGTCCAGTTTAGTTCATCGTGTGTGTGTGTGTGTGGTTTGGGGGGGAGAAAAAAGGGAAAACGAGCATCGCAGGCTGCGGCAGGCGGCTCCTGTGAGACAGAAAAAAAAGAAGAGCAGAATTAAGGTCAGCCAGAAATGTGAACGTCGGGTCACGGACGCAGGGGTCCGGTCCGAGTCTAATCTACAACCAGGAAGTGTGAGAACCGACGGATGATTTGGAATGAATGCTGAAATGGGGGGAAAAAAAGTGTGGAGATAGTTATCAGGATGAGATGAGAGGATGAGAGGATCCACATTGCTGTAGCTGCACATTGAGCCGCTAGAGAAAAAAAAACAACAATCCGCTTTTTAAGTGTTTAAAGAACGTTTGTGTTGTTTTTTTTTTTGGTGGTGGTTAAGTGATGCAGTAAGCCCGTTACAGAAGGGAAGCCCAAATCATCAGCAAGTCTCATCAAGTCTGTGTGACCGGGCTTCCCCACACTCTCATAATCCAGAACACAGCGGAGTTTACGACGTACTCCCCGACTTTATGAAATCTGCTTCTTATGCTTATGATTCCAGTGCAGGGTTATTAAGCCATTTTACCCACACGGGTGCTCTGGTGTCTGTTCCTTCCCGGCCATCCATCATGTTTATACCTCCACAGATAGGAATGAAAAGATAATCAAAGTGCTGTAATGGTGCCTCGTGCAGGGATTTTCTTTTCTCCCCACCTCCAATGTACTCAGCTAATCAAAAGTTATTGTGGCACTCTAAAAAGCACCATAAAAATAGCAATTATAAAAGGCTTTGAATGCTGTCTGGCATTCATATTGGCCCCAAGTAGTTCTTTATGTGACCACAATACAGAAACAGCTGGGAACAATAAAGACAGTCAAGCAATGTGTTTGGGGCCTCGTTTCCAGGGGAAGCAGAGAACGTCACAAGTAGACCTTTTCCTTTTAAGTTTCGTCCGCTGAAGGAAGAATTGGACAAATCTAAATGAGACTGAAACCGGTACTTTTCCCTTGTTTTGGGGACTGTTTAGGTGTGAGTTTCATACATTTGTGTGTAGTTGTAGATGTATTGGACGTCATGATTTTCGACGTAAGCATTAAAAGACAACCGGTTTGGCATGGTGCCTCATACAGGATTCTTGGCATCGTAGCCTTGGCAGCTAAATTTGACAAAGAGAAGAGGGGAATGAGAGATCTACAGAGTCTGGCATAGCTGGTTAACGCTGATGGAAAAGAAGTGGGATTTACAGGGGTGAGTGGGAAGAAAATGTACAAAGGGAGAGTGTCCGTTGAATAATTCAGCGCCCCCTGTCTGTATGGGTTAGCATCAATGAGGTCCACCAAAGACTGCATCACCCTGGTGCTTCTAAAGCATGCAAAGAGAATCAACCCAAATCCTGCACGCGTGCAAAATTACAGTACGACCACAAGCCTGTACACATAGAATTATGAACAATTTGCACAAACGCGCCTATTTGCATTAGCGTACAAGCAAGCACTTAAAAGCAGAATGCACACATGAACCCACACAGGCAGCATGTCCCCGTAGTGAACACTGGGCTGGTGAATAATTCAGGCGTTGAGGAGAGCAGTGGGCTGCTGTGAGGGCCGGTGCTGAGACAGCAGGTGACCCTCCAGTCAGTGGAAAGGACACTTCTATTCCTTTTACCAACAGTTTGATAAACAGATGTTTTTGTTTTAAAATGCATTCAATGTTTTCACCCTTTAAAATGACGATTGGGTCATACCTTACAAATCACTTCTCCACAGCCTAAGCCGGTGGTCAAAGAGGACCCGTGTGTCGTGATCGCTAGGGCGAATGCCAAAGACACACCGGACGGGATCCGCTCCAACCTGCCAACCACAGGCAGAGAACCCATGGGCAGCCGCCGCTGCGCTTTGTGTGGACATGAGGGTTGTTGTGGTGCAGGGGCAGAGAGGGCGCTCTGGGAACCGCAAGGTTGGTGGTTTGAGCCCTGGCTGCTCCATGTCGAAGTGTCCCTGAGCAAGACACCGAACCCTTTTTGCATGAATGTAAAAAAAAGCCATGGGTTAAATGTAATGTAAGTCTCTTTGGATGAAAGCGTCAGCTAAATGACCTGTAACATCAAGAATTTACTAACAGGTGGCAGTCAACCCAAAGTACGCCCACCTCTTAAATGTAGTAAAATGAACATAAAAACATTCAGGTAGAATTTGCTTTTTGGATGGGTGGCAAGAAAGAGTTTGAACAGAAGTAGTTGAGAATGTCTTGTGCTGTAAATCCTAATCCTCTTTTCTCAATGTGTTCTGCAATTTAGTTTCCCTTCGACCTGCATCTCATTGTTTCGTCCTTCTGGAAAAGCCTCAACAATGTGCATGCAGGCCTTAAAGAACAGGGTGTCCTGGCATCTCTCTTCCTCCAAACCAGAAGGCAGCGCCCCTGCGTTGAACTCTGCGGCTGCGGCCTCCTCCTGTTAACCCGGCCGGCTCGTCCCCGCAGATCTGACAGCGAGGTGATGAAGCTGCCGGTGCTCACGCTTTCTGCCGTCAACTTCTCCAACTTCTGCCCACCTCAGCGGAGCCAACCGTTGTTCAGCCAAAGCAGAAAGCAGGACTGGAGGTTACCGGCTCAAGGTGAACCCCTCTCCCGCTACAGGGGGGGGGGGGGGTCTCTCCAGAGATGCTTTGCTCAAAGCCTGGCGTTGAGCTCAAGAACGCCGTCGCAAAAAACAAGTTTGAAATGTTTGAAAAAATAAAAGCGTTCTAAATCAGCCAAGTCGAGGCTTTGCTTTTCAACTGCCAAGTCACAAAAAGTCACCTCAGATGCTTCTGGAGCCATTTTTATGTGTCATATTATGTCTTCACGTGTCATAAAGAGACGACTGGCCTCAGTCAGAATCTAATCAACCGCATTGGTGCTGAGCCAACGTCCTTTCAACGGTACATTATTAATATCTGCTGCATTACATTCCCCCGAGCTGTAAAATGAAAGTCAAGAAGCCAGTCTTTTTTGTTTTTTCCTTTTGGTAATGCGTTTATTGTCACAACAGATTACATTTACATGGTGGAGAGATGAGTGAAGAACAGAACTGATGTGACTTTATGTGTGTGTGTGTGTGTGTGTTTTTAATCAGACTGCCTTCACAGCGTTCGTGCAGGTTAGTGGACATGAGCTGCATGAGCAGTGTAAAGGTTTTAATAGCAGTGACAGCAGACTTCTATGTGCATATTTGTGTGAGTGTATTTCAACAAGAGAAACAATAGTTAAACCGTAATGCACCAAATGGACCTTTTCCAGGTTTACCAAGAAGGGCAAACACTATTGTGTACCACTGTTCATTTTGCCTCGGGTGCCTGTCACCGTCCAGTTGAAGCTGGGGATCGGTATTTCCTAGCAACATATAAACTGTAGGGTGTATTTATAAAGATTCCTGAGGAAATGTTAGCGTTTAAACATAGGTCATGTAACATTCTTGAGCTTTTAAACTCAGTTTTCACATACGGTATGCAAGGAAAAAAAGTACAATCTTAATAAATGAAAAGTTTCAAAATACATGAAACTGTTACCTTTCTTTTGCAGATCTACTCATCCATCAAGACACAGAATGTAAAACTCTGACAGACAATCATGAATTGTGATTCTGTAAATTTGAGTAACATTTTACTGTGTTATGGGTCAGAAATAGGCCAGATTCGTTTGTGCCATGGTAATGTTGAGAACTATTCTTTGTGTGTTTCCCACTCGTCTTACTGGGACCCATCAACACCAACATAAATGTATCTCATCAAGAAAACATGCAAAACTAATCCCACATCTGTCCCACATCTGTCATCACTTCACCTTCCCCTCATATCTACTGTACAGGTTTTGTGCTCGACATTCTCTCTTCCTACATAAAATCATTTACATACAATTCATCATTATAATCACTTCATTCATCCTGAATGGAGATGTTATGTTTTTAGCTTGTTTTAAGAGACACACACACACACACACACACACATAAGGTATGGCGCTCGGTGGGAGGGGCCGTCTTCTTTTCGTATTCACCCTCTAAAATCCCCAAACAACACTTTCTCTGTCCTGTGAGGCTCCTGTTGCTTGTTCTGTCAGGAAGCTATGAATGTGCTCTTACTGTGCCAAGGATGGTTGTTACACACACACACACACACACACACACACACACACACACGGACGGAGAGTGAATGAGAAGTGGTTCCATCAACCAGAATGTTAACGGAAATCATATCTTTCTGGGTTTTCCTGAATTCTGTCTGTAGTGTGCTTGATCAAGTTAATCCATCCGACCCAGAAATCCACACGCAGTGAAGGCCAATGCTGCTGGTTCCCGCCGGGATCAAAGCGGCGTTCATAAGGTCAAAGATCAACCGGCGCTACCAGATTTTGCATCCCGCCACATGAATTACACGAGTTTTCTTTTCATCTGTTTAAAATAAATCATCAGGCTTACTGGAGAATTGCTCTTCTCTCCCGTGATCTGCGTTGGTGTTTGTTAACATGTATGTACATCGTTGGGCACCACGACTAGGTGTTTGCTCTGGCGATAGCGTGTGAGTGGCGTCCGGCGGCGAATGGGGAGAGTGCTGTGGTCGCTCGCGGCGGTCATTGCTGGGGGAGTTCAGACGGCTGTTTCTTGGTTTTCAGAGTGTCTATGAGAGACTGGACTCCCCGCTTCACGCTGGTGGTCACCCGCCGGGTCACCGTGTCCGCAGACGGCGAGGAGGAGGAGCCGGCCCGTTGGGAGGGGGGGCGTGCCACCAGACACTTCTGGTACCGCAGCTGAGAAAGACGAGGACCAGCTCACATTAGCTGCTGTCATTAGCCAATACATTTGACCTGCAATTTGATAAGTTTGATAATAAATATAGGATATTAGCTGAAGTTAAACGGGAATATTAATACATACTTTTTATGCTATTTATGATATTCTATTCTCGTTGGATATACTATGACATTATAATGATTTTCTGCGGCGCACTATGCCATAACCTTTTTGTTCGACACAAGGTTAGAGCTATTCTCTGGAATACAAAACAAAACCTCATAATATTCCTTTCCGAATATTAACAGCACCGCGTCACGTCATCATCCTTGCTCACCACGCATGCTGCCTGCACGGCCTCGGACACGTTGCCTGCGTTGGGGTCGCACCAGAACGCATGGCAGTGGAAATGCTGGCTGCCGGTGTCCATGACGAAGGCAAACGAGTGCACATCCCGCCCCACGCCCATGAAGGACAAGAAACGAACTCGACACTCCACCAACACCTCCTCCTCCTCCTCCTGCGCACCGAGAGGAAAATGAAAACGGCGTTAGACTGCGCTCTGTCAGACCTTTCCCGCTGTTCGACGAGTCGCTCCTTGCGGACAGCAGCAAAGGGACTCTTGCCTTTTCCTTGATGACGGCCAGAGTGGTGTCAGCGATGCTCAGTGTGACAGGAGTCCAGTCCTCTTTGCCCGTGGAGGACACCAGACTTTCTATGGCCCCGTTGATGATGTCCATACCTGAGGAGCGAACACAGCAAAGGCCGAGCAGTGAGACAGGTGCAGGGTGCGTTTGTGGCGTGCGCTGTGCAGTATTGGTAGGGATTTACCTATGGGGCGAGACACGGATGTCATACCCAGGTACAGCACATGAAACTTCTGCACCAGCTCAGTCTTTGGCATGGGAAACTCTGCAAACAGAGAAAAGAAAAACGCACACACAGAGACACACACGTTAAAACGCACACGCATAGACCACCCACAGGGAATTTTATCAACATCTAACACAAAGATCCAAAAGTAAAGTCCACGCGTGGTAATTGGCTCAGTCTTAGGATAAACAAACACTGAATATTTTAATATTAGATGCTGCTCACATGATTAGAACATGAAAAATATTTTCACACAAGATCAACCAATTTATGATTTTTCTGCATGGAATCCCAGCTGTGCCTGTTCACACTGGCCTGTGGGCAGAACGGAGGGGAATGAGGAGCATCACCACCTGCATGAGGATTGTTAGGTCGTGCTCCTATTAACACACCATGCAGTTAGCTGTGTACGCCGGAGACGGCGTCAAAGTAGATGTCAAGCACTAAAAGTGCTAAAATGTTTAACTGCACAGTTTGAAGATTGTTAATTCTCCAATGTGCTATTAAACATAATTATAAGAAATTCTGCAGAATACTAAAATGGGCACAAGCATTACCCTCAATGGTTACAATTAATTATTAACTATTTGCTCAATTGCTGTAATCAACATGGATTTGAAAAAGTAGCCCCTAAGCGACATGCAATCAATCATGATCGAGTCATAATTATTATTAAATGACACATTTATTTCGACGGGTAAAAAAAGGATTTATTTAAAAATGTAACATATCTAATGTATATCTACGGTATCTGTAATTACATATGTCACTTTTTATATGAAAAGTTTGATGACCATGTGGTAAAATGTTTATAACCTTACTATTAACGGCAGTATGTGTAATTAGCAAATGTTCTGACTTCACAACCCCATGTGTCATTTGTTTCAAGTTCAGGTGTGCGATGAAAGCTCAGAAAAATGTTTAAATCATTTGAAAGATGATATAATAATATTAAAAATGCCAGATAATGGCTTCATAGAGCCGGAGGAGAAGCAGCGCGTGGATGACCCCTCTGGAGGACATCTGCACCACCTCAGCAAGGGGAGAAGTTAAACCCCCGAAGGTCAGTTAAGTTGTAGAAAAAGAGATGCAGCCAACATATTTCCCTCATTTTGCACAATCCTCATCTGCATTATTGACTACAGAGATCAGTAATTCATCAGGAGATCGTTAAGGACTGAGTGGGGGAAATCAATCAGGGAAAATGGCTTCACCTGGATTCACCTCAGCAGTGTACGGCGTGAACAGTAAGAACCCCGACACCTCACACATTCCATGAACTACCGAAGCTCTGGAAACAGGCCTTATAGATGAGTCATGAACAAGGGCTCGGGCTCAGACGGGCCAGATGTGATGAGGACACTAAAATGTGTCCTGACGCGGGTTTGTGCTCAAAGAGATGCGATCCAGGCGGGAACATAACCGCTTTCCATCCAGCGGCTTCGCAGGGAATAGAGCTCCACAGCTCAATGGAAGCTCTTTCCACGGTGAGGACAACCTCTCTCACTGGGCAAGAAATTGTGTTTTTTTACTTAAAAGACTAATAGTTAAAGCAACTAATAACTTGAAAAGATGTCAGAGACCCCCCCCCCCCCCCTCCCTAATAAGTGTCTTTGATGCTGTGGTTGGGATGGGCGGCGTGCAGCACCGGGCCTCTTCTGAAAGAAACACTAATTGGATTTTAATGAGGTCGACTTTTCTTATTTTCTTTCTTTCTGTAAGTGAAGAGCTGTTCTTTTACATTCTGATGCCGGAGCTCCTTTCCCGCCTCGCTCAGCAGATACACCACGCAGAGGATGAATTGTGTGAATTCTCAATAACTTGGGACTGAAGGGAACAAGCGGGAACGAGGGAATGGCGAATAAATCAGTGATTGTGCAGGGAGGATCAAGTCAGCATTATCTGTGCGTAGCTGAACCCAAACACCGCTACCTTTCTTCTTTTTTTTTGTCAGCAAATGTTGAGTCTCTCCTGCGGCGATAAGGTCGTTTCTAAGAAAGCCCATAAATGGTTATAGATGTGGAGGAATTCTGTAACGTGAGGCAAGAAACCACGGATGGGAAGATAGCACATGGCTTACTGATTCAATTCTCTCACCAGGGAAGTAAAACAGAACAAGACTCGTGTGCGTGCATGAGTGTGTGTGAGTGTGTGTGAGTGTGTACCTTGTAGGGGCACATCGGAGCCGTTCTGGGAGGAGCTGCCAGCTGCAGCTTTGGCGCTTTTCCTTTCAGCCATAATCTAGAGAGAAAAGAAGCGAAGACAAGAGGGTGAGAAATAAAGAGAGAAGAGGAAATTGCAATCAGAATGGGAATTGGGAAAAACAAAAAGGAAGACACGGTTGTTATTGAATAAGCATCAAACAGTTACACGCAATTTGAGAAGATAAGGCTCGTGATATTCTACATTTTCGTAGTCGAAAAAGCCAATAAGAAAATGTCAGCAGAAGTAAACGCTGTACTTGTTTTCATGGATTTGGTGATGAAAGAAATCAAAAATATTACCAGCCTTATCTTTTAAAAGCCTCCCTTTCAAATGGTATATCTAAGTCCAACGTCCTAACCAAAATCTTTCTTTCTCTCTTTTCATTTCTTTCTGCTCTTCTGCTGCAGTGCAGACACTTTTTTAAAGGTGTTGAATAGTCTGCATGAGCTGCTGCACAATTCTTGCTACAGATACTTGATTAATTGTAGGTGCCATGAATCAAAGTCAATGGTGAGTCTGCAATTCTGCTCACAGGGGAGAACATGCAAGAAGAAGACACATGGACATGTACACACTCTCCCACACACACACACACACACACACACACACACACACACACACACACACACACACACACACACACACACACACACACACACACACACACACACACAGGAAACCTGCTCGGCACGTTGCAGCTGCACGACTCAGGTCACCAAGTTTCTCCGCTGCAGTGGAGAGAAAACTACTACTGTGTTTAAAATAGGTTGTGTGTAGAGTCATTGTCAAATACACACATAGAAATACACAATGTGAAGGACCCACTTCACAGTCGCCCCTCTGTTCAGGGCAGGAGATCAAATAAAAGGGGAGAAAAACATTCCTTTTTAAATGGGTCAATAGCCTCTAAGGTAACAGATGTGTCACTGCAGGTGGATTCTTCCTTTACTGATGACACAACGGTTTCTCTTTAGGGTTTGTGAGCCAAATCAAACAAAAGCATCACGCAAGTGCAGTGGAAAGTTAATGTCAATGATGAACAATCTGAATCCTCTTCTACATGTTGGCTAAGGAAATATCAATACATTATCCAACGTCTCAGCTTCTCTTCCACAAACGGAAACCAAAAGAAAGTCGTCCTGTTGTGTTACTGCAGAGCTGAGCGAGTTAAAGCTTCCATAGCCAATTTAAGATGGTGATTTTTACTATAGCAACAAAAAATCTAATATATACATTTCTGTAAAATTGACCAAATTAACTCATGAAAGGCCGCACACGTTGGTCCATTCAAGTTATACAATATGAAAGACAGAATATAGCATTCTTCATGACTGAACATGATAGTGTCACAATCTCTCCCCTAAGGATCAACATGTACAGACAAAGCTCTTCTGGGTACCTTCCATTCTAAAATGTATTTATTCGGTCATGTCAATGACTCACAGGATAGAGTCTCAGGCTCTGCTGCTAATTCCAGTCGTGAGGATTGAGACACTAATACTGAAGCACCACTTATTCCAATGACCGATCCGCAGTTCCCAAGTGACCTTGTCTGAGAAAGCTGATGGAGCCCGGTGGGAGAAACTGGGTCTGCAGATCCGCTAATACATCGGCCTGATCCACAACAGGCCCAAATGACTTCTGCCTCCTCGCCTCCGAGTTCGCAGACATCGTTTTCCTGCGTCCGCGCTCATACGTGCAGAGCCGGGGCGATTGGTCATGACACCCACCTTGGAGCAGATTTCGTGGAGACTTGTCGCGATGGCTGCGGCAGGAGTATCACATCGAAACACGTGGCACTTCAGCACTCGCGTGTTCTTGTCTCTCGCCACGTAAGCAAAGTCCCTGAAACACGGACAGAAGACGCTTGAGAAACAGAGGGAGCTTGTGGACGTCTGCAGCAGATTGACCAAACAATCGGCCTCCTTGTGGGGCAGCGAGTAAGAATGTTTATATGCGGAAGGAAACGTAAAAGAACAAACCCAGATAGACGGGGCGATATTCTACCTAGATGGTTTTATGCAGATGATATTACTACACTGAATCGCTACTAGCTGGTTTTGTTTGTCAGCAGCCACCGATTCATTGAAATGACTCCTTGGAGAGCCATCTTTGGATGCCATTGCGTTTAGCATTAAACATTTAATTAGGCCCAATCTGTTCGGTTATGAGGGCAATTTGTATTTAACATTCCTTTAAACTTTTTTCTTGTTTGGTTCATTTTTGGCCAAATCATCATATTGAAACCAATATCTTAATATGTGACTGCTTATTTGAAATTCCTCCCAGGTTTTGAGCCCACATTTTATTTTCATTCCCTTCATGAGAAGAGTTCTATTGGAGCGGGTTTGACATATGTTCTCTATTGTGTGTTGGCCAGAGGACACTCTGCGTCCTCTGATATTTCTTCTATCTGAAAACTGGAATTTTCCAGTTAGAGCATTTGTTAGATTTGCCAACCACCGACAGTAGAATAAAGACCCAGCAGTTGCAAGAAATCAAAAGAATTAAAACACATAATTATCATTACCCCATTTTGCATCATGGTGTATTGTATTTACCTTTTTGGTGGAGCACTGATTTAATTAGCGCCCTCATTTCGTGTGAAAATGTTGCTTTGCTATTCTTGTCTCTTTTGGCTCTGACAATTAAGTCATGTTTAAATAATGACATGCTTTATGTTGTGTGTTGCTGCTTAGTAAACAACAGGTTTCTCTGATTTAAACTTTCTGGACATGGAGGACACAGACATGCACACAAACACACCGGCATGCAGCTACACGGGAAGCTGATGTAAAGCTCTGCACAGTGGAGCCGCATGGATGAAAAATGAGAGTATGAGGCGGAGACAGAGAGAGGAAGCTCCACAGGGAGAGGGATTTTCTGCAGGAAGGGGGATGGGTGGAAAATACACAAACACACACGATGAAAGAGTGACACATTTCTTCCAAATGAACAGGTGCAACAAGCTGCAGAACTAAAGGGAAGAGGGATGTGTTTCTACTCAGGACTTGAATGATGGAGTAATCACAAGCAGAGTGACAGAGGGGGGGGGGGGGGGGCGGACATGCAGGACAGCCAACTTGGTGGCAGCGTGGCCAGAGAAACATCATGATGCACACGCACACACTAAAATAACCATGGGCGGAATCAGAAATATGGCATTCATCACAGTGGGCTGTTTATGGCTCCATTATGCCCACTGTCTCTTCAGCTTAATTGTGCGCTCACACACTTTGGGTCGATAATGATCTGCGCCTGCAGCAGGAAGGAAAGTGCATTGTGGTGTTTGTGTGTGTGTGTTTGTGTGTGTGTGTGAGTGTGTGCATCCAATGCACTTCATTCAGGGACATTTACACAGCGGGTCACCGATGCAGCAGGAGTGGCCTTGGCCCACATATTACAAATGTAATACCGGTTATTTCCAAATGTGGAAATAACCGGTGGCTCACTGATGGTTTAACACCAGTGATTTGGACCTTTAGCCGCTGTCTTCTTGTAAAGAGCAACAGTGTCTCCGGACAAAGCAAAGCCTCATATACAAGGAAGGGAGGCAAAAAGGGAAGCGAGACAAACACCACAACGGGCAGTTACCTTTCTCTGGGTCCCGGTAAGCACGAGGGAGGTGATGAATTGAGAGCAGGAAGCAATGATAAAGAAAGGAGGGTGGTGAAGGAAACAATGAGTAAAGAAGGAATGAGTTACGGAGAGACATTGGGACGTTGAATGGAGAGACAGGAGATGTGGCAGGATTGTGTTGTGCCAAAAGAAAAAGGGAGCAGAAGGTGGAATAGAAAGAAAGACAAAGGGAATAGAAACAGGAGAAATATTAATACGCACGACATTCAGAGTCAGAAACAGGCACAATGCTGTTTCACCTCAATTACAATCTCCCCGTGAAACGTGCGTTTTATGCTAGATGTGTGTGTGTCTGTAGTAGGAGCTCTGGTTTGTGTACTTTTCATTTCAGAGATTTGAAGCGTTCTACTTCATTATGACACAGCACACCTTTTCGGTTCTATGTGACACACACACACACACACACACACACACACACACACACACACAACCTCGTGGTTACTGCAGCTTTTCCTCCCACTACTCCCTCATTCCCTCCACCTTGTCCTCCTCTCAATCCCTCTGTCATCCTCCCCTTTGCATTCCCTGTGTAACGGTCCTCTCCTCAGCGCGTATTCTCACTCCCCTTTCTCTCCGCGGCAGGCACGCGCCGAATAAAGAACATCGACTGCCTGTTGATTCTTTGGTGATCCACTTAGTAAAAATCTGTCTGCGAGTGTGGGTATTTGTCTTTGTGTGTCCTATTAAAATACATATTAAAATGCATCTCTTTCTCACTGTATCGGAATTTCACTCATGATTTTTTTTTTTTTTGCTCTAAGTCCATTGACATTGTACTTCATCCGGCTTCATTTCATTCAGACGGGCTTCTCTCTCAGTCACTTTGGTGGAATTGGATTTCAGTGATGAAATCCTGAACAGGGAAACGTCTGCTCTGCACTATGTGGCCCCTTCCTTATATTCTTTTCAAAAAAACATTTTGCATTCGAGTGTCACGCTGAAAGTGCATATGGCTGAAAGTATTGGAATGCTTTATTACTGATGGACAAAACTACATCACACCTGATTCAAACCTACAGTTTACTCATCACCCCGATTTCCCTTTTATAGCAGAAGCATCTCATTCTCTCTGTTTCGGCTTTACTCTTGTGGAATACAATTACTTGCAAAGCAATGAAATGCATTGAAAAAGAAGCAACATAATCCTATCGGACTGAACGCACACTTAAAATGTTAATAGAGCCAATCACACAAAACAGGTGTAGTTTTGACAGAATGACTCTGAATAGATAAGGAGCGCACAGAATCCGTAACTCAACCCCGAGAACTAAACTCAGCATAATTCAAAGCATTTACAAAATAAGAGTATGGCCATTTTTTTTTATTTGTATTTATTTGGCATTTTTTTCTCTAAAAAAAAGAGGAAAAATATTTTGAATCAGCCGTCACAAACGCATACATCACATTTACTGTAATGCAACAGGATTTGAATATGACCTCAGCTGCCTGCCTATACTACACGTCGCCTCCAAGCAATCTTTTATAACTCGCCATCCAAATGTGTAAAAAGAGCAGCTTCAGACACGTTGGCTTACTTTGGCGTCGAGGAGCAGACATCCCTGACCTCAGTTAATGGAAAAAGGTGACGCACGCCAGGGGTAAAGGCAGCCAGTCAATGAATAGCAGAATATGATTGACGGATAGACCTCAAAGATGTAGGGAGAGCTTTTGGGAGGAATGTGCGAGGGTTAGACAGATGAAATGATGAGAGTGGAGCGTTACAAGGCAGGAGGCCAGAAAGCCAAAACCAAGAGGACGAAGTGAAGTGTGAGACTCACTGGGGGCTGGATTGGAATAGATTGAGAGCAACAAAAAAAAAAGAAATAGGTAAAAAGGAGGTAAGACATGAAAGGTATGAAAGCAGAGAGATGAGTTAAAGCAACACTCCCACCACTCGGGCTCTTTCTCTCCCCCCTCTGTGCTCCACATTTTTCCAGAGCTGTATAAAGTAGTAGCGATCGGTCTTTGATCCCGGTGGGCTGCAGCACGGAGACGACGCGTTCAACCCACAGATTAAATGAGGTTGCGGCTGCAGACGCACGGCGAACTGGGTTTGAGCGTCGGCGTCTCCGGCTCTGACATCAGCCAACGCTCAGCCTTACAAACGCCACAGTGGGTAGTATGCATGGGTACGCTTGAAGGTAAGTCATTGGGAAACTAATAATAAATGCCCTTTAAGTTGTATATTTGGATCCCCTATACCTGAAATTATATTACGATTAATTAAATAGCGTAAAAGGAATTTTATTGTTCTTGATGCAGAATCGCTGAGGACAAATGTTGGACAGAAAAATCTATAATGCAAAACGCTGTGGAGCCCTGATTCCAGGGCCAGTGGTGAAATTGATGTGTTTTCATCAATTATAATGGTTTTCTGCATGAAATAAGACTATTGATTGTGGGTGTAAATGCGAGAGAGCTGCAACCAACCCCAGATTTTTCCACTCACGATTGAGATGAGGCTCAATGAGCTGTGGCGTCTAGCGTTAGGGACTGACGCCCCCCGCCCTTCACCTCTACGCTGTCTAATGTCAAATGAAGGAGTAGCACGGCTTTCATTATACTCGGTTAACACTTATTTTTCTTGATGGGGTTCAAATACAAATAATTGTTCTTGTTTGCTTTATTAAGGTACATTGTTTAAAATATGGACGAGCTCGGGTAAAACCATTTTGGAACGTGGTGTTTTTGGACTTTTTTCACTGATGTATTTGTTAAAATAAAACCAGATTTGACAGACGTTATACACAAGGACCTTGCTCTGCATCCTCAGGTGCTAAAATGTCGAGGTAAAACTAAAGCGTCCGCAGCTGCTGCAGTAAAAGAGGCCTTTTAAGAGGCCGTGGAAACAGCACCAGTGTGAGGCTCTGCTGTACTTTCTTCTGCAGCTTCCAGTATCGCCCAGAAGAGACTCTGCAAACCATCTGTCACACGCGCACGCAAACACGCAGGGCGTCGATGACACAGACTTCCATTATCAAACATATTACAGAGTGTCTGGCCGCTATGCTAGTGGCTCTTACATATGCTAATTGAGTAGCCACATGCAAATTAGAAATGTCTGAGGGTGAAGTTAGTGTGGGAGGAGAGGGGGGGGTTTGCTCTACTTATTGAACTGGTAACTGTACGATGTACTAACAGAGCTGTGACTTTGGCTTCAGTCCAAAGCTGCTGTGGATCAGATCCGGCGTCACAGTGAGATTAAACGCGTGACCGCTGAGAGGTTTAGAGGAAAACCTTTCATCCGACTGTAAAGAGAATAAGTCCAAAACACCTCACAGGTATTTTTGAATTTAGCAGCTGTTTCGCTTTTGATTATTCTCTTAAAAAAAATACTCTTGTATCTAACAACAAATTTAACAAGAATCTTTTTTGAATAAGCTTACTTAAAAACCTGACCGAGCCTGAAAATGTCAGCTGTAAAACTGTGCACTGTACAGTTTCCTTGATACAATTATCTATAAAAAGGCAATATGAAACACACAGATGGCAGCTTAATAATAATATTTAAAAGAAAGAAAAAAAAATCCACCCCAAAGCTCCCTCTGTAAGTGCTACAAAGGGGTGGAACAGTTCTGCCTCCACGGCCTTCAACTGCATTCATATTTGGATTAATTCAACTTTTGTTGATGAACCTTTTTACCACATTTATTCAGCTGGAAAATTCTTTATTTTCATCTTCCCAAACTCCATAAGCGTCGCGGTACACTGCTGTGAGGAGACGGTCAATTGGACCCCTGAGTGCTGATAATTGTGTTTGCAGTAAACGGTGTATGTAGCTCACGACTGGAGGTAATTCTACTTGATTGTAATGGAATGTAGGATTGTAAAACTAAAAGATAAAACCAGGCAGAAGAGATGCGAAGTAAACAGAGCCATTAATCCGACTCTACAGAGCTGCTGATAGATATTGGCTTTTGGTTTTACTGCAATATTGATATAATGCTATTGTCCACTAACGGGTGTTTACAAGTGTGTCATTGGCATGCTTAGATATCCGACTAAATAGAGCCGGACTAATTTGGTATAATTATAAGTATTTGAGAAATAAACATATTGGCTGTTTTTTATTGTTTGGTTTTGAAAACCAGAAACTTCAGCCAAAAGCAATTTGGTTAGCTTAGCATAGAGACTGGAAACCGGGTCAAACATCCTGATAAAATCCACCAACCACAACGTCAAACGCTCTCTGATTAATACAGAATAAAAGAACAGATGGAGTGACACGACTTCACTGACGGGACAACGAGGCCTGAGATCACCAGGTGTCAGTGGGTGGGTGTTTTTTTTTTTACATGAGCACAGACTGTTTTTTTGTTTTTATTCTTAGGTAGGCGCCAAACACCAAACTTCTCCTCTCACCTCAACTCTCGGCGAGAACCATCTTTCCCCGAAAACTACGCCTGGATCTGTGAGCTCATCGTGATCTGACTCAGAGCGGCACCGGTGAAACCACAGATGCGCTGGGGTTCTCCGAGTCGCTGGGCCCACGGAGGAGAGGAAACCTCTCCGCGACCCGGTGAATTAGTCACGGCCCGCAGCCATTAAGCCCGATGTAGAACGTCTGTGAGTAATTACCTCTCTCCGCACCGCGAACCTGTTTACAGCCCCGACGAGAGCCGCAAAAGACCAGAGGGTGCAGGGAAAGAGGGCGAGTGACCTCATCTCACCCCCCCGTCACCGATACGGCCCAAAGGCAAGAAAACAACGGGGCCAGAATCCAGTCCAAATGAAAATAAAACTGTTGTTTATGGTGCATTAGGCAGCGTACACAACCTCCCCTCCCGGCGCTGCTTGAGCAGAGGGTCGACGTTGTTTACAACAAAAGTGACGCGGCCTTGTGAGAAAACGCAAAGATTTACGAAGGTAAAAAGCTAAACGAAAAAAAAAAAAGGGAGAGACGCACACAACCCCAGTTTATGTTCAGGCGGCGCCGTGACCCAATTCCAAGTATTCGGTGTGGCACGGTGAGAAAGGGAGGGGCAACAAGCTGAGACACACACACACACAGCATCCACATGTCAACACTCGTCGTTGATCATTACGTATTTAAGAGCAGAGAGAGGTGGGGGGGCGAGATAGAAAGACGGGAGGAGAGAGAGAGAGAGAGAGAATTGGGAAGAAGGGAAAAAGGATGAGAAGGAGGAAGAGAGATTCTGGGTGGGTGGGAAAGGGAGGAAGATGATGTCCTGCTGTTCTCTCCTCTCTTGATCATTTATACATCACACTGCTCTGGATTGTGTGTGTGTGAGTGTTTGTGTGCGTGTGTGTGTCTGTGAGAGAGAGAGAGAGAGAGAGAGAGAGAGCATGTGTGTGTTCACAACTGCGGATGTTCTCGACTGAGACGCAGCTTCAGTGAGATGTCACTTCAGTATGACGCCCCCATGCATGATCTTACTAATGTGTGTGTGTGTGTGTGTGGGAGAGCCCAGGGATTTGGTGTGGAATAGGTGTTGAGTTATGTCGAGCTTGACTCACAGCTGGTTCCACACGCGGTGTGCATGTGACCTGATTAGCTGCATGTGCCATAAATCATCGTGGCAACTTGCTGCCTCTTTCTCTCTCATTCTATTTAAAGTAGATCCACGGAAACTTTTAAAAGGGTCCGTTCACCCGATTAACGAAAGGGAAATCTGCTTGATTTATGTTACTCCAGGAAAAAAATCCCATTAGTTCAGATCGTTTTCTTGGCGTTTTGCACTTCGATGCTTAAATAAACAACAAAGATAATTGGTTAATTAAGAAAACAATCATCATACTAGGAAAGCTTTGATTTGGTTTTAAATTCTCACATCAGATTTAGTTTTTGTTTGTTTTGTGGATTATCCAGAGAGTTCTCCGTCATATCATGTGATCTTCATCGGTTTTATACTTGCCAGGCTGATAAAAAAAAGACATCTGATCAAACCTTTCAGAATTAAGTGGCTAACTTTTAAGCAAATCCGATTCCAACCAATCCATGAACAAATGGTTGGGACGAGTCTGAGCTTCAGCTGCAAGAAGACTTTTAATCATGAACATTAAAAGCTGACATAACAAGTTGGGTATTCAATCAAACCGCCTGTTGCCGATTCTAAAGTCTGAGCAGATGGACGGGCTTCAGGCAGACGCCGGCGGCTCGGGAGCAGCCATGTTTTATTGGGGGGGTGGGCCGGGGGGGCAAAGGAGGGGATCTATAGGAGGAGGAGATAGAGGGAGTAATCCACTGGGATTACAGCAGGTGTGCCTTACAATGCTAATGTCAAAGGGAGCTAACGCAAGACATACGCTAGGTTATTTTAAAAAACACCATTTTTATTTGATTCTTTTAGTCTTTGTCTCCGTGTGTCTGCGTCTCTGACATACGAGTGAGCGGGGGGACACGGCTCCATCCGTAATGACCCTTTACGGATGGAGGGTCTCTGCGAGGCACGGGCGTGGGGGACTGCGTGTTGGAGGGGTGGGAGTGATGGATTGTGGGTGGTTGGGGGGAGCTGATGTGGAGGAGCGATGACTTGCAGGAACAGACAGAGGTCTGTACGGGGGCTCGAATCCAGGCAGCGCTGGGATGGAGGGGCCATCAATCACTTTGGCGTCTATCGAGCGGCTGTAGGTGTTTGGACCCCGTCCCGGAGGGGGGGGGGGGGGGGGGGGGGGTGTCAGCGGGGACCTTGCATGTTAATTAGGGTCACGCGGCCCTTGACATTAGCAAATAAGCTGCGGTGAAAGCGGGGCATCGTGATTGGAGGAGGGCCCCTACAACACAAACGTGCACAGCAGACGACATAAACGGGTGTTTCCAGCATCGAAATACTGATGACACTGAGGGCTTGTGTCTCTCATCTCCTCTTCCCTTGTCCACTTCCTTCCTACTTCCATCCGGTATACTACTCGCTCTCCTTTTCTGCATGCCACAGCTGTCCACAGAAGGTCAGCTAGGGGGGGAAATAAATGAGAGCTGAGGGGAATAAGCAAGCACTGACGCTCACTAATGAATATGAATGAATTGTGGACCTGTGGTGTGTTTGTGTCATTATGTGTGTGTGTGTGTGTGTGTGTGTTGGAGTGCTAGCTGGCACGTCTGCTAATGAGCCATTAGTGAAGCAAGGTGACGATAGTTCGCTCTAATAGCAGGAAACACACATCACAGAGCTGGAGGTTTCTACTGAAGACGTCAGTATCTCAGAGGCAAACGCCCTCCACTTTAAAACACCATAGTCTCACTGCTAATAAGTGTCACACGCCAAGGACAAGAACACAAGCCGGACCGGCCCCCCTAATGTCGTAAATCATTTAACTCAGGCTTTTTTTCTTTCTTTTTTTCACTGCTCATCTCTCATCCTCCTCTTTCACACTCAAGGGGAGAGCGAGAGAGGTGGGAAAGTCCACATATTGACACAGTAACGGCATTACACACACACACACACACACACACACACACTCAGACAGCAGAGCCAGATGTCAATAATAGTCATATTCCGTCTCTGCAGCACACGCATACACACATAGACCAAAGGGCAATATCAAGCTCCAAAAAGCTGCAACGCGCACAGAAATCCCCGCAGCTCATCCTCACTCTTTAATCCCGTCTTTCTCACACCACTGCTGACTTCATCTCTCTCTCTCTCTCTCTTCATTTCTTTGTTCTTTTTACTTCGCTATCTCACTCCCCGAATGTCTCAGTGACTCCGGCTGCTGCTGCCAGGAGCCTTCACCCCAGACAGCCAGGGAGAGAGGGAGAGAGGGGGAGACAAAGTACACAGCGGGAGGTTGAAAAGTAAATTAGTGAGGGACGTAAAGGGAAGGCTGGCGAGCGAGTGGATGGATGGATGGTGGACTGGGGGAACTGAACAAGAGACAGATGTACTCACACAAGCAGACATGCTCGCCCCGTTACAGACGGCTACTTCCTTTCCTCGTTAGCTCCAAAACCACGGTGACAGTCTTCCTCCTTCTCTGCTGCTCTTCTTCGTCCTCTTAAATAGCCTGAGGCTCCTCTTTCTCTTCTCTTCCCTTGCCCCTCTTCCCTTCCCATCCCCTAACCCTCTCCCTCTCCCTCTCCCTCTCCTCCTCCTCTTCCTCTTCCCTGTGCTACACCTCTTCTCTCCAAATCTTCCTCTTCTATCGGCTTCCTTTGCTTGACTCGCCCGGTCTGACAAACCCTCCTGCGATGTCCTGCCGCGTCCTGCTCTGTGCAAGCAGGGGAGCGTGCATTGGCTCTCCCCCCTCACTGGCTCTCCCCCCTCACTGGCTCTCCATCACTCCGTTTGCACCCCACTCTCTCTCTCTCTCTCTCTCGAAAGCACAAACACTTTTTTTTTAATCCTCTCTCCCTATTTGTCTACAATGTCTTCTCCTCCTCTTTGGTTGCTTCAATTTTTTCCCTCCCTCGTCTCACCGAAGCGTTGAAAAAAAAAAAAAGGAGAGAAGACACCGTTAAAGTGCAACGATGGGAACAAACCAAAGAGGCAGAAAGAAGTCGAGGCAAAGCGCCGCCGATGGCACAACAGGGAGGCAGAAAGAGCGCTGGAGACAAAGAGTGGAAATAGCGCAGGAGCATCACAGATAGAAAAAAAGGGGATGAAGAAGAGGGGGGGCAACACAGACACACCCGCTCACTCCCCCGTCCCACACACACACACACACACACACACACACACAGTGTGAGTGCTCCGGATATAGACCTATGACTTCATCAGTTCAAGCCCATGCGACGTCACACACTTGTGCATTCTAACGTGTGTGTACACACACACACACACACACACACACACCGGTGTGCACTGGTGCCAGACTCGCTCAGTTCTCCTGATTTAGCCTCATGACTTCATCCAGGCACTACCCCCCCCCCCCCCCCCCCCCCACCGTTCCCCTCCCTGTCCCCGCTTAAGAGTGAGGGAGACTCATTCATATTGAATCAAGCTGAAGGGGAGAGAGAACATTGAGGACAAGACACAGCGAGTTCCTCAGACAGATGCGTTGAGAAGGACGCAGGACGTGGAGGGAGAGACGGATGGATGTGTGTGGACACCCGTGTGTGGACAAGCAGACATCTATCTCACACGTTATCTCGCTCCATGTATTAATATGCTGCTACAAAAGAAAGAGAAGAAGAAAAAAAACCTTCTCAGCAGATAGATGAATACATTTGCTCCCGTTTGGGGGGGTTACTGGTTCACGATGAGATTTATGCTCCGGTTCGCCCCCCAAAGGTGTTGGATGACGTTCAGGTCAGTGAGGTCAAGTTCTTCCAACCCAGAACTTTTTAGTGGAACGACAGATTGACTGCTTCTACAGTCCCGTCTCACCAGCACCGCCCCTTTGCACCATAAAGTAACCAACACATTAAACCATTTTTTAAATCCATCATGACGCTACTATATATACAAGCGACTATAGAAAAAAACAAACATTTTAAATAATGTAGGATGAAAAAAAAAAGAAAAGAGAGAATAAGCTTCTCATTTTTCAGTCACTGCTTATAATGAGCTGAGTGGCTAAAGGCCAAACCCACCTACACATCAGGAGCAGGTGGAGCATATCAATAATATAATGATCGCCTCCTAATACATGGAGCTGAACTTTCTGAACGAGCACATTTGCAGGTCAGTCTAGCAGCATTCCACCACACGGGTCAATACACACACACACACACACACACACACACACACACACACACACACACACACACACACACACACACACACACACACACACACACACACAGGGTTAATAAATGCTCATTTTCTCCTTTGATAAACAACACACTGAAAATGGAGATGAGCACATACTGCATGCGCCTTTAGTTCATACATTGTTCTTTTGCACTGTGCTAATGCAAAGTTATTCAATGGTTAAAGCTGTATCAATGTGTTAAATCATAGGTACTGGTTTAACTCGTGCATTCTCTGTCACACACTGTTGTTGAAAATATTATTGCTTTGTTAAAATGTTGGATCTGCCCTAAACATGAAAAACAGCTCCACGCACTAATGGTGTGTCCCCAGTTGTGCTTTACCAGCTTCTCTGGATGCACACACTTTGGGTATAGCGCACTCTAGTGGCAGGACAAAGCTATTCCGACCTCCAAACACACACGCACACACACACACACACACACTAGTGAAAGTGAAGAAAATGCATGGTGTTCTCACAATGTGAAACCAGCCAGGGTGGATTTGAATACGTTAAAAACCACGAGCCTGAAACCAAACTAGAGGAGCGCGGACTGCAGATGGTTAAGCGCTGGCGAGAACGAGAGAAAGGGAGGAAAGTGAGCGAGGAGGATGAGAGGGAGAGCTGCAGCCCGGGCCGACCCGCCTGTCTTCCCTCCGCTACACGCTTTATCCATTACCACCGAGAGAGACACACACTCAAAGTTTCTTAATCCTCTGAGACAGAAGTGGATGGAAGGACCCTCTCCCTTTATCTTTACCCCTCTTTATGTGTCACACACACACACACACACGCACACTCTGATGTAGGGTCGGTTTTGAGGGAAGGAGAGAGGAGGAGTGTGAGGGTGCATCCCCTTGAGTGTGAGAGAGACGATGGAGGCACTTAAAAAGACAAGAAGGAAGACATGAGAGAGGGAGAGAGAGGCTGGCCGAGAGGAAAAAGGTAATAAGATTCTGCAAATACCGGAGCGTGAAATGAGATCAAGCCTTAAACTCGCAGAAAAACTCATCCACTTTAGACCGCAAAACCTCCACCACCTCTCATTTTCATGGTCATTTGAAGACACACGACCAAAGTGAATCCAAGTCTCTTGGCGGCTCGACATTGCTATTGAGATAAGATTTCCCCCAGATGTGTACACTGGTGTCAAGATGTTTCGTATGTTATGCTCATATGGATATATCTACATATGCAAATACACCTCCATGTCTCATACGTATTAAACCCATGCATATTAGAGCAGCACTAATCGTTCCAGCCGTGGACAGGCTTTGTGTGAGTGTTTGCTAGTGCAAACCCTCAGGGGCCCATATCAATGTGGGCGCCGCTCGCCCCCCCTTCCCATTAGCAGCTATATGCAAGCCTCAGCACACTGCAGCTCAGCAGTGAAGGGCTGCAGCCGTGGTTCATTGCTAAACGGCTGAGGGTCGGTCTGGAGCGGATGCTCGGAGCAATGAGCATAATTATGGAGTTTTGAATGCAGTTTGTGCGAGTTTTCATTAAATAATAATGAGGCGGATTCCACTGATGATTAGTTAAAACTCCAGAATCAGCAGGAATCCACCACACACGCATTTTAAAAGGGTTTCATGCGCGCACGCTGATGTGCATGTACACGATTTAGGTGCTTTTGTGCGTTCTTCTCTGAGTGCACGTGAGTCACCTGCAACGGTGAAAAACAGTCGTATCAACTGCGAAAAAGGACAAAGACGTTCTTGAAGTCCACCCACCTGTCGTGGTCTCGGCCGACGCCCCACACACGGATGCTGCTGATTGGCTGAGAGTGGAGCAGGCTTCCATCGTCCGGGTCAACCAGAGTCAACATGCGGTCTTGAAGCACAAGCAGCATCCCTTTACCCTGTGAAACCACCAGAGGAGATCAACTCACTGGGATTCATTGTTTTTTTTTTGGGGGGGGGGGGACTTCTTCTTCTCCCTGTTTGAAGCCCTCAGGCCTTTAAAATTACACAAAGTGTACATTTTATTTTGAAATCCTTTAGGTTGCTTACCGTCAGGGGGCAAAACCCAACTTAAAAAAATATTTTCTTACATATTTGTATTTTCCAATAAACCATTAAACATTCTGCTGACGCATCAACGTTTCAAATGAGAGTGTTGAAAGTGGACACGCGCCCCTGTAGACCCGCGCTGAGACCGTCCGTCTCTGCTGCTCACGCACTGACCTCCCCCCAGACGCCGGCGGAGTCGCGTATGTCCCTCCGGCAGTAGGACAGCTGTCTGATGCAGTGGTGGACGGCCAAGCTGCTCCTCCCCTCACACAGGTCCTGTTCAGCCATCTCCACCCAGCCCAGAGATCGCACTGGGAATGACTGCAAGGATCACAACACACACACACACACACACATTTGATGATTCAGTTTGGCTGTTCATACAACAACAAAATAATTGGTCAGAATCTTATAACAGAGCGACGTTGCTCTAATAAAATATTATTGGTAAGACGATTAGAGCAAGAAGGTCCTGGGTTCGATTCCACCCAGTGGCCTTTCTGTGTGGAGTCTGCATGTTCTCCCCGTGTCTGCGTGGGTTCTCTCCGGGTTCTCCGGCTTCCTCCCACAGTCCAAAGACATGCTCTGGGGATCAGGTTGATTGGGGACTTTAAATTGCCCGTAGATGTGTGAATGTGAGTGTGCATGGTTGTGTGTCTCTGTGTAGCCCTGCGATTGGCTGGCGACCAATCCAGGGTGTACCCTGTCTATCGCCCGAAGTTGGCTGGGATGGACTCCAGCCCCCCCGCGACCCTGTGTGCAGGATAAGCGGTTTGACAATGGATGGATGGATGGATGGAAGACGATTAGATTAGTTGTAAAAAAAAAAAGGCTGGATTTAGGTGCTAATCCAAAGCACAATCCAATAGATGATAAACATAAATAATGTACAGATGACAAACCTT
The DNA here is from genome assembly GCF_964276395.1 of Gasterosteus aculeatus. Lineage (NCBI taxonomy): Eukaryota > Metazoa > Chordata > Actinopteri > Perciformes > Gasterosteidae > Gasterosteus > Gasterosteus aculeatus. The sequence continues at coordinate 10,618,825 of NC_135691.1, read as the reverse complement.
TTTTTTCTCAAGAAAAACGGTGTGTTTGCACAATTAGGCGAAGTAATACAGTTCAAAGCTGAAGCGAGATGTCACTGAAAATAAACAGTTTGGGTAATTTCATCTTTATTATTATCCACCAGACAAGTTTGGCTAATATGTTGGTTTGTTTTTGCCCTGTACGACTACTTTACAGTGAACACTTTCAAAGATATATGGGATTCATTTGGAAAGGAGATTGTCATCAGAATAGAAACATAACAGAAATATGGTCCAAGTCAAAGTTAAAACCAACACGCAGGAACTCAAAAAACATTCCTCTTTAAGTTTAAGATTTTCTTACAAAGGTAGAATACAGCATGTAACGACAGCCACACACACACACACACACACACACACACACACACACACACACACACACACACACACACACACACACACACACACACACACACACACACACACACACACACACACACACACACACACACACACACACACACACACACACACACACACACACACACACACACACACACACACACACACACACGGCTGAAAACAAATTCCCCATAGTTCAGTTCACTGAGTCACCACTAGGTGGCACTGCTACAAAGACAAAGAGAGGACAGGGTGTCAGTCAGCAGGCTGGTGACTTCCTTCTTCAGCATAGAGGCTTTGCTGAAAGTCAGTGACTTCATGACCGAGGATCATGTGCTCCTTAAATTGTACAGTTACCACATTTATTTATATGTGGAATACTATGTTACCAAGAACTAATAGTGTTTGAATGCATATTTGAACCCTGCCGTCGAGAGGATTTTTGGCTTTTGTAATAGTGATTTAGTCCAACGCAGTCGCTGCACACACCGTGTGTCCTTAAGCAAAACAAATCATCATTAAATCAATATTAATAAATACATCTGCAAACTGTAACACCGTCTAGCCACGAGCTATGGACCATCCTAACGTTGTTATTTCAAACCCCAGTGTTGACTCTGTTGTGATTTGTTGTTGTTGTTGTGATCGTACCATTGCCTCTGGGTGGGAGGAGGAATTGTTGAGGTCCACTGTCTCTAGCTGGGCCGAGGCGCTGCAGGGAAACAAAAGACATGACAAATAGCCTGAGTGTATTTACTCAAATAATACATGACATTACATTCATCTGGAAATGACACGTAGGTCTAAACTGTAGAGTATGTTAATGTGTATTACCTGAGCTTAAGTGAGGCATAGCGGAGGGTAGCACCTTCAAACGCCTTGAGACTGGGATCCGGGTACACTGGATAGTCCTTCGGCTCCTGAAGCAAAGCACACGGACAGTCGGTGGTGGACACGATATCGGTATCACCAACTTATCTGATCTGGTTTTCATATATCTGAAGATGTCAATACTAATTTGAACTTATTATGAGAGATGTCCATGTTGTGATGTTCACCTCAGACGAGGCCTGGAGGGTGATCAACGTGTGCTCATTCAAAGCTAACAAACAAAGTGATGAGAGACAGCGCCGCATAACTAAAGTGAGTATAACTAAAATGAAGCTGCACAGACACCATATCTGCCATTCTCTGTATAGCAGAGGGACAATATGTCGCCATATAAAACCCTATAACTCTTTATGTTTATAATTGAGATTGGACAACCTATAGAGGCAGCTGTTTAAAATGTGTGTTTCACATTCCCGTTCAGGCCAATATTAATCAATTAATATCCCAAAAATACATTTTAACTTTCACAGAGAGCGACACGATTCCAACAAGTGAATACCCAAATAAATGCGACTCTGTGACTCACGGTGGCTGTGCCGGTGCTGGTGTTGAGATCCGCAAAAGAAAAGGTGACATCATCTAAGACGGTGGACGAGGAGGGGGAGGGGGAGGGGGAGGAACCAGAGGGCGAGGGGACCGGCTCCACCGAGCTGTCAGATATCAGACTGCTGGGGCGCTGTGTGTGATGGAGAGAGGCAGCACGAGAGACGTTTATCCATTCATCCATACATTTAGCTTTGTAAAACAGTGCGTAATCGCTCTGAACATTAAGTACATTGGTGTGAAACACGATCCCGGTGTGTGTGTTCTGTTGCGCGTTAAAAGTGAAATGAAATGAGTGCTCAGAGTTGTTACTCCCGGGGCTCCTCTCACCTCGTTGGGAGGGTTCAGGGAGTCACGCGCTCCCTGCTGTGTGTCGTGCTCGGTGTCTGGGCCCTTGCTGGGGGAGGTGTGTTCGTCGCCCGAGGCAACAGGTCGGTGGTACTGTGTGGTGCCAGTGGGGATGTGCCAGAAATAGATCTCTGATGAATCGGAGATCTCCCTCCAGCCCGGGGGCAGGTTCCCCTCACCCCACACGTCTGCTGATGGATGACAGAGGCACACAAAGACATATTGCATACGAGTACGTCACACAAACATCAACATATGCGTGCTTGCGCACAGGAAGGCTATGCAATAACACATGATCATGACGCACCACAAAAGGCTGTTCACACACACAGGGATGGACGGGTACATTTCACCGATGATCAGCATGTCTCTACTCTAGTTTCTGTTGTCATAGCAACTTGGGCCCATCCCCTGTAGTTGGACCCAGTGAGCAACAGCATCTCTCCTTTTCTGCCTCTGCTAGTTCTTTTTATACCTTCTTATATCTCTCTCCATCCCGTCATGATCTCAAACTATTGCCTTCATCCTCCTTTTTGTCATCCTTTTAAATCCTCTTTTACTAAAAAATAACAGCTTTGTTTTTATTCTCTCCCTTTTCACACCCTGCTATCTGCATTACCTATATCCTTCTATCCATCCTAGTCCCTCCCTGCACCATAAGGGGGATCCCTTGGGCCTCGTAGGTCCTGCATTGTTGACTGGTTTGGCCATGAAGAGGCTGATGGTAAATTCCGTGATGAAGGTTGGAGGTCGAAGGACGGAAAAAATAATTCGGACTGAAAGGGCCGCGCGATAGGGGCATTAGTAAAATAGGAATGGAAAGACAAACATACACACATGTCAAACCTGTCTCTCTTGGAGTCTGAGGGGACGGTGTCTCCTGGGACAGCGTGGTCCAGCTGGAGTCTTCCTCCTCTGACGGAGTTTCAGGAGTCAGATCCATCCTTAAGCCCACCCTAGGGAGCCCGGTGTCATGTCCAGCATCCGGCACGGTGGGGGGAGCCCGGTTCCTGGTGGGGGTGTACCTTTCCGCAGTGCGGGCCAGTTTGGGAGAAGAAGGCGGGAACTGTTGCAGGAACTGGTTCTCGTTGTTGGGGTGCAGCTCGACCTTGATAACCCGGGGCTGGGAGCTCCGGGGGGGTTTTGCAGGACTGCGTGGACTTGGCTGGACCTGGGCACAGAGCTCCTCTCGGATCTGGGCTGGAGGAGGGTTCTGGAGTCGGTTGTGGTTGTCTGGGACCCACTCTGGGCTGTTGGTGGAAGAGGAAGAAGTGGGTGAAAGGGGAGCTTCCAACACTACTGGTAGCAGGGGCTGCCTTAGTTTATGCGTGGGGTCAACGTCCTCCTCTTCCTTCTCCTCCTCTTCCTTCTCGTCCTCCTCTTCCTCCGCCACCGGCTGCACCTCTTCCTTCTCTTCCTGGCAGGTCTGCTTGCTGATGGGCTTCTCCTCCTTTTGGCTCTCCCTCTCCTTAGCAGGGCTGGCCTGCTCTTTCTCTGGAGATGGCTGCTGCTTCTTCTCCTCCTCCTCGTCCTCTTTGTTTCCCAAACTCAGGTCCAAATCCCAGCCCTTCCCTGGATGCTCGAAGAAGCTCTTGGTCCTTCTGCGGAACGGGGGCAGCTGCGAGTTGTCTTTTCCTAATTCGAGCCAGTCAGAACTGGGATTATTGATGAGATCGGTGTGAATTTTGCCCTCTGTGTTGGCCCGGCTCAGCTCCTGCTGCTGACTCTCAGCTCGTCTCTGCATGTTAGCGCCATTCTTGGCCAGTTTGGGGTTGGTTGTGTTAAACAGCGAGGAGGATGACGAGGATGAGTAGAGGGCGGAGCTGGAGGAGGACTTGGTCGGTAGACCCCTCCCTCTGGTCGCAGGTTGGTTTTTGGAGGACATAGCCAAGTTGTCACTTATCCCCATGGCGCTCCGCACGCTGGTCATGGCGTACCTCTGACGGCTCTTTGGCAAAGTGGCCGAACTTCCGCTTTCCATGGACTCCTTGATGACGTCTCGCCCGAGCAACTGGTTGTATGAGGATCGAAGGCTAAGCGAGGTGGGAGGAGTCGCAGAGGTGCCGCTGCGGTTGGCCAGCCCCACGTTCGACGGGGAGGAGCCAGAGCGGGAAAGAGGAGGAGTTTGTACCGACATCATGGCTGAAGGGAAATACACTGTCGGGATAGAGCTGATGAGAGAGGAGACACGCCGTCAGAAGACATGTTACAGTGTATAATAAAATAAAACCCAACTGGTTTTGAGGTCAATGCCATATTTGATATGAGATATTTAAAAATGAATCACATGTTAACACACAAACACGTCACGTTATGGATTTTCATTTGATTATGAAGATTGAGAAGGAAGTATTGCTCATTTTCCCTAAAGCAGACAGAGTGAGAACAACACTCCTTCCTGATGGTGCGAGCTCTTTGTATGGCTTCTCATCTCTCGGTGGTCGGTCACTGGGTTAGTTCATTTTTAAAAGCATTGTTCTCTGGCCTCTCAGCTTAGAACTTGTACTAAACTGTAATGCTACAAATAATTTAACACACAAGTAATGTCTGGGTGCGTTCCCCGTGTGTGTCTTTGACCAGCACAGGGGGGGTGACATCATCGAGTCGAGATGTTCGGTGCGGTGTCGCTCATTTGCATTTCTCTATCCGCTCTTGGAAACCACGAGCAGATAGAAACATCTTCCTCTTTGCTCTCAGGCTGCAGCTCAGCCCGTCTGAGCAGCCTTCATTTATAGAGCTGATTATTTTCCAGCCTTACACCCCGTTTCACTTAAGGTGTCACTGTTGAAGCGTTTCAAAAACACTGCATCAAAGACGTGAAGCTGGGTCGCATTTGCATGATGTTATGCGGAGTGAGTCAGACCATCGATGCATTCATTCAGGACTCACACAGCTGAGCAGTGAGCCCGTCCGCGGGGAGGCTAACCCGCTAACCGTGTCTCTCTCCTCTCTGGGTGGATCAGCCCTGTGATGCTGAACAATGACAGATGGATAGCAACAAAGACAGTAGCAGAGTCAGCGGGATTTCAAGACACAGCACATGTATGGCTTGCTTTACCGCCACGTCAGTCTTTGAATGATCCAACTGGTTCTTAACTGTGAGAAGATGGTTAACGGCTGAACACAGACACAGAAAAACACCACCGCAGCGCCTTTTGACGAGAAACCTGGAAAATACCAACACAGCTGATTTTAAAGCATGACAAGATCTTGGGAAAGGACAGAGGCAGGATTTTGGAAAGCGCAGAATCTGTGGATACTGCACTCTTTTCATGCGGGGCCCCTATGCCCCCCCCCCTCTCCCCGGGCGGTTTGTCCCTCTGTCACCTAACAAGACAAGCAAAACAACCAGTTTGTGCTGAACCTTCACGCTCACACGCCGGGCCTGCGGTCAGACGCACAGACGGCGTCAACAGGTGCAATCTACCTCCGTCGAGTCCAGCAGCCTCGTCACATGATTCGTAGGTGACTAAGTCAAGTGGTGCACATTGTCTCCAGGCTCAAATTCACCTCCTGAAATGTTGTCCTTTAAACCTTTCAAAAGAGAATGTAAAAAAAAAGGCATTCACACCAAACTAAATGACACAGCAGCTGGATGGTTTCCACCAGGAAGCTACAAACTGAGCCCTGAGCCGACGGAGATGAAAATCATAGCAGATGTGTTGCATGACTCACAGGACAAATAAAAAATCCTGACACGACCCCCCCCCCCCCACCCACCAAAAGACACAGAGTGATGAGCATGCCGCATTCTTTCCGCTCTTTTTGTATACATCAGTTGCAGACAAACTGAACCATCTTTTAATTTCTCTACGGCCATGCAGGTCTTCATGGGGTACAGAGCAGAGCAAGGAGAGAGGATGCGAGGGAGGATGGGGGGGTGGATGAGGGAGGGAGGAAGGTTATTAGAGAGGAGAATGACACTGCAGTTTGCAGGACAGTGGGGCCACAGTCAACACACGGTGTTGTTCTCAATACATCTGTTGTGGTCTCCAACAGCTGAGGTCATTCATGAGATGAAAAAAGATTTAAGCAGCTGGTCCCAGCAGCAAACTTTACATCGTACTGATAAAGAATAATAAAGTCATTATTCATTCTGCTGCTCCTCCATACGTTCACTCTGCTTGCAAATATATGCCAAGAAACAGAAGACAGAAATTACAGGGATATCGTGTGACAATAATAATAATACAACTTCTCGACAGACAAAATACAATGTCATCTCTATGTTTTTGGATTAACCTTCGTAAATGTTTTTACGTTCATTCGGCATGTAGGCAAATTTACAGAGAAGACTGTTTTTAGGCCTGAAGGTCACATTACAGGGAAAGATCAACTTCTAGTTCATTCAATGCATTGGATATTCATCATCGGGTAATATCTCCCGACAGACATGGCAGCCCGCCGCTATAACTCACTCCCTGTAAGAGGAGGCCTCCTCTCCCAACTCCGGACTGCTCCCTCTGCTTCACAACGGAAACGCAACAGATGAAAGCACAATCTGGAGACAAAATGAACTCGAAAAGTCGATGATGATGTCATGCGTGGACTATCTTGCCCCCCCCCCCCTCTTTTCTTGCTTCCGTCTCATTAAACTCCCTCACAGCGTTAGATCCTCTTTAAATCCACCCCAGCGATCAGGATGCAAAGGTGGACTTCCCATTTTTTGGGCGGAATCAAAGCTGTCGATTTATGAAGAGACGCAATAACATCACCGGCATCGAGCACCATCACCCCGCCGCACTGGGAGGGGAACGCGTCCCACCGAGAGCATCTATTTACATCCACTCACCGCTTCAGTCAGCCTGCGGGCTTCCGCTCCCACGACGAGACGCACACGGACACACGCACGCAGCAGTGAGCAAGTCCGAGATCGACAGCGGCTTTTATGTGCCACTCCGCCCCGTAGCTGCAGCCGGCCGTCCTTTATCGGATCACATCATCTGCCCTCCCCAGCGCGGCTCGGTGGTTCGCTGGCGGCCGCGCTCAGCGTTCTCTCTGCGCCAGAAGGAGCCCGGAGCGGCGCGGCGCTGTGGAGCGCGCAGCGGCCAATCACCGGCGCGGACGCAGGACGCACGGCGCGCGCACGGGGACGCAACCGTAATAAATCTTCCGGCCTTCTTACTTTGCAAGTCGGGTAATGAAATCACACATCATCGGAGGGCGTCACGTGGTGCTGCGAAGAGCCGCGCTGCGCCGATGACTCGATGTTGTGCGAAGATTTACTTTGTTCCTTAATTGTGTGCAGTGAAGTTATTGCAATGAGGACACGCCCACACTATGGCATCTACGTCTAGTTATTGTTACAAAACACAGGATACTGATTTCTAACTGCAAAAAATAAGCAGCAAGGCACCCGTAAATGCTTTTAAAGGATTCATTTTAAATGTGTTTTTTTCCCTTTTATAATCAGTACATGATCTTCCTCACAGTGCAATAGTTTTAAATTTAACGTTTGAACCAACCAAACACATTTGTTGTCTTGCTCTTCCACAAAGAGAACGTAAACAGTCATACTGAACATTCTACTTTAAAGCACTTTATCGGTTTCAGAGCATGTCACACTTATATAACTTGCTTTTATATGATTGATACCACATGAAACCATTACAAGGCACATTAGATCACATTTCTTACCCACAGAACTTAAAATGGCAAAAAACAATAATGCATAAAAACAAATAAAAATATCTTCTATATTTCAATTCTGCACACAATATTATAAAACCGTATATCCAACAGGTCATTCAGCATTATAGAACATCTCAAACTGAATATCGATAAACAAATAAAGTATAAAATAGATTCACTGTAATACAGACGTCACAATATGTACACAACTAACACACCTTGACCTTTCTCCTCTGGTGAATATACATTCACATTTACAAAATACATTCCTCAGCTAGATTGTACAAACTCATGAGAACTATCCGATGCCCACAGTCCACTGGCAGGCCGCTCCCGCAGTGCTTCGTGGATGCAGGTGAAGCGGCGAGGAGGACAGTGACGGGGACACACACAGGCTCCCGGTGCTCCAGGAATGAGACTGCAGTGGAAGGGCGACAGGGCGACTGGAGGCGGGGGGGACGCGGAGGGCCGTAGAGGAGAGCGGCCGCTTCAGCCGCCGGTCGGCTGCAGGGAAACACGGAGCAGAGCGGATGCAGCGCAGCACTGACTCTTCTGCTGAGGAGGTGACAGAAGAAATGAATAGCTGATATTCTCACAGGTTTATTGGCTCATTAAGAGCTCATCACATGCAGTGTCATCACTAACAAATGCGCACAATCCAGTGACTAACACAAATGTGAAGTGTTCCCTTTGTGCCTACCCTTGTTGAGCGCATCGCTCAGAGGCGTCAGTAAGCTCTTGGCCTGCTTGTTGCCTGCGCGAGCGGCTCGCTTGTAGTATTCAACAGCGGTCCTCAGATTCTGCTGCACCCCGAAGCCGCTCTCAAAACATTGACCCAAAAACAGCAGGGCGGTGTCGTCCTGCGCACATGACCAAAAATGAACGTGTGATTTAGCCCATATATGCTTCCGGAATTTGGGACTAAATGAAAGCATTTGTGAAGAGGTCGGTAGAAAAAAAAAATGATATTACAATATTACATCAAATTAAACCACACCAGGAACATGAATATACAAATGTCCCTATCAGGGGAAAGACAACAGATTGGTGCGTCTCAGCAATGAGACAATCCGAAATGCTGTAGCTCTAAAAGGATTTTAAGACGGTGGGGACACCGTGTTGACAAATACAGAGCGGCTGTGCAGTGGGAGGAGAGGTGAAATCTCAGCTGTTAAACCACAGCTAAAACTTCAGAAGCGTCTAGAAGGCCGATCCAGAAGGGCACTCACTCCGCTCTCTGCTGCCATCTCTAGGTAATGGACGGATCTGCTCCCGTCCCTCACTGACTGGCGGGTGTAGACCGAGGCCAGGCACACCTGAGCCTGAAGAGGAAGAGACACTGTCAGGTATTATTTTCTAAAAACCAAAAAGAAAATTAATGTTACGAGTCCATAGCTTGACACTGAGACTTTTGAGCAGCTCTTTCTGCGATGATACTGTGTGAAAGAATTAAGAGTTAACAAGCGTTTTTCCCGATTTCCCACCTCACTCAGTCCGGCTGCAGCAGCCTGTTCTAGCAGGTGGATGGCCGTGTTCAGCTCCTCTTTACTCTGGTGAGCCTTGCTGGTCAGAAGCAGCTTCGCATAGCGGTACTGGGCCTGGTGGTGACCCCCCACTGCTGCCTGCCAATAGTAATACAGAGCCTGCAAAGGAAAACACACAAGAGTCCTCTCAGAGAGGGTTCTTCACGTGGGAGTCAAGTGAGTGTGACGTTTTTTCAAACTGACGAACCACTCATGACTCTCACCTTGTCCCTGTCCTGAACGACTCCTCTGCCTTTCTCGTAGCACACGCCCGTGTTGAACTGGGCCTTGCTGTAACCCTGCTGAGCTGCAGCTAAAAAACATGTAAAAGCCTCCTTGTAGTTTTCACTGTTGGTACTTTCTAGACCTGTAAACAGAGAGACAACAATATCAGCTGTAGGCGGACAAAAACAAGTATCTAATGCAAAGGACTTGAAAACCCCAAAAAGGGGGAACATTGAGTTGGACTGAATGTTTGAAAATGATTTTGTGTTTGCTGTGTTTAAAATCCCTACCAATGATGTTGAGGATAACGGGAATGCTGCCATCTCCCACATGCCGGAGATTCAGTGCAGCTCCTGCCAGCTTCTGCTCATCAGACAGCATGTCCTGAAAACATCAACAATAAGATTTCAGTCAGTCCTTTGCAGGGATAAAGAGAAACATGCATCTTTTATTAAAATACACTTCAAGGAGGCCGGACTTCACCTTGTCATTGGCATCTGCTGTCTCTTTGCCGTCTTGGTCGGCATCATTCTGCAGAGGACAGGACTCTGACAAAAACAATCCCTCTGTGAGAAAGGCAAGAAAAATGCTTTATTACCCTCATCCTGCAAATACTGGGTCAACAACAGTTTGAATAAACAATGATTTTTAAACTACGACTTGCACAGAGCTCAGAACAAACCGGGGAGAGGATGATCACTGGGAGGCTCCCTGGCGGCCTGAAGACTGGAATCCCCCGAACTGCTGCTGCGGCTCTGAACCGGATCTTGGTTCTGCATCTCTGGTCCCTCCTGCAGACACAACACCCTTCTTCCCCTGGGAACGACATCTCGTCTGGACACTAGAGAAGCCAGGCCGGTGCATTTGAGGGGTTTGGGGTTGAGATGTTAAATGTTGTTTATTTAAAACTCTGGTTTGTATGAAAAGGTGAACCATCAGCTGGCCTTTTTGCTTCTTTGCAACAATGCAACTCACAGTTCTCCAGCAGAATGCGGTAGCCACACTTGTGCAGGGTGGAGGGGGCCGTTAGGGCTCCGGGGTTCGGACTCGGCTCAGAGGTCGAGGAGAACTGAGAGTGGATCCTCCTGCAGATCTGCATGAACAGAACTGCTGCAGCGCCCTGCGGTGAAACACTCAGTCAGTCAGTCACTGCTACTCCTAGTACCAACATACTGGCTCCTAGGGATGGTCGAACATGGGCCAATGAGCGGTTACATGCACACAAAAAACACTGTCTATGCAGAGATATCAGGTAACTAAGGAAATCAGACAGCACTTGCGAAGCATATGCGAAGAAAGTGTCCCGAGTGTCGAGTCTCCGTGGCACATTTTTGGCTTCCTTGCTGTACACTAAATTAGCCGTTAACAGGAGACCACCGACTGGTGCAAAAAAAAAAAAAAAAGAATCCGCTAATGGCAAAGGGAGAGAATATGTGAGATCCATAAGTGTACCTGACCAACTGAAGCATATCTTGCACAAAAGGCTTGATTAAGATTTGTGTAATAGTTGTATTTATTTGCACTTGCTAGCTTGACATTCTAACAATCTAATTTGTAAACAGATGTATTTACTACACTTGTACAAACAAATACGTGGGGAGGGAGAATTGTGTGCAGTAAGAAGTTAGTTTTGGTGTTGAAAATAGTTGATTTGGACGAATTTCTTTTCGCCTTGAGGGGGTCTGAATGTCATCATGTACTATTGATCTAATCAGTCCACACGGGTTAAACCATTAGAGGGACCAAGAGAGACGGTGCCTGACTGACACTTTTCTTGAGAACTAACTGTTGAAGAGCTGAAGACGTAGGCGTGTGAGGAAATATAGAGTGCGTTTGACATCAGAGAATGCAAAAGACGCACCCATCCCACAGCATCCAGGGCTGTGTAACGTGGAACCTCAGCAAAGCCGAGACGAAAGCTCCTCTGTTCCTTCCTCCGCTCTCCACCCTCCTCTTTTTGAGAGCTGACAGAAAAACAGCACAAACAGAAAAATGACACATCCGTGTTAGTTTCTATTTTATCATATTAAAACATCACAGAAATATTCAACTTGAGGCACAAAGTTTTGTTTCTGCGCCCTCGACTAACCGTCCTCATGCTTACAGGAGATGCTGTGTGATGATGCAACATGCTGAAAGGGAGGCAGGGAAAGTGCTACGAGTCAAGAACGGGTTCAAAGGCGGAGCAAAGAAATCAGAAAGCAAAGGAGGACGTAGTCTCCGAGGTCTGACCTTCATTCAAAAGGGTTTTTCTTTGCATCAGCTAAGAAAACGGCTTGTGGTTCAAGGGCAAAAGCAGTCATGAGATCAAAGTAAGAAGCAGAGTGCTTTTCTTTCCTCTTTTTTCTCTAGGTTCAATTCAAACCCAAACGAGAAAAAGACGAGGCCGAGGTGTGGAAAGTACCTGCCGTCAGAAGGGTGCTGAGGGGATGAGAGGACTCCAGAGCCGTTGATGATCTCCGCCTCCCCAAGTCCAGCAGGCTGCCCCGGGCTCTGCGGGAGGCGCAAGGAGTTGCTGCCATGGCACCGATGCAAAACTGAGAAGAAAAAATGAATTAATGTACAATATTCACATTTCATTCAAGGTTCAGTCTCCTCGAAACTAACGTTAGGTGACATAAACACGCAGAGCTAACGTTAGCTTAATACAAACACGCAGAGGTAACGTTAGTTAATACAAACACGCAGAGCTAACGTTAGCTTAATACAAACACGCAGAGCTAACGTTAGCTTAATACAAACACGCAGAGCTAACGTTAGCTTAATACAAGCACGCAGAGCTAACGTTAGCTTAATACAAACACGCAGAGCTAACGTTAGTTAATACAAACACGCAGAGCTAACGTTAGCTTAATACAAACACGCAGAGCTAACGTTAGCTTAATACAAACACGCAGAGCTAACGTTAGCTTAATACAAACACGCAGAGCTAACGTTAGCTTAATACAAACACGCAGAGCTAACGTTACGTATTAATAACAGGCTTCTCAAAGAAACAACACGGCATGTGACGTTGATAGTAGAATGTTTCGATGCGGTTACTCTCACCTCTTCCAACAAAACCTTGAACTCTCCACATGGTTTTAGCGTCAGAAGTCTTTAAAGGTTATTTACCGGTACGACATGTTTATTTATTTATTCATGTCCAGTTTCGTCATAGGCTCGTCTGGCCCCATGAATAGCGAGAGAACTTGACACCCCCCGGTCGTCTGCCCTCCGGTAAATAATGCGCTCACAGCGGAACACCGGAAGAGGACTTAGAAGTGCTTCCGGTGACGCAACCCAAGCATCTGAAAAAATGGTTCCCAGCGTCATAGCGCCCCCACGTGGTGTCACGTGGGAAAGGTTTTACAGCTGATCAAAGGTGTTAGGGAGCACTGTAGTCTTATGCAACCAGTTTATAACAGGCTCCCCTTTGGTTTATTCTAGATCAATATGTCTGAATAACCCTCTAATGGAGGGGTCATCACCTCATTTTATTCACTGACAACAAAATGTGTCACAATAAAACCACAATAAAGTATAATTACTTTAAAACAGATTATTTATATACAAAAGGTGACTTTTTTATTTTGTATCCTAAATCTTTTAGGCCGACTAATATATATATTTTTGCTGAAAAGGGAATTTACGATTGCAGTGGCTGAGAACATGTGCTTTTTTAAATCTATTTTTTGATTTATCTCTCTGAAAAGGAGACTCTAATTAGATGACACGTGGTTAGAGTGTTAATAAGGCATTTATTTACTTGTTTAACTGTGCTGCACTCACACATTTATCTAGATTAGTAGCATAGGTGTTACTCATCACATTAACAATGAATGAGTTATAGTCTGTGTACCTTATTGAGCAGTCACATTGGGACCGTGAGCAGGCACGCACAAAACCAGGAGCCTGAACCTGTACCAGCTAAAGGGAATTATGATTTGCAATTGATTGACTTTAAAGTGACAGTCTGAACGCACATCTAGATAGATCTGTATCCATCTATCTATCTATCTATCTGTCTGTCTGTCTGTCTGTCTGTCTGTCTGTCTGTCTGTCTGTCTGTCTATCTGTCTATCTATCTATCTACTTATCTAGTTGAATGGAGGATTCCCTCGGGTTTAGGACTGGATTTAGTAAACCACCCACAGCTCATCAGTGACTGTTTGGCTTTTCTTTGCTGGGCCAATAGATCAAACAGTGACGCACGCCTTCACTCTTACTGGAAACACACACTCTTCTAGTCCAATGGGGCTAAACGGCGGGCCGGGGGGAGGGAGATGTGATGTTGTAAAGTCAGATGAAACTTGGATTAATTCCCTTCACGACCAGTTTCCATGGTGACACAGTCATTGGGTTTTTCAATTACCATCTTCTCTCGGGCAAAAAAGTCTAGTCTACACTAGTTTGTAATGTTAGCAAAATCTCTCTCTGCACTGCCAAATTATATTTGCTGATTCGCCTGAGGCCAAATTTGTCTGGGCAATAAGGAAAAACACTGAGTTGAGCCGGAAGTCCCACCAGATTGACTAATTGAGCAGTTTGTGTTTACCAACGTTTCAGTCTGTACTCAGAATCGCAAATTTGGGAAATTTAAAGCAGGGAGGAGACTTCATATGTGCTAAGCAATTTTTGAATTCCCATTTGCTTTATTTATCTTTATTTTCTAACTTTTAAACCATTTCCTCCAGGTCGCAATTTCTGGCTGCCTGCTGCTTGTTGGCAGCTGTTTTAACATTTACTGTTGTACGATTTAAAGGTACTTTTAACTTTTTCCCTTAAGTACATTCATATTTCCGTTTCAGAGTTTAAAAGGTTATATATTAAGCCTATGCTGAATTATTTGACAAGGTTTTGGATTCATTGCTTCTACTTATGCTTAGTATTTTCTAATTCAAGCATTGGTGCAAGGTCCTTTCTCACACACCCACACACACACACACACACACACACACACACACACACACACACACACACACACACACACACACACACACACACACACACACACACACACACTCACTGCCGTGATGCGCCCCTCCAGTCCCCTCACCCCGACCTCTGGAATCTCAAGTCCTCGTACTTTTTATTCAGAAGAAGGGGAGGGAGGTGGAACCCAACTGGATGACCCTTTTATTTTGTTAGCTGTGTGTGCTGGTGTGAAGATCTTCTCGTGATGTGTGTGTGTGTGTGTGTTTGAGCATGTGACATGTGTACCTTTTCATATACAGGACTTGACCATCTATCCAGATAATCTGTGGACATTGAATGGAGGATTACGGAGGAGTTGTTGAGCTCAAGATGTAGTTTGTTTGTTTGTTTGTTTGGGGCCCTTGAGCTGGAGAACACGCGTTTCCGTTCTAGTGAAGACTTGACTCTCCTTATACATCTGCACACTTCAAGGCCTCCAAACCTCCAACAGCTTGAAGTGAGAACGAAAGAGTGAGATTGGTGTACTAAATGAAGTGAAGGGGGCGGGGGATTTAAAGAAAAGACACATGGGGGGGTCCTTGCCCCTCTCCTCCCTTTTTTTCTCTCTCTCCCTGCTGGTCTCCTTGGTCACACACACACACACACACACAAACACGGACGAGGGGCTCAGTCCTGCGATGGCCACCAACCCCTCGGAGGAGAGCTCTCCGGTCCCGGCCGCCGCAGCTCCACAGCAGCCCGGCTTGGAAGCCCGAGTAGAACCCGGCCCAGCGGTGGTGATGATGCCTCCTGAGCCCAGCCAGGCCCAACCCGGCGGGGCAGAGAAAGAGGATGAGGAAGACGAGGACGACGGGGGAGGCTCCGTGCGAGTGGCGGAGAACGCGGGAGGACAGAGTGTGGACCCGGAGCGGGTGGAGGAGAGGTTCAGGATTGACAGGAAGAAGCTGGAGAACATGTTGTACGGTGAGTGAGCGGAGATGTTCCTCACGCTGAGACTAACCATGCACGCCGTTATCATCTTCACTCTCCAGCTCTGCCTTCAGAGGCAGAGGCTGTTTAATGTGACGTCTGTGTGGTTTGTGTGTGTCTCTCGTGCGTTAAGATGTGGGGGGGGAGGCACCTGATCCCGTGTGTCTGCCAGGTCCTCCAGCTGGCTGCGCGCTCGTCACACCATCGGTGTCACTGCCATGCGCTTTACTCATGGGGCGGCCCCCCCTCCCCCCTTCCCCCAACCCCACCATGATTTATGACCTGCAATGGCAAATTAATTCAGAAGTCTTTCTTGCTGTTATCATTCCTGTGTGGGAAGCAGAGGTACCTGCCCCCCCCCCGTTAGTCATCTCCCCCGTGCTACTGGGGTTACTCGTACACGTTCCTTTTGGATCTTGCAGTTTAAAAAACAACAAAAAACATTGTGGTCAAGTGGGAGGTCTCCGCACCACTGGTGTGATTAGTTGTCTCTCGGCTAATTTGTGGTCCCCCCCCCCTCCCTCCCCGACCACCACCTTCTCCCTCTGTCTCACACTGTTCTCTTCCCATTCCTCAGCTCTGGCCAGCGTAACCCCTAGCGATGAGGGGAGAGGGGGGGGGTGTGGCCGTTCCTGCCCCCCCCAATCTCCCTTGGCCTGTAAATGTCACCGCGGAGCGATGGCCTTTTAAAATTGTTTATGTTCCCGGCAACCTCTTGTTCCAGTCGCTTGGCAAATCTCACACAGGTCAACATTTAAATGTTGACTTTGCACACAAGCTTGATGTGGAACGCTTGTGCTGCAAACAGAGGAACTTTGTGCTACTGACCAGCACAACGTGATAAAGCACATTGCAGGAAAAGTGCGGTCCTCTTTATCTGTCTATTCTTTCTTTTTTTAATGTGTTCTTCCAGCTCCGAGGCACGGAGAGGGCGAGACAGGGGAGGAGTTTTTTGAGAGAGTAAGTACAAGGCCGCACTAGGTAAGAGGTATTTACAATTCTAGCAGCCATCCTCAGTGAACGCCAAAGATAATTCTAGTGCAGAAGGACTTCAGCTGGAGCGTTGCCAGGTCGACATTTGTTCCGCACTCTGCATCCAGTGTTTACTGGTTTCGTGGATGTGATAATTGTAGTCTTTGAAATGCAAACAGGGCTCTGTATTCACGGGGTGGAAGCGATCGGCTGTGTTTCGGTGTGTCATTAAGTGTTGCTGTTTGCGGCACACAATGAGGGCTCTTTCTTCCTCCCCTTCCTCGCTCCCTTTGTTTCCGCTTCCACAGGTGATGAGAGAAACTGACACTCAGGTGAGATGGCCGTCCAAGCTGAAGATTGGAGCCAAGTCAAAGAAAGGTGACGCCGCACGAGTGCTGTGTGTTTTGTCTCCATCCTGTCGCAGATATTTCTACGTTCCAATGGGATGACGGAACATTTTCCTTTTCCCGTGTAACCCATTTAGAAGTGTATAGAACCTAAACTAAACTCCTGTATCGATCCAGATCCACATGTGATGGTGGAAGGGAAGCAAGACAATGTTCTGAACGCCAAGAAGAAGATACTGGAAGTGCTGGAAACCAGGGTGAGGGTCATTTGTTTGTATAGTTAAGTCAACAACATATGGTTTTCATACTCTACATCATAATTATGAATCATCTCTTTGATATAACAGTTAAGTTGATAGAGGAAGAGACCGTGCAGCCACTTTGTGCCTAATGGATCTGAATCTGTATGAATTTCATTGCGGTTCATACAAATTCCAGGTGAACAAGGTGACTTTAAAGATGGACGTGGCCTACACAGAGCACTCCCATGTGATTGGTAAAGGTGGTGGGAACATCAAAAAGGTGATGGAGGTCACATCGTGTCACATCCATTTCCCCGACTCCAACCGGCACAACGGGACGGGAGAGAAAAGCAACCAGGTGACAACATATGATGTGTGAGATACTCAAGCAGCTTTTGACCGAGACACTGACTGCCAAGATGCAAAAATCCAACATTCATTTGTTCATCAACTTCTACCAGGTCTCTATTGCTGGACCCATAGAAGGAGTGGAGGAGGCCCGGAGGAGGATAAGAGTGAGTGTTCACTGTAATAGAAACTGCACAGGATCGATTTTTATGCGTCTCAAAACGCAGTTTCTTCACTCTGGGTTCTTCACACATCAATAGAATGATTAGAAGCTCTGGCACCGAGCTGACAGGTATATCTGTCAAAAAAGCCACCGTCTGCCCCACATCTCCTCATTTCCACCCTCATCCGCTCTCTGCCTCTTCTCATCCCACTCTTTTTTTTTTCTTCTTCCAAGGACCTTCAGCAGTTGTCCTTGACCTTTGACCTTCCAGTCAGCCTGGTGCCCCAGGCTCTGCCAGACGCAGGCTCTCCGCTCATCCAGCAGGTAGTGCAGACTTTGGGGGTCAGTGTGAGCTTCAGGGCCGTGCCACCTCATCCTCAGGCGCGACCCAACTTCTACGAAAGCTGCTGCACCGTCTGGGGCCTGCAGGGCAGCGCCGCCGCCGTCAAGGTCAGCGTCAAACATGGAGAGTCCAACTGGATCCCGTTCACAGGTCATGCACCTCAGAATAAGGTCCAATGTATGTCGCCCGCTGGCAGAAGGCAACCTGCATCCTGATGGATCTGTTGCTGGGGTCGGAGGTCACGGGCGGCACGGTGAGCAGCCAGATGGATGTCACGTCCCAGCAGCATCTCTTTCTGTTGGGGCAGAACGGAGCTCACTTTCTGAGCGTCATGCACCAGACCCAGACTCAAATCATCCTCCCGGACCTCAGCGCTCCTCAGAGCCCCCCGTCACTGCTCATCCAGGGAAGCCCCGAGGGAGTGTGCCTGGCTCGCCAGCAGATGATGGTACAGCGCCGGGGTTTTACTTTGTTGGCAAGGAATTAGATAAAAGAGCCATAGTGTGAGGTAGAGAGTGCAGATGTTTGTTCTTGTGATTTCTCGCATATGTCAAAATGTGTTTTTTTCCTTTTCTGTGTTCTTTGTGTCTGTACGCACATCCAGGACTGTCTGCCTGTGTGTTTGATGTTTGACATTCGCGAAGACGGAGAGGCGGATCCCTGTAAACTGGCTCAGATGATGCAAAACCTGGGAGTCTTCATCAGCGTAAAGCCCAAAGTAAAACAGACCAGCAAGGTACAACTTTATCGGCGTAGATTTGCTGCTTGTCCTCACAATCTCCTCTCCTCGCGTCCTTTGTTTTGTTATGATGGAACTAGTCTCACTAAATACTAAATACTAAATAAATAAGGATTTTAAATGCAGTGTGTTGAATACTAACGTACCGTTGTCAGTCAGTGGTGGTGAAAGGTCTGGAACGGAACATCTCCTGCCTTTATGAGGCCCGCCGTTTGCTCCTCTTGTTGGATTCCTGTGAGACCGCCGAGGTAACAGAGATGGCCCCCGAACCCGTGGCAGCCGGCGGCGGGCTGGCCAGCTATTGGCTCAACATGTTGCTGCAGCAGCTGCGTCTCTCCGAGCAGGGTGAGCATGCACACGCGCGTGTATCTCTGTGGGTTTTCACCCAATTGTCCTGGAAACGGAAAAGAGCCACTAGTGCAACACAATCATTTAAGGGAAATGATGTACACTTTTGTCAGCTATTTGTTTAACCTCTTAAACTTAAATGTCTGTCAGTTCCATTCAGTTCGATTCACTTTCATGCACATTGCAAAATATGATGCATGGATGGAAACTTTTTAACTCTGTAAACCAATATGATCTTCATTCACCATCATGTGCCGTCTTCTCGCTCAGGCTCGGTGCCCGTTATCCCTCCAGAGCTGTTATCCGGCACCAAGCTCCGGCCACCACCTCCGCCAGGCCTCAGCCCTCACGCTGACGAGGGGAGGACGGGAATGAAGGGAACAGACAGCCGCCCGCTGGAGAAGGTTGGAGACTTTAGTTGAACCTGGACCTGGACCCGGCAAACAAACCTCAAAAGAAATCAAGGCTAAAAGCACCAAATTCTTTACTAGATCCTAGAAAATGAGGACCAGTCGTGCCAACCAGAGGACGAGAGCCCCGCCGTGGGGGTGATGTCATCATCTGGGGGGTTAACAGGGCGAAGGGGGAGTCTACAGAGCCCTGAAACTACAAAGGTGTTCAACCACGGCAGGCGCCATTCGACAGGGCAGGCGCTGACATACAGGTGAGCGTCACCTGGATAGAACATCTGCTTTCATTACTCGTGGAGTCTTTGTGTCGGCTCACATTAATGAACAAGTGAACTAAACGAACCGAGTCACAGCCTGATGGCCGACCTTCAGGGGACCATGTTTTGGTCTCCAGATGGAACATTGCTATTCACTTCAGCGTGGTTAACACACGCACACACACATACGCACACACACTGGCGTGTGCCAGATTGGTCGAGAATGTCTACAAATTTTGTAACAGTTAGAGAAAAGTCACCTCGCGCATCTCATCTATATTTTCCTTTGTTCTTTTTGTTTCAATATGCTTCAATATTTCATATCCATGATGCAGTTTTGCTGCTGTTGCTCTCGGGGAAGAAAATGTCAGATTCTTCACGCGGCAATCAGAGTTTAACCGAACCTCGTCTTTCAAACTCGTTTTTATTCATGTGGAGGTTTTTTTGTTTCTCCTGAATGTGCCAGATTGTTAAACACAGAAACGGAGGGAGGGAGGAGCGAGCGAAGGAACAGCCTGAAGAGAGACGTGATGATGCCTCAGGATGTTTGCTCTGACTCATCCGAGGCCGAGGTGAGGAAAAACACTCTAATGTGGCCAACCTAATTTAGCAACATCTACAGATGAGTGATAAGACCAACAAGTCTTTATGAACCCCTGAAAGCCGCTGAAGGTGTAGCGATTTAGACACACTTGCAGAGGAGAGAGAGACAGTGGCAACGCGATTCAACACCTCAAACTTATTTATATCAAACGATAGACGATACAGAAGATTACAAACTGCTGGCGCGTTTGTTGTGTTATGACCTATTGATTTACAAAACCCAGACCAGGGTGCCATCAGATTTTGAGAATGGTTTTCTGGGTTTGCTTGCTTCTCTTCACGTTTGTTGTCGCTCACTCTTAAAGGTCACTGAGAGGAGGATTAACAAGTTTGCTGCCACAGCAATATGTTCCTTCTGCCCGTGCTGAGCAACTGCAGGGAACAAATAATTCAATTTCATGCATTATTTACCCTCTCTATTTGTTGTTTGTGCTCCGTAGGGATACGACTACGAGAGGAAGAAACTGCTGGCAACCAGAGGTTAGTGCTCCGACATTTTTAATATTTCACCTACTGGGGTTTCAAGAGCTCTGCACAGGCTTCAGCGGGGGAGCCTTTCTTTCCTGCTTCCATGCAGTACACGTGTTCTGCCAATAGACATATTAAACACACATTTTAATTTGGCTCAAAATGACTGTATGTTGTTGTTGTGCTTTGTCAAACAGCCACCTGTATGGAGATGAACTCAGCACAGGTTGTAAAAGTACTTAGCTTAGCTTCTCAAACGACACTAAATCCAAAAAATCATTTGGTTTTTGTCATGTCGTTGAAAAAACATACTTTAATATCATATATATCATAAGATAAAAGGGGCTTATAATTAGTTCCTTTCAAGTACGATATGGAGGCAATGCGTTGATATCCCGGCCGGTAATAGAGGGAGTCCGTTTCACCGCCGTTCACTGCCAGGGCCACTGATGAAGGGGGCCTGTTTATGGGCTGCACCGTGCCAGCGTTATAATAGAAAAGCACTGGCACTCCCACTTTACCCACACGGGGGCCCAACACACAACCCACACATGCATGCAAACACAGTTGTGTGTGTTCCTCTCCCGAGCATACACGCGTGGACACGCACTCTCTGTCTCACACACAAACACACACACAGGAAACAGCACCTCATCCATCACGTGGAGTGAGAGATACTGGGAAGAGCTGTAGCCAAATGGTACTGAATTCCCTGAGTGTTGCTTCATGAGATTCTTATGAATTAGCAGTCTGAATGGGCCATCTGCCTCGCAGTCATTAGGACACCCATATGCCGGTGTGTGAATGGGACATCGACTGGCATAATAACACACAAACCACACAAGTGACCCACTCACCGGTTATAACCCTGTCGATGTCGTGCTCTTTGGAGTGATGTTGCGGTTGTTGTTTTCTGCCAGTGGAGCGCTGTCGCTTCAGAGCGTGTCTTTGCGTCAGCCATTTGAGTTTTATTTAGTATGCAAAATGCTGGCAAGGAGAGGCGAGTCATTATTTAATCCCCAGCTTGTCACATGTTTTCTGTTTTCAAAGCGTGAATTCGTTTTATTGCGCCACCTGTCCAGCATCAATCAGCAGACCACAGCCACCATCTTGTGAACATAGTGGAACATTAGGAAAAGTCAGTAAATGCAAGTTTCTTCTGGCAGCCATGCAGAGGAAGCCCGTGGTCACGGAGGTGCAGACGCCCACCGACACCTGGAGCGGCCTCGGCTTCTCCAAGTCCATGCCGGCCGAGGCCATCAAGGAGCTCCGCAACATCAGCCGCCGCAGCTACAAACCCTACCTGAGCATCGCCAACAGCCAGCCGCAGGTAGCGTCACGCTACGCTCTCTTACCCGGGTGTCTCCAGGGCTCCCTGTAAGCTCTGCAACTGCTCTGTGGCCTTTGAGGGAGAAGCAGACTCAACGAGGTCAATAAGAGCAAGAGGCCTTGCCACTAAAAACCTCCTCACGCCCAATAACTGTTTGACCTTTGGGGGAGGAGGTGCTGCGGTGAAAGCTTTGCAGATGACAGAGTATAGTTCCTATTCAATGCTGGTACAACTTCTGTCTCCTTCTAGCCATACGCTGCTCAGATGGGAAAGGTGTGTAACGGGAGCAACTGTGACAACTGGAGGGACAGACATGGATCCCTGTCTTCGTCCCTTCTGGTCTCCTCCGCCTCCTCCTCTTCCTCCTCCTCCTCCCCCTCCTCACCCCCGTCCACCTTCGCCTCATCCGCCTCCTCCTTCCCTGCGTTTGTGTCCTCGATTAACAGAAGCAGGAACGACAAACCCTGTGCGTTTGTATTTTAACCTCAGTACTTCCCCTTTCTCTCGTGCACCTCTAACGCTTTGACCTTCGACGTTCAGCGGAGAGCTTCCCGGGGAGCGGCAGCTACTTTGACGGCGTCTGCTCATCGAGGAGGGCGTCGACCTGCAGCCAGCGGAGCCCCTCCCCCCAAATGATGGACGACCTGCCCGAGCTGCTCGGCCAACTCGGCCTGATTAAATACATTGACGTGTTTGAACAACAAGAGGTAACAGTTTTTTTGTCAACTTTCCGTGGGCAGTTGCAAACACGCAGACGGGCTCGTGTCCCCCAGCGAAGGCATCATCAACGATCAATGAGCATTCTGATCACCCGTCCTCATCCAGATCGACTACCAGACATTCCTCACTCTGTCTGACGAGGATCTGAAGGAGGTAGGCATCTCCACCTTTGGAGCCAGACGCAAGATGTTGTTGGCAATTTCAGGTGAGAATTTGATTTTTTTTTTACGGGTGGCAGGTGGGGTTCTTCGCCTCCAGTGACCTCGTGTGTCATTCTGTTGTCTCCCTCCCTGCGCAGACCTGAACAGAGGCAAAAGGAGGCCGTCAGATACACCCGCTGTGAAGCCCGGCTACTTGGAGGGTGGCGCCAGTGGCCGACTGCCGAGAATCGTGGATCTGGAAGTGGCGGCTCAGAGCCATCACTGGTGAGAGGAGAGTCCCAGCAGCTCTGAGCTCTTCGGCATCTCAAACAGTACAGAGGGACACTGTTGGCCGAGCAGAGGTCCACCTGCCATAATTCTGCGGTTCTTTTTAATAATAAGTGGATACGTATTGGGATTCTCAGAAGAGCAGCAATTACTATGCAGACATTTTAGTCCAGCGCCTTTCCACTACAGCCAAATCCCAAAGTTCTTTTTGTAGAAAACCGAGGCAAGGTCTTCTCTTCCAGACAATAAATAAACTGTATGAAGCAGCATGTTGATCCTAGTGTCTTTCATCATCTTAAAGTGCATTAGATATTCACAAAAATGTAATTATAGTGACAATAAATAAATGTTGCCGTCGTCAAGACTGTATTTTTGCTCTTTTACTAGAGAGTTGACCAGGTTGTGCTTCACGTTAAACAGCACAGCCTGCGGTGTGAACTGGTCCTCTACTCAAAGCCAGGATCCAACCAACAGAGGGCACTGGTGTCACACACTGTGCTTATTAATTCCAGTCACATTTGACTTGCTTGAAAATAATGAACTTTTTGTAGGAGCAAACAGTGTTAACAGCCTTAGAGCTCCTGGTGTACAAGGTGGAGCAGCAACAATCAGATACTGAAGAAGAAAAAAAAGAATTAGAAATCCAAATAGGTAAATGCTTTTATGGCTGTGAGGGTAATGTGACACCTTTTAATGTGGTTTGGTTTCACCCGACTGCGCACCTAAAAGTTCCAATTTAATTAATCACTGTTGAGGTGTGAAGTCACTGAAACCGCTCATGAGTTTACTGTTTAATTCATTCAGGGAGACGGCTGCATGCAAGCCACTCAGTGCAATCAGACGGACCACATTGGCAGAGTATTAACTGGGCTGCTGTGATCGCTCTCTTCATTTTTCAAATTTGGGATATTGTTGGCTACCATATGTATGCAAATGATCCTAGAAAACCTCCACCGGGGGGGGGGGGGGGGGGGGGGTCATGAGTGGGCCTGAGCTCACGAGCTGCCTGGTGCAGCAGCAGCCAAGAATGAAAGAGAGTGCGAGTGGAAGTGGTGGGCTGTGACAGATTAGGGAGAGATGATCCCTACTTATTACAATGTCTCTGCCAATTACACAGGCAGGCTTTATACCAGCGATCCTAAAATCTGCTCCTCTGACCCCGAAGCACTGCTGGATTTCCTTTTTGTCAGGCAGTTAATTGCACTCCCTTGCGGTTGCAGGTCTCAATTGGTCCTTGATGGCAAAGCTAGAATGAAAGCTACCTGGAAGGAGCGGCAGCAATGAGGGGAGCCACTTGGGCCATTCAGCTGCCGAATGCTCTCCTGGCACGTGGCAGACTTCGCTGTCTGGTCTTTTTTTTATTTAAACGGCCTAAACCTCTCAATATTAAGAAGGTGAAGTTGAAGTTAAAGCTTCTTATCATCGGAGGGAAGACAATTGTTTTGATAATGGATCAAATTACAGTTCATTATATCCACTCTCCCGACTGCATTAAAAGTTTTCATTATGTGTTTGTTTTCATCGCCTGCATCTGAACCGTTTTGCTTGAATCTGAATCAGTTTTCAGCGCCAGCTCACGTTCATGTAAAGTACAAAATATATGCTACCGAACGGCCGAGAGACAGCGACTGGCACAGTAGTGCTTGGACCAAACAAAACCATTTCACATTAAATTGGAAACTTCATCAAGCTCCTCTTATTTCGTTCCAAAAAGGGCCACCAGTTAACAAAAACTTTTCGCTCGTCGTAGCCAACGAAAAAAAAAACCCCTCCATAGAGACCTCGAGCCACTGTGAGGATCCACTGTGCCATCTGTGGATAATTAAAAAGCTGCAATAGAGAAATAAAATAGAGGAACCAAATGCCCTGAGGTTAACACAACCACGCAAATGTCTTCCTGAGATGGAGATGGGATTCAGTGAGTGGGAGAGAGGAGGGGAATGGAAACAATAATCAGAGAGAGAGAGAGTGTGTGTGTTAATGTATGTGTGCATTAGTGTGTGTGTGAGGACAACAAGGGTTGTAAGTGAGTGCTGATGCGTTTTCGATGTGTCTTGAGGTGTTTAAAGTTAGAAAGTAGAACAAACTTCAATCAAAATGTAAATAATTTGCAGATGTTATTATTTGCATATAACCACTTTGTCTTTTGGGGGCATTTTGTGACTTTTGGTTTTCACTTAGCTGGTGACTGCAGGAGTTGGTGGAATCCTGCATGTAAGTAGGAAGCTGCCGGTGAACTTAGCAAGAAACCAGGGGAGCGTGCTCGCCGAAATGAGTGAATCACATGTTAACGGTTTGGCTTTTGCAGTTTTTGTCACGTCTGGTTAGCGGGTTCTGTTTCTTATCTTCGGACGAAGTTAGCCAGTTGCTAGTGGTGGTCTAATATTAAGCGAGCAACGCGAGAATGATGTCAATCTTCACGTCAAACTCAATGGGAAAGAAAAATTATTTTTCCCACACAATTCAAATTTAAAGAAGGGAAATGGGGAGACTCTTACAGGCACAGCTTCAATGAAAGAAGTAACCGGGCCCATAATCCATGCAAATTGAGGAATAAGGTGGATACAAAGCCGGGGAAAAGCAGCAGACGCTGGAAGTGAAGACGGGCGAACGAGTGAGACGTTTCCTTTGTATCTGACAGATTGTGCTGATTAGGCTGTTTTATTTGGTCGTCCTCTTAGCCTCGGATTGTTGTGTTTTCAAAGTCCTGAGCAGGCTGTTTCCAGCCAGCAGGGTCATCCGTTCTATTAGCCGGTGATATTACAAAAACACCCATCAGGCTTTTATGTTCTTTTGGGCACGTCTGGCTTTGCAATTCTCCTCTCTCAAAGGCCAGTTATACGAGAAACGTTCCTGCAATCATCTTTGTCTGCGTCTAACAGGAGAGAGTACGTTCTCAAAGTTGGAAAAGGTCAGATATGATTGAAGGCTTTTATTGTTCTTTACGGAGAATAAAATAAAAAAATGTAAATGTGTTTTACAGTTAGGAGAGAGATGTGTATGTATTTCGTCATGACTCGTGCTGAAAACGGAACAAAAGGAGATCAAGAGACACGTGGACACAGACCTGTAAGGTTCAAAAGACACCCTAAAGTGCCACTTTACTTAAATGTTCAAAGTTACAAAGAAAAGTTCACTTAGTTGACAGAGTGAGGATTTTAAATCACGGACATATCCAGTGTGGGGAGGCGGGACAGAGCCTCTTCTCTGCTCGCCGGACTTCATGTGTCCTCCCAGCTCAGGAGCAGCTTCTTCCTCTCGAGTCTATTCACAGAAGCCCTACCGACCAATAACTAAAACACCAGCCGGCCAATCGCCACAGGTTTGGACTGCAGGCCTCGTAGTTCGATTCTTCTAAACTGCTATCGCTCTGCAACGCCGCCTCCGACCTCCTGAGATTGGGAGAAGAACTAAAAAGACACTAGACAGCATCAACATAGCAACGAATATTGTAGCAGCCAAATAGGAATCACTTTCTGTTTGCGATGCATAGAGCTAGACCTGGCCAGGTAAATCTCTCTTTTACAGAAACACGATGAGGAACATGCAACAACAACGACAATACATCATTTATCTCATTGCTTCCTGGGCTTTCTGGGACATTCAAGATCAACGGTGAAATAATTTACAATCCTCCATGAAATAACAAGAGAGAGCGGGGAGCCTCTTGGACGTGTAGTGGGAAAATCTTTGAACACTAGAAGGAGCCTGACGGCGGAACGCAGAGCATGAGGATGAAGCCGTTGACGGAGGGGCAGGGAGGGATTAATCCACTATCTGGGCTGACCAGAGGCTCTGACATGGGTGCACACAGATAGGAGAGGAAAAAGAAGGAGACACAGGGAGTAATTGGGACGATAGAGAAGCAAGTCCTTGTTAGAAGGGGTTACAGATTGCAGAAAGTGGACAGTTTAAGCAGAAATCTGACAGTTGTTGAAATCTAGTGTGTCGCTGTTTTGCATCTGGAAGCGAAAACACTTGAAGATGAAGAGGTCGGGTGAGGTTGACTGAAAAAGGGATATGCATAAGGTAGAGCAATCACAAGGGCAAGTTCGGGAGACAAACGATGGGCTGCTGCCAAAGTAACTGGAGGAGGAGACATTGGAATGGCTTCAGATCTGTGCCGAGTTTCCTGGCTGGCCGATGGCGGAATAAAATGGGGCGGAGCTACCAGACGTAGCCAATCTCGTCATCCTTGTCGTCTTCCTCGTCCTCGTCGTCCTCGATGGCTCCTCGGGGGTGAATCCGGCCCCGTCGTTTGTTCTGCCGGCTCCGCCCGCTCCGCGATGGCTCCTCCTCCTGGTCGTCCAGGAGAATGACGGCGCCGCCGCTGCCAAAATCCCCCGATGTCTCTTGGTCCTCATCTTTGGGTGAGATTCACAAAGAGAAGCTTACAGTACAGGCACACGTCAAGTGTCCTGTGTCCACATGCCGTAGATCAAGTAGTGCGCGTCCAGAGGCTCGCGGTGACCTTTCGTATGAAATTATTTGAATTATTTGAATGAGTCACTGTGAAATGGAACATCAGAGGTCATAAACCTTCTGAGCTTTACATCAAACATTACGTCCAAAAAAACACAAATGCGGCACTTTAGTCGAGTGGCACTTGCAGTGTTGAAAGCAGCTTGATGTACTTGTGTTCAGGCTGTCAAGCAAAGAGCTGCAGCATTGATACCTGTTTGTTCTATGTGAGTAGGAGAACTTTGTGCTCCCAGCCTGAGGCCACTCAGCAAGTTAGATCAGCTTGTTAAACCGGGTACAAAGGACTGCTGCTGTTGTTGTGCGTGTGTGGCGCCGGCGAGAGACCCCATCAATATCGGAAGCTGCAATTACTGGCTTTGCACAAGACTGGCTTTTGAGTGAGCCGTAATCTGTGACTGTGAGCTGGATGTTTGATTGGCAATCAGTATATCTGTCCGGATCCTTTCAGGCTAATTATTTTTCTTTTTCTCAACACAATCCCTCTGACATTAATCTGCAGTAAAGTTCTTGTGTTGCCGTTTTGCCCATTTTCCTTTGAAATTCCCCCAATGGCTTGTTAACCACCACTTTGACGCATCTCAGCACTTAATTGTATGTATTATCTTTCTGAATGCTTCCGGATGCCGACATCAGCCAGAGGTTTTAATATGTATTCCCCTTTAGAAGGTGCAACTTGGACAGCGCAAAAAAAATTCATGTATACAACAAATCTTCTGACACCGTTCTCCGCTGACGGACTATCCGACCCGACTGGCTAGACGCAGGTGTTCCATCAAAGCCACATGAGCAGAATATCAGAGGCTGATAGAATCAGACATTGGCCCCATAGTAAACTAGCTGCAGTGCAGCGGCTCCAGAGGCACATGCTTAATGTAATCTACTTCCTAAAACGATCACTGATGCGTAGATACACGTAAAGATAAAGAGCTATGGGGGGGGGGGAACCACCGAGGAAAGAAACAGAACACAAAGCTGTAATCGTGGTGCTGTGGTGCGTTACGTCGCACAGACAAAGCCTTGCGCTCGCACTCGTCTGCAGCAGCAGATTGCAAAGCGAGATAAAAGACATCCATCGGCCCAGACGGATTGGGGGCCAGTAAGTGCAACAGCAACCCCAACCCCACCCAAACCCTTGTGAGGTGTGTCAGTGAGTCTGTGGCCTCACCGCAGTTTGGGTTGCCTTGTTTTCGGGAGCCAGCGATCTCGTTGCCGTACTTGTCCACACACCAACACTGGCCCGTGCTGCCGTGACACTGGGTTGGTTTGTAGTAGCCCTCCTCAGTGCAACGGGGGATGTAGAAGCCTGCGGAGGGACAGGAGGAGAGGAAAGAGAAAGAAAGGGAACAGCCACATGAGAAAGGGAGGGGGGGGGGGGTGTGAGGAGAACGGAAACACTGAGGTGGGTCCCATCTGATCCGTGCTGCAGTTATGACCAAAGTTATTGTGCATTCACACAGCGGGGTCAACAATCAATTACTGCTGTGAAGGTTGCAGGACAACAACCATACATCCTGCTTAGAGCGAAGCAGTCATTTTTCAATGACACGCACACACACACACAGACACACACACCTAGTCCTGTTACCTTCATTTGACCCAGACCAAGCTCATTTTTCAAGCTGTTTTGTTGTGAGCTGGAACACTGAACATGTGTACAAAATGTCAAGGCGTGCTTCACAGTGTGTGTGTGAGTGTGTGTGTTTAATGCAACTGCTGTTTACTGCCTGAAGCTATTGGAAAGGGAACATTTCTCCTGCTAACGCGTGTGTTTGTTGACTTTAAAAGTAGGCATGTTGGTTTGTCAGACAGGAGTCAGTTACAGTCAACTGCCAATCATCCAGACTGACCAATGAGGCTCTTCCTTCGACTCTGGTTCTGGATTCTGCTCTTCTCGGCTTGGCAGGGCAGTCCTACGAGCAGAGAGCATTAACACACTTTAATGGTTAAAGCTTGTTATTTCAACAGAATCATTTGACTGAAACACCTGTTTTCTTTACATTGGTCACTCTCTCATTACTCTGGGCATTTTCCTAAATTGACAGATTTTTCTGTCCAACCCCGTCCTGCTCCTCACCCTCTGGTTTCTGGAAGCAGTAGCACCACTCGTTGTTGGACAGCTTGCCGTCCTTGAAGGAATCGCAGGAGTTGAAGAGGGGCTTTATGCACAGCTCATACTTGTCCAGGTAAATGGCACTGAGCTCGGATTGGTCCAGCAGGAGGTCAAAGTTCATGTCGAGCTTGTTGAACATCCAGCCCAGCGAGTCCTTGCAAATGGGCAAGATGCTGGTGTCGAAGTCTAGAGGAAAAAGCGGCGTGGAGGAAACAGCACATAATGGACTTTTGGAAACCGCAGAAGGTGTTCAGGTCACTTACATTTGATCTTTTTCACACGGAGAGTGTTTCTGAGTGCACGCAGTGGCAGAGCTGACATCAAGAAGAACCGAGCAGCTGCTCTCATGAGGACCGGAAAGCGTGACCGTTCAACAGGAAAGCTCGGCGCACACACACACACACACAC